>NC_044562.1:50442749-50800249 GCF_007565055.1 Rhinopithecus roxellana | reverse complement strand
GTCTGTTACTGGTGTATAAGAATGCTTGTGATGTTTGCACATTAATTTTGTATCCTGAGACTTTGCTGAAGTTGCTTATCAGCTTAAGGAGATTTTGGGCTGAGACGATGGGGTTTTCTAAATATACAATCATGTCATCTGCAAACAGGGACAATTTGATTTCTTCTTTTCCTAACTGAATACCCTTGATTTCTTTCTCTTGTCTGATTGCCCTAGCCAGAACTTCCAACACTATGTTGAATAGGAGTGGTGAGAGAGGGCATCCCTGTCTTGTGCCAGTTTTCCAAGGGAATTTTTCCAGTTTTTGCCCATTCAGTATGATATTAGCTGTGGGTTTGTCATAAATAGCTCTTATTATTTTGAGGTACGTTCCATCAATACCGAATTTATTGAGTGTTTTTAGCATGAAGGGCTGTTGAATTTTGTCAAAAGCCTTTTCTGCATCTATTGAGATAATCATGTGGTTCTTGACTTTGGTTCTGTTTATATGCTGGATTATGTTTATTGATTTGCGAATGTTGAACCAGCCTTGCATCCCAGGGATGAAGCCCACTTGATCATGGTGGATAAGCTTTTTGATGTGCTGCTGAATCTGGTTTGCCAGTATTTTATTGAGGATTTTTGCATCGATGTTCATCAGGGATATTGGTCTAAAATTCTCTTTTTTTGTTGTGTCTCTGCCAGGCTTTGGTATCAGGATGATGTTGGCCTCATAAAATGAGTTAGGGAGGATTCCCTCTTTTTCTATTGATTGGAATAGTTTCAGAAGGAATGGTACCAGCTCCTCCTTGTACCTCTGGTAGAATTCAGCTGTGAATCCATCTGGTCCTGGACTTTTTTTGGTGGGTAGGCTATTAATTATTGCCTCAATTTCAGAGCCTGCTATTGGTCTATTCAGGGATTCAACTTCTTCCTGGTTTAATCTTGGGAGAGTGTAAGTGTCCAGGAAATTATCCATTTCTTCTAGATTTTCTGGTTGATTTGCGTAGAGGTGTTTATAGTATTCTCTGATGGTAGTTTGTATTTCTGTGGGGTTGGTGGTGATATCCCCTTTATCATTTTGTATTGCATCTATTTGATTCCTCTCTCTTTTCTTCTTTATTAGTCTTGCTAGCGGTCTGTCAATTTTGTTGATCTTTTCAAAAAACCAACTCCTGGATTCATTGATTTTTTTTGGAGGGTTTTTTGTGTCTCTATGTCCTTCAGTTCTGCTCTGATCTTAGTTATTTCTTGCCTTCTGCTAGCTTTTGAATGTGTTTGCTCTTGCTTCTCTAGTTCTTTTAATTGTGATGTTGGAGTGTCAATTTTAGGTCTTTCCTGCTTTCTCTTGTGGGCATTTAGTGCTATAAATTTCCCTCTACACACTGCTTTAAATGTGTCCCAGAGATTCTGGTATGTTGTATCTTTGTTCTCATTGGTTTCAAAGAACATCTTTATTTCTGCTTTCATTTCGTTATGTACCCAGTAGTCATTCAGGAGCAGGCTGTTCAGTTTCCATGTAGTTGAGCGGTTTTGATTGAGTTTCTTAGTCCTGACTTCTAGTTTGATTGCACTGTGGTCTGAGAGACAGTTTGTTATAATTTCTGTTCTCTTACATTTGCTGAGGAGTGCTTTACTTCCAATTATGTGGTCAATTTTGGAATAAGTGCGATGTGGTGCTGAGAAGAATGTATATTCTGTTGATTTGGGGTGGAGAGTTCTATAGATGTCTATTAGGTCTGCTTGGTGCAGAGATGAGTTCAATTCCTGGATATCCTTGTTAACTTTCTGTCTGGTTGATCTGTCTAATGTTGACAGTGGAGTGTTGAAGTCTCCCATTATTATTGTATGGGAGTCCTAGTCTCTTTGTAAATCTCTAAGGACTTGCTTTATGAATCTGGGTGCTCCTGTATTGGGTGCATATATATTTAGGAGAGTTAGCTCTTCCTGTTGAATTGATCCCTTTACCATTATGTAATGGCCTTCTTTGTCTCTTATGATCTTTGATGGTTTAAAGTCTGTTTTATCAGAGACTAGGATTGCAACCCCTGCTTTTTTTTGTTCTCCATTTGCTTGGTAGATCTTCCTCCATCCCTTTATTTTGAGCCTATGTATGTCTCAGCATGTGAGATGGGTCTCCTGAATATAGCAGACTGATGGGTCTTGACTCTTTATCCAGTTTGCCAGTCTGTGTCTTTTAATTGGAGCATTTAGTCCATTAACATTTAAGGTTAATATTGTTATGTGTGAACTTGATCCTGCCATTATGATATTAACTGGTTATTTTGCTCGTTAGTTGATGCAGTTTCTTCCTAGCCTCGATGGTCTTTACATTTTGGCATGTTTTTGGAATGGCTGGTACTGGTTGTTCCTTTCCATGTTTAGGGCTTCCTTCAGGGTCTCTTGTAAGGCAGGCCTCGTGGTGACAAAATCTCTAAGCATTTGCTTATCTGTAAAGCATTTTATTTCTCCTTCACTTATGAAACTTAGTTTGGCTGGATATGAAATTCTGGGTTGAAAATTCTTTTCTTTAAGAACGTTGAATATTGTCCCCCACTCTCTTCTGGCTTGTAGAGTTTCTGCCGAGAGATCTGCTGTTAGTCTGATGGGCTTCCCTTTGTGGGTAACCTGACCTTTCTCTCTGGCTGCCCTTAAGATTCTTTCCTTCATTTCAACTTTGGTGAATCTGGCAATGATGTGTCTTGGAGTTGCTCTTCTCGAGGTGTATCTTTGTGGCATTCTCCGTATTTCCTGAATTTGAATGTTGGCCTGCCCTACTAGGTTGGGGAAGTTCTCCTGGATGATATCCTGAAGAGTGTTTTCCAACTTGGTTCCATTTTCCCCCTCACTTTCAGGCACCGCAATCAGACGTAGATTTGGTCTTTTTACATAATCCCATACTTCTTGCAGGCTTTGTTCATTTCTTTTTCTTCTTTTTTCTTTTGGTTTCTCTTCTCGCTTCATTTCATTCTTTTGATCCTCAATCGCTGATACTCTTTCTTCCAGTTGATGGAGTCGGCTACTGAAGCTTGTGCATTTGTCACGTACTTCTCGTGGCATGGTTTTCATCTCTGTCATTTCGTTTATGACCTTCTCTGCATTAATTAGTCTAGCTGTCAATTCTTCCACTCTTTTTTCAAGATTTTTAGTTTCTTTGTGCTGGGTACGTAATTCCTCCTTTAGCTCTGAGAAGTTTGATGGACTGAAGCCTTCTTCTCTCATCTCGTCAAAGTCATTCTGTGACCAGCTTTGATCCGTTGCTGGTGATGGGCTGCGCTCCTTTGCAGGGGGAGATGTGCTCCTATTTTTTGAATTTCCAGCTTTTCTGCCCTGCTTTTTCCCCATCTTTGTGGTTTTATCTGTCTCTGGTCTTTGATGATGGTGACGTACTGATGGGGTTTTGGTATAGGTGTCCTTCCTGTTTGATAGTTTTCCTTCTGCCAGTCAGGACCCTCAGCTATAGGTCTGTTGGAGATTGCTTGAGGTCCACTCCAGACCCTGTTTGCCTGGGTATCAGCAGCAGAGGTTGCAGAAGATAGAATATTGCTGAACAGCGAGTGTACCTGTCTGATTCATACTTTGGAAGCTTCCTCTCAGGGGTGTACTCCACCCTGTGAGGTGTGGGGTGTCAGACTGCCCCTAGTGGGAGATGTCTCCCAGTTAGGCTACTCAGGGGTCAGGGACCCACTTGAGCAGGCAGTCTGTCCATTCTCAGATCTCAACCTCCGTGTTGGGAGATCCACTGCTCTCTTCAAAGCTGTCAGACAGTGTCGTTCGCGTCTGCTCAGGCCTCTGCTACTTCCCCTGTTGTTTTTTTAGCTGAGCCCTGCCCCCAGAGGTGGAGTCTATAGAGACAGGCAGGTTTCCTTGAGCTGCTGTGAGCTCCACCCAGTTTGAGCTTCCCAGTGGCTTTGTTTACCTACTTAAGCCTCAGCAATGGCGGGCGCCCCTCCCCCAGCCTCGCTGCTGCCTCGCGGTTAGATCGTGGCAGACTGCTGTGTTAACAATGAGGGAGGCTCCGTGGGCGTGGGACCCTCCCAGCCAGGTGAGGGATATATTCTTCTGGTGTGCCCGTTTGCTGAAAGCGCGGTATTGGGGTGGGAGTTACCCAATTTTCCAGGTGTTTTGTGTCTCAGTTCCCCTGGCTAGGAAAAGGGACTCCCTTCCCCCTTGTGCTTTCCAGGTGAGGCGATGCCTCGCCCTGCTTCAGCTGTTGCTGGTCAGGCTGCAGCAGCTGACCAGCACCGATTGTCCGGCACTCCCTAGTGAGATGACCCCAGTACCTCAGTTGAAAATGCAGAAATCACCGGTCTTCTGTGTCGCTTGCGCTGGGAGTTGGAGACTGGAGCTGTTCCTATTCGGCCATCTTGCTCCACCCCCCCAGTGCTTTTATTTTTATTAAGATTCACTTTTCATGATTATTTAAAGAGCCTCAAAATATAGTATCATTGTCTTTTTGGGAAGTGAGGTCAACAAGTTGTTACATGGCTGGCACTATGCTAACATTGTATCTTTTATTTTATTTACTTGCCTGGAAAATTTCTGATCTCATTTGAATAATGAGAAAGAAACCTTAACAAGAGCTTTTAAAATGCATTTTATTTAATATTCTGATTCATATATTCACCAAATTAATATTATCCAATTCAAAAGGAAAACATGTCCAATTTTTTCAGTTAAGTCCGATGAACATTTACTGGGTATTAATCTTATTTAGTTTTGCTCTAAGTAAATTGATGTGTTTTCTTCTGAAACTTCGGACATTGAATTTAAATGATATTGTAAAGTTCCTTGTGGAACTCAGGGAAGAAGTTTTTAAATGTTACCAATTAAATCTGCCTATGAACCTTTTTACAACTGTTGTTCATGCTGTCAATCATACTTGGTGGCCCAGGAGATGTTGCTCTTTCTTTTACACTTAACTATGCAGAGGTGTATAGATATAGTAGTCAGCAAGCTTGCCAGCACAGCCATTAACCATGGTCTGGTGCAGATAGCTGCTCCTACCCCCACTAGCCACTCACTTTCAGCCAGCTGGCCAAGAGTGGTCACCGTGACACAGATCAACCATTCAGACTCATGGAGGGATAAGTTTGAATCATCAGATTCTCTCCTGGTACCTTGTATTAGGAAATATGAGTAATTCTAACAAATCAAAATGGAGGATAAAACAAAAAGGATGCAGAAAAGAGAACGGCATACTAGGGTTGGGATCATGAGGATGTATGGGAAACAAATAATAATTTATCACATTTTCCTAAAGTTGGAATGAGATACCATGTGACCTCTGGGTATGCCTGAGAGGGCAGTTTCCTGAGTTTCCATGTTGGACAGAGGTCCAATTCCAATTTCAGTTTATTTAGCTTTACAACTCCCCTCCCCCATCCCCAATTCTTTTGTTACCTGAGGTAACTTGCATTCCTGGTAGTCAAAACAATTGACCAGAAACAAATGAAATTCATGTCATTTAGACCTTCCTCCCTGAGCAAGATATCAATGCCCTCCATCTTGTGATGGTACTCTGGGCTTGTGAACTATGTATGCTGTCAGTGTGTGCTGTGAACAAGGATGTGACAGGCGGCCATTATCCATTCAAGGAATGTCATGCCCTTTCTGCTTTCCCTTGGACAGCTGGTCCCCAAAGAATTGTAGCACTGTCAAAATTTAAACATTGCCCAGCCCTTTTAACATGCAGTCTCTTTGCACTTAATAGGCACTCTAGCTATTTTGGAATTGAAATGAATTGCATGTGTAATGAATGGTTAGTTTCCTCTGTGTGAGGAAAATAACACCAGTGGAACTGGTTTTTGGTTAATGGAAGGACAAAGGCTCTACTCTGTCCCCATCCTGACCTCGAGGTTCCAGGCTTGCACCTTGCTTGCTAGGAAGGTAAAAGCCCATATAGTTCAAGATACTTGGAATTATTTGGGGGAAGGTGTTGTCCTCTTTAAAGTCTCTAGAATGTGGACCTGCTGGTTTTTTCCTGTCTCCTGACAGTCCATAGCCTTTTGTCAGGGTTGGTATGCCTTAAGCCTTGGACAGTGAATATTTGTAGTACATCAAAGCTTCTGGGCACAGGAAAGATAGTACTAAACATGAAGAATAAATCAGGTAGCAGTTACATATAGTCAGCCCTTCATGATTCTACATCCACAGATTTAACCAAATGCAGATTGAAAATATTTTTTAAAAAACAATAAAAGTAATAAAATGATAAAAATATAAATAAAATGTCTTTACATAGCATTTACATTGTTTTAGATATCATAAGTAATCTAGAGATAATTTAAAGTGTATGGGAGAATGTGCTTTAGGTTATATGCAAATACTCATTGATTTTGGTATCTGAGGGTTGGTCCTAGAACCAATACTCTGGGAACAGTGAGGGACAACTATATGAGTATTTGTATTAAATTTACAAACTCCCACCTTGTGAGTTTCTTTCCTTCTTTCTTTTTCTTTTTCACTTAGGAGGATCCCATTTTCTACATGCATTTATTTCATGAAGAGAGGCATGGCATAAATATGTAAAGAGGGGTATAAATAATGCCCTTAAGTAGACATTGTGCTTTATCTCATTTAATCCTTGTGAGAATACTACCATGTAGATATTCTTACTTGTATTTAGTGATGAAAAAATTGAGACCTAGAGTTGTTGATGAACATTGCTGAAGGTCTGCTAAGAGACAGATTTGAAACCACATCTGGCTTATTTCAAAGCCTGTAATAATTTCACCCTGTTATAAAGATACTGGAATACTAATAAATCATCCCAAAATTAGTTTAAAGTGCCTTTAGAACTTCCATTCAGTTTCTTTTTTATGTAAAATTGATAAAAAAGAATAACAACTCATCTTCACCAATATTTCATTTCTCAAAGAGAAAATTTCAAAACTTGAAGACATTGGTCAGTGGTAACAGCAGGCTTCCAACAGTATAACTCATTGTTCCTGAACAGGTGGTAGTAGAAATGATTTTTCTGTTGCCTTGGCTCAAAGTAATTGCATATCTATCTGTTTATCAGAGCAATTAATCAGAGACTCAAGTAATCAAAGCAGCAGCCAGAATTCCCATGTTGGACTTCTATGTTATATTCACCAATTCTCAGCACTTAAAATGATTTCTTACCCAAGAAGTCTAAAACCATATGAATCACATGACCAAGTATCAGCCATACTAAGGATGATTTACCCATCTCAGAAAATGCATTTCAGATGACTTTGCAGGAAAAATAAAGAAAAAATGATTACAGTAAAAATATTTTTAAACTGAAAAGCATTCAATAGTTTATATAGAATGGCACTGTTGGGCCCTACATTTATAGGGTACAAATTATGTTTTTTAGGAGCAATGGGTATAATATTCAATTAATTTAATAAAAATGAACACTTATGTGAAACCATCTTTGTTTAAACTGTGCACTTTTATGTGACTCAGAATTTGCATAATGACCATTTGCCTCAGCTGTCTATAAATTGGTAGGGAAAAAAATGACAGACCCATGGCTTCTAGAAACTGATATTCAAAAATCAGAATTGTCTTTGACCAGAATGTTGAATTATAGGATTCTGAATGGGAAATGGTTTTTAGAGAGTCAAAATAAATTATAATATTAAGCAGTAATTAAAAATTCAATTATTATTTAGTTGCCTAAAGCATTCATCAGGGTCAAATTGAGGTTGAAGGAACTTGAATTTTGGAAGCTGGGTGCAAGGCTTGAAAGGCTACCATAAGGTGTCACCTCATCGGTATATTGTGTTAGGCCTGCACAATGTTTTAAAATTAAAACACAAGGAGAGGATTTCACATAAAAATCAGGGTTTTTGCTTTTCTTGAAAAAAAGAAAAAGCAAAAAATGTGGCAATACAGGCCTATTGTGCCTTTCAGCTGAGGAGAGTGCTTTTGTGGAGACTTCTCCACATTCCCTTCCACTCAAATAATGTGTATGCAAATTCTCCTCCACAGCTAACTTAACTCATTTAAAGTTACATGACTAGTCCTGTAGGCATTTGAGTTTCAACCCAAATTTAAGGCCTGCTTGCTGCTAGTTCCCAGAACACATAGCTATTCATGACTTCTGTTTTTCAAGACATTTTCTCAATCTTCAGGAGATTATTATTAACAGTATTATAATTTGGCTCTATTAATATCTTAGACACTTTTTGAAATCACAATGAGCCCATGATGTGAAGAATATATAAAACAGAAAATAGTGACATTAAAATTATGAAATTTGGTAGCATTTTCTGTTGTGAGAGATTTATATGTTGAGATATGTTTGTATGTATATGTTGAGACCATTTGGAACATAGGAGGAGAATGCAACAAAAAAAAATCTCAGGTCTACAAAGCAATTAATTACTAAAAGGTTGAGAATGCAACAGGTAATTCTATGCTATAGAATTACTCATCCTCCCACTGCCCACCTTCTCCTCCCCACAAAATTAAATAAGGCCAAAGCAATGCATAATAATGAGATGCTGAAATAAAAAGTGCATCCCACTATATAATTGGCATATTAGAAGTAGACATAGACTAGGATAGGGTTTTCAGGTTTAGCAGATAAAAATATAGGACACATAATTAAATTTGAATTTCAGATTAAAAGTTGAGCATCTCTATTCCAAAACTCCAAAATTCATAATGCTCCAAAATCTGAAACATTTTGAACACCAACATCATGCCACAAGTGGAAAATTCCACACCTGACCTCACATGTTATAGGGTGCAGTCAATATGCAGTCAAAACTTTGTTTCATACAAAAAAAATTTATTGTATAAGATTACTTTCAGTCTATGCATATAAGAAACATAAGTGCTCATGGATAGGAAGAATCAACATCATAAAAATCACCATATTGCCCAGAGTAATTTATAGATTCAATGCTATTCTCATTAAAGTACCATTGACATTCATTCACAGAATTAGAAAAAAACTACTTTAAAATCTATATGAAACCAAAAAAGAGCCTGTATAGCCAAGACAATCCTAAGTAAAAAGAAAAACACTGTGGGTATCATGCTACCTGACTTCAAACTATACTACAAGGCTGTAGTAACCAAAACAGCGTGGTACAGGTTTGGTTACTATAGCCTTGGCACATAGACCAATAGAACAGAACAGAGATCTTGGAAATAAGACCACACATCTACAACTGTCTGATTTTTGACAAACCTGACACAAACAAGCAATGGGGAAAGGATTCCCTATTTAATAAATGGTACTGGGAAAACTGGCTAACCATATGTGGAAAATTGAAACGGGACCCCTTTCTAATACCTTATACAGAAATTAACTCAAGATGGATTAAAGACGTAAATGTAAAACCCAAAACCGTAGAAGAAAATCTAGGCAATACCAGTCAACACATAGGCATGGGCAAAATCATCAAAAAGCAATTGCAACAAAAGCAAAAATTGACAAATGGGATATAATTAAACTAAAGACCTTCTGCACAGCAAAAGAAACTATCATAAGACTGAACAGACAACATACAGAATGGGAGAAAATTTTTGCAATCAATCCATCTTGACAATGGTCTAATATCCAGAATCTACAAGAAACTTAAACAAATTTACAAGAATAAAACAACCCCATTAAAAAGTGGGCAAAGGGCCAGGGTGCGGTGGCTCACACCTGGAATCCCAGCACTTTGGGAGGCTGAGGTGGGCGGATCACGAGGTCAGGAGATTGAGACCATCCTGGCTAACACTGTGAAACCCCGTCTCTACTAAAAATACAAAAAAAAAAATTAGATGGGTATGGTGGCGTGTGCCTGTAGTCCCAGTTACTTGGGAGGCTGAGGCAGGAGAATGGCATGAACCTGGGAGGCGGAGCTTGCAGTGAGCCGAGATCACGCCACTGCACTCCAGCCTGGGCGACAGAGCGAGACTCCATCTCAAAAAAAAAAAAAAAAAGTGGGTAAGGGACATGAACAGATGCTTCTCAAAAGAAGACATTTATGCAGTCAACAAACATTTAAAAAGCTCAACATTACTGATCATTAGATACATGCAAATCAAAATCACAATGAGATACCATCTTATGCCAATCAGAATGGCAATTATTAAAAAGTCAAGAAACAACAGATGCTGGTGAGGCTGTGGAGAAATAGGAATGCTTGTATGCTGTGGGTGGGAATGTAAATTGGTTCAACCATTGTGGATGACAGTGTGGTGATTGCTCAAAGACCTAGAACCAAAAATAGCATTTGACCCAGCAATCCCATTACTGGGTACATAACCAGAGGAATATAAATCATTCCATTACAAAGATACATGTATAAGTATGTTCTTTGCAGCAGTATTCACAATAGCAAAAAAATGAAATCAACTCAAATGCCCATCAATGATAGACCAGATAAAGAAAATGTGGTACATATACACCATGGAATACTATGCAGCCATTAAAAGGAATGAGATCATGTCCTTTGCAGGGATATGGATGGAGCTGGAAGCCATTTTTCCTCAGCAAACTTACACAGAAACAGAATACCAAACACTGCTTGTTCTCACTTATAAGTGGGAGCTGAACAATGAGAACACAGGATGCAGGGAAAGGAAAAACACACACTCGGTCCTGTTGGTGGCAGTGGGATGGGGGGTAGAGGCCAAGGGGAGTAAGAGCGTCAGGATAAATAGCTAAGGCATGTGGGGCTTAATACCTAGGTGATGAGTTGATAGGTACAGCAAACCACTATTGGCACACATTTACCTATGTAGCAAACCTGCACATCCTGCACATGTATCCAGGAACTTAAAAGAAAATATAAACGAAAACAGAGAAATCACCCCCACCAAAAAAAAATAAATGTAAGTGAATTTTGTGTTTAGACTTGTTTCCCTAAATATCTCAATATGTATATGCAAGTATGTATATACAAATATACATACAGAATGTGTATTCTGCAGCCATTGGATGAAATGTTCTGTTAATATCTATTAGGCCCGTTTGATGTATAGTGTGGATTAAGTCTGATGTTTGTATATTTTCTATCTGGAAGATCTGTCCACTGCTGAAAGTGGCATTTTGAAGCCTCTAGCTATTGGGACCTGTTTCTTTCTCCAGCTCTGGTAATATTTGCTTTGCATATCTAGGTACCCCAGTGTTGGGTGTATATATATTTGCAATTGTTATATCTCCTTGAATTGACCCCTTTGTCACTATATAATGACCATCTTTGTCTCTTCTTATAATTTTTGTCTTGAAACCAATTTTGTCTAAGTGTAGCTACTTGTGCCCTTTTTTTTTTTTTGGCTTCCATTGGCATTGAATATCTTTTTCTATCCCTTTATTTTCAGTCTATGTCTTTCTAGGAGAAGTGTGGTTCTTGTAGGCAACAGACCATTAGTTCTTGTTTTGTCTTTTTTTATTTTTATTTTTTATTTTTTTATTTTTTATTATTTTTATTATTACACTTTAAGTTCTAGGGTACATGTGCATAACGTGCAGGTTTGGTTTGTTACATATGTATATTTGTGCCATGTTGGTGTGCTGCACCCATCAACTCGTCAGCACCCATCAATTCGTCATTTATATCAGTTATAACTCCCAATGCAATCCCTCCCCACTCCCCCCTCCCCATGATAGGCCCCAGTGTGTGATGTTCCCTTTCCCAAGTCCAAGTGATCTCATTGTTCAGTTCCCACCTATGAGTGAGAACATGCGGTGTTTGGTTTTCTCTTCTTGTGATAGTTTGCTAAGAATGATGGTTTCCAGCTGCATCCATGTCCCTACAAAGGACGCAAACTCATCCTTTTTTATGGTGGCATAGTATTCCATAGTGTATATGTGCCACATTTTCTTAATCCAGTCTGTCACTGATGGACATTTGGGTTGATTCCAAGTCTTTGCTATTGTGAATAGTGCCGCAATAAACATACGTGTGCATGTGTCTTTATAGCAGCATGATTTATAATCCTTTGGGTATATACCCAGTAGTGGGATGGCTGGGTCATATGGTACATCTAGTTCTAGATCCTTGAGGAATTGCCATACTGTTTTCCATAATGGTTGAACTAGTTTACAATCCCACCAACCATGTAAAAGTGTTCCTATTTCTCCACATCCACTCCAGCACCTGTTGTTTCCTGACTTTTTAATGATTGCCATTCTAACTGGTGTGAGATGGTATCTCATTGTGGTTTTGATTTGCATTTCTCTGATGGCGAGTGATGATGAGCATTTTTTCATGTGTCTGTTGGCTGTATGAATGTCTTCTTTTGAGAAATGTCTGTTCATATCCTTTGCCCACTTTTGGATGGGGTTGTTTGTTTTGTTCTTGTAAATTTGTTTGAGTTCTTTGTAGATTGTGGATATTAGCCCTTTGTCAGATGAGTAGATCGCAAAAATTTTCTCCCATTCTGTAGGTTGCCTGTTCACTCTGATGGTAGTTTCTTTTGCTGTGCAGAAGCTCTTTAGTTTAATGAGATCCCATTTGTCAATTTTGGCTTTTGCTGCTGTTGCTTTTGGTGTTTTAGACATGAAGTCCTTGCCCATGCCTATGTCCTGAATGGTACTACCTAGGTTTTCTTCTAGGGTTTTTATGGTATTAGGTCTAACATTTAAGTCTCTAATCCATCTTGAATTAATCTTCGTATAAGGGGTAAGGAAAGGATCCAGTTTCAGCTTTCTACTTATGGCTAGCCAATTTTCCCAGCACCATTTATTCAATAGGGAATCCTTTCCCCATTTCTTGTTTCTCTCAGGTTTGTCAAAGATCAGATGGCTGTAGATGTGTTGTATTATTTCTGAGGACTCTGTTCTGTTCCATTGGTCTATAGCTCTGTTTTGGTACCAGTACCATACTGTTTTGGTTACTGTAGCCTTGTAGTATAGTTTGAAGTCAGGTAGCCTGACGCCTCCAGCTTTGTCCTTTTGGCTTAGGATTGTCTTGGCAATGCGGGCTCTTTTTTGGTTCCATATGAACTTTAAAGCAGTTTTTTCCAATTCTGTGAAGAAACTCATTGGTAGCTTGATGGGGATGGCATTGAATCTACAAATAACCTTGGGCAGTATGGCCATTTTCACGATATTGATTCTTCCTATCCATGAGCATGGTATGTTCTTCCATTTGTTAGTGTCCTCTTTGATTTCACTGAGCAGTGGTTTGTAGTTCTCCTTGAAGAGGTCCTTTACATCCCTTGTAAGTTGGATTCCTAGGTATTTTATTCTCTTTGAAGCAATTGTGAATGGAAGTTCATTCCTGATTTGGCTCTCTGTTTGTCTGTTACTGGTGTATAAGAATGCTTGTGATTTTGCACATTAATTGTGTATCCTGAGACTTTGCTGAAGTTGCTTACCAGCTTAAGGAGATTTTGGGCTGAGACGATGGGGTTTTCTAAATATACAATCATGTCATCTGCAAACAGGGACAGTTTGACTTCTTCTTTTCCTAACTGAATACCCTTTATTTCTTTCTCTTGCCTGATTGCCCTAGCCAGAACTTCCAACACTATGTTGAATAGGAGTGGTGAGAGAGGGCATCCCTGTCTTGTGCCAGTTTTCCAAGGGAATTTTTCCAGTTTTTGCCCATTCAGTATGATATTAGCTGTGGGTTTGTCATAAATAGCTCTTATTATTTTGAGGTACGTTCCATCAATACCGAATTTATTGAGCGTTTTTAGCATGAAGGGCTGTTGAATTTTGTCAAAAGCCTTTTCTGCATCTATTGAGATAATCATGTGGTTCTTGTCTTTGGTTCTGTTTATATGCTGGATTACGTTTATTGATTTGCGTATGCTGAACCAGCCTTGCATCCCAGGGATGAAGCTCACTTGATCATGGTGGATAAGCTTTTTGATGTGCTGCTGAATCCGATTTGCCAGTATTTTATTGAGGATTTTTGCATCGATGTTCATCAGGGATATTGGTCTAAAATTCTCTTTTTTTGTTGTGTCTCTGCCAGGCTTTGGTATCAGGATGATGTTGGCCTCATAAAATGAGTTAGGGAGGATTCCCTCTTTTTCTATTGATTGGAATAGTTTCAGAAGGAATGGTACCAGCTCCTCCTGTACCTCTGGTAGAATTCAGCTGTGAATCCATCTGGTCCTGGACTTTTTTTGGTAGGTAGGCTATTAATTGTTGCCTCAATTTCAGAGCCTGCTATTGGTCTATTCAGGGATTCAACTTCTTCCTGGTTTAGTCTTGGAAGAGTGTAAGTGTCCAGGAAATTATCCATTTCTTCTAGATTTTCTAGTTGATTTGCGTAGAGGTGTTTATAGTATTCTCTGATGGTAGTTTGTATTTCTGTGGGGTCGGTGGTGATATCCCCTTTATCATTTTGTATTGCGTCTATTTGATTCTTCTCTCTTTTCTTCTTTATTAGTCTTGCTAGCGGTCTGTCAATTTTCTTGATCTTTTCAAAAAACCAACTCCTGGATTCATTGATTTTTTGGAGGGTTTTTTGTGTCTCTATCTCCTTCAGTTCTGCTCTGATCTTAGTTACTTCTTGCCTTCTGCTAGCTTTGAATGTGTTTGCTCTTGCTTCTCTAGTTCTTTTAATTGTGATGTTAGGGTGTCAATTTTAGATCTTTCCAGCTTTCTCTTGTGGGCATTTAGTGCTATAAATTTCCCTCTACACACTGCTTTAAATGTGTCCCAGAGATTCTGGTATGTTGTATCTTTGTTCTCATTGGTTTCAAAGAACATCTTTAGTTCTGCCTTCATTTCGTTATGTACCCAGTAGTCATTCAGGAGCAGGTTGTTCAGTTTCCATGTAGTTGAGCGGTTTCGATTGAGTTTCTTAGTCCTGACTTCTAGTTTGATTGCACTGTGGTCTGAGAGACAGTTTGTTATAATTTCTGTTCTTTTACATTTGCTGAGGAGTGCTTTACTTCCAATTATGTGGTCAATTTTGGAATAAGTGCGATGTGGTGCTGAGAAGAATGTATATTCTGTTGATTTGGGGTGGAGAGTTCTATAGATGTCTATTAGGTCCGCTTGGTGCAGAGATGAGTTCAATTCCTGGATATCCTTGTTAACTTTCTGTCTGGTTGATCTGTCTAATGTTGACAGTGGAGTGTTGAAGTCTCCCATTATTATTGTATGGGAGTCTAAGTCTCTTTGTAAGTCTCTAAGGACTTGCTTTATGAATCTGGGTGCTCCTGTATTGGGTGCATATATATTTAGGATAGTTAGCTCTTCCTGTTGAATGGATCCCTTTACCATTATGTCATGGCCTTCTTTGTCTCTTTTGATCTTTGAGGGTTTAAAGTCTGTTTTATCAGAGACTAGGATTGCAACCTTTCCTTTTTTTTGTTCTCCATTTGCTTGGTAGATCTTCCTCCATCCCTTTATTTTGAGCCTATGTATGTCTCAGCATATGAGATGGGTCTCCTGAATACAGCAGACTGATGGGTCTTGACTCTTTATCCAGTTTGCCAGTCTGTGTCTTTTAATTGGAGCATTTAGTCCATTTACATTTAAGGTTAATATTGTTATGTGTGAACTTGATCTGCTATTATGATATTAACTGATTATTTTGCTCGTTAGTTGATGCAGTTTCTTCCTAGCCTCGATGGTGTTTACATTTTGGCATGTTTTTGGAATGGCTGGTACCGGTTGTTCCTTTCCATGTTTAGGGCTTCCTTCAGGGTCTCTTGTAAGGCTAGCCTGGTGGTGACAAAATCTCTAAGCATTTGCTTATCTGTAAAGGATTTTATTTCTCCTTCACTTATGAAACTTAGTTTGGCTGGATATGAAATTCTGGGTTTAAAATTCTTTTCTTTAAGAATGTTGAATTTTGCTCCTCACTCTCTTCTGGCTTGTAGAGTTTCTGCCGAGAGATCTGCTGTTAATCTGATGGGCTTCCCTTTGTGGGTAACCCGACCTTTCTCTCTGGCTGCCCTTAAGATTTTTTCCTTCATTTCAACTTTGGTGAATCTGGCAATTATGTGTCTTGGAGTTGCTCTTCTCGAGGAGTATCTTTGTGGCGTTCTCTGTATTTCCTGAATTTGAATGTTGGCCTGCCCTACTAGGTTGGGGAAGTTCTCCTGGATGATATCCTGAAGAGTGTTTTCCAACTTGGTTCCATTTTCCCCCTCACTTTCAGGCACCGCAATCAGACGTAGATTTGGTTTTTTTACATAATCCCATACTTCTTGCAGGCTTTGTTCATTTCTTTTTCTTCTTTTTTCTTTTGGTTTCTCTTCTCGCTTCATTTCATTCTTTTGATCCTCAATCGCTGATACTCTTTCTTCCAGTTGATGGAGTCGGCTACTGAAGCTTGTGCTTTTGTCACGTATTTCTCGTGTCATGGTTTTCATCTCTGTCATTTCGTTTATGACCTTCTCCTCATTAATTATTCTAGCTATCAATTCTTCCACTCTTTTTTCAAGATTTTTAGTTTCTTTGTGCTGGGTACGTAATTCCTCCTTTAGCTCTGAGAAGTTTGATGGACTGAAGCCTTCTTCTCTCATCTCGTCAAAGTCATTCTGTGACCAGCTTTGATCCGTTGCTGGTGATGGGCTGCGCTCCTTTGCAGGGGGAGATGTGCTCCTATTTTTTGAATTTCCAGCTTTTCTGCCCTGCTTTTTCCCCATCTTTGTGGTTTTATCTGTCTCTGGTCTTTGATGATGGTGATGTACTGATTGGGTTTTGGTATAGGTGTCCTTCCTGTTTGATAGTTTTCCTTCTGCCAGTCAGGACCCTCAGCTATAGGTCTGTTGGAGATTGCTTGAGGTCCACTCCAGACCCTGTTTGCCTGGGTATCAACAGCAGAGGTTGCAGAAGATAGAATATTGCTGAACAGTGAGTGTACCTGTCTGATTCTTACTTGGAAGCTTCCTCTCAGGGGTGTACTCCACCCTGTGAGGTGTGAGGTGTCAGACTGCCCCTAGTGGGGGATGTCTCCCATTTAGGGTACTCAGGGGTCAGGGACCCACTTGAGCAGGCAGTCTGTCCCTTCTCAGATCTCAACCTCCATGTTGGGAGATCCACTGCTCTCCTCAAAGCTGTCAGACAGAGTCGTTTGCGTCTGCAGAGGTTTCTGCTGCTTTTTTTGTTGTTGTCTAGCTGTGCCCTGTCCCCAGAGGTGGAGTCTACAGAGACAGGCAGGTTTCCTTGAGCTGCTGTGAGCTCCACCCAGTTTGAGCTTCCCAGCAGCTTTGTTTACCTACTTAAGCCTCAGCAATGGCGGGCACCCCTCCCTCAGCCTGGCTGCTGCCTTGCAGTTAAATTGCAGACTGCTGTGCTAGCAATGAGGGAGGCTCTGTGGGCATGGGACCCTTCCTGCCAGGTGTGGGTTATAATCTCCTGCTGTGCCCGTTTGCTTAAATCGCAGTATTGGGGTGGGAGTTACCCAATTTTCCAGGCGTTGTGTGTCTCAGTTCCCCTGGCTAGGAAAAGGGATTCCCTTCCCCCTTGCGCTTCCCAGGTGAGGCGATGCCTCGCACTGCTTCAGCTCTCGCTGGTCAGGCTGCAGCAGCTGACCAGCACCGATTGTCTGGCACTCCCTAGTGAGATGACCCCAGTACCTCAGTTGAAAATGCAGAAATCACCGGTCTTCTGTGTCGCTTGCACTGGGAGTTGGAGACTGGAGCTGTTCCTATTCGGCCATCTTGCTCCGCCCCCTCTTTTTTTTTTTTTTTTTAATTCATTAGCTACTGTGTGTCTTTTTATTGGAGAGTTTAGTCCTTTTACATTCAATGTTTTTATTGATAAGTAAGGACTTACTCCTGACATTTTGTTATTTGTTTTCTGGTCGTTTTGTTGTCTCCTCTCTCTTGTTTCCTTCCTTCCTGTCTTACCTGTAGTGAAGGTGATTTTCTCTCATAGTATGTTTTAATTTTTTTGTCAATCTGTTGTATTTTTTTAGATACGAAGTTTTTATGATGCTTGCAAATATTATATTATAACCCATTATTTTAAACTGATGAGAAGTTAACATTGATTGCATAAATGAATTAACAAACATAAAGGAAACTACAAAAAACTGTACACTTTTACTTTCTTGTCCCACTGTTTAAGGTTTGTTGTCTCTAATTTTGTCGTTCTGTCTATATCCAGAAAAGTTGTTGTAATTATTATTTTTGATGAGTTCATCTTTTTCTCTTTCTACTTATGAGTTTACACATCACAATTATAGCATTAAAATATTCTGCGTTTTTCTGTATTCTTACTATTACCAGTGAGTTCTGTACCTTCAGATTATATTTATTATTGCTCATTAATGTCCTTTTCTTTCAGATTGAAGAACTACTTTTAATACTTCTTGCCAGACAGGTCTAGTATTGATGGAATCCCTCAGCTTTGTTTTTCTGGGAAAGTCTTTATTTCTCCTTCATGTTTGAATGATATTTTTGCTGGATATACAATTCTAGGGTAAGTTTTTTCTTCTTTCAGCACTTTAAATATGTCATGCCCCTCTCTTCTGGTATGTAAGGTTTCCATGGAGAGGTCTGCTGCCAGATGTATTGGAGCCCCAATGTATGGTATTTGTTTCTTTTCTCTTGCTGGCTTTTAGGATCCTTTCTTCATCCTTGAACTTTGGGGGTTTGATTATTGAATGCCTTGAGGTAGTCTTCTTTGGGTTAAATCCGCTTGGTGTTCTATAATTAGAAGGTACTTTTTGTTTCATTAATTAATTAATTAAATCATTCATTCATTCAGTAGCTTTTGAAGTACAAGTTGTTTTTGGTTACATGGTTGAATTCTATAGTGGTGAATTCTGAGGTTTTATTGCACCCATCACCCAAACAGTGTACACTGTACCCAATATGTAGTCTTTTATCTCTCACCCCCCATTTACCTTCCCCTTAAGTCCGTAAAGTCCATTATATTACTCTGCATGTCATTCCATCTTTGTAGCTTAGCTCCTACTTGTAAGTGAGACCATACAGTATTTCGTTTCCCCTTCCTATTTCACTTAGAACAGTGGCCTCCAGCGGCATCCAAGTTGCTGAAAAGGACATTTTATTCCTTTTAATGCCTAAGTAATACTCCACGGTGTATATATACCACATCTTTGTCCATTCTTTGATCAGTGGGCACTTAGGTTGGTTCCATATCTTTGTAATTGCAAATTGTGCTGCTATAAAAATGTGTGTGCATGTGTCTTTTTCATAGAATGACTTGTTTTCCTCTGGGTAGATATGCAGTAGTGGGATTGCTGGATTGAATGGTACATCTACTTTTAGTTTTTAAGGAATCTCCAAACTGTTTGGCATACAGGTTGTACTAATTAACATTCCTACCAGCAGTGTAAAAGTGTTCCCTTTTAATCACATCCACAGCAACATCTATTACTTTTTTGACTTTTTAATTATGGCTAGTCTTGCAGGAGTAAGGTGGTATCTTTTTGTGGTTTAAATGTGTATTTCCCTGGTGATTACTGATGTTACATATTTTTTCATCTTTGTTGGCCATTTGTATGTCTTCTTTTGAGAAATGTCTATTCATGCCCTTTGCCCATTTTTTTGATGGGGTTCTTTGTTTTTTCTTGCTGATGTGAGTTTCTTGTAGATTCTGGATACTAGTCCTTTGTTAGATGCATAGTTTGCAAACATTGAGAAGGCACTTCTTGATACTCTAAATATCAGGCAATCAGGCAGGATTCTGGCTGGTAGACATCAGAAAGTTTTCAGGTTTTATGGGTGTGATTATTAATACTGAGTGTCAACTTGATTGGATTAAAGGATGCAAAGTATTGTTTCTGTGTGTATCTGTGAGGGTGTTGCCAAAGGAGATTAACATTTGAGTCAGTGGACTGGGAGAAGCAGATCCACCCTCAGTCTGTGTGGCACCACTAATCAGATGCCAGCATAGCTAGAATAAAGCAGGGAGAAAAATGTGGAAGGACTTGTCTTGCTGAGTCTTCCAACCTTCATCTTTCTCCTGTGCTGAATGGTTCCTGCTCTCAAACATTAGACTCCAAGTTCTTCAGCTTTTGGACTCTTGGACTTGCACCAGTGGTTTGCCAGGGGCTCTTGGGCCTTTGGCCACAGACTGAAGGCTGCACTGTTGGTTTCCCTACTTTTGAGATTTGGGACTTGGACTGGCTTCCCTGCTCCTCAGCTTGTAGACAGCATATTGTGGGACTTCACCTTGTGATTGTGTGAGTCAATACTCCTTAATAAACTTCCCTTTATATATATATCTATCCTATTAGTTCTGTCCCTTTAGAGAACCCTGACTAATACAATGGGCATATGTTCTAAAGTCCTAGCTGGGAAGATAATAATAATGACAATGGTATCTAACACATGAGCTTTAGTAAAAACCAGACATTGTTCTGAATGCTATAGGTACCTTAACATGTTTAATTTAACAACCTTTTGTGATAGATACTATTTTGTATCACCTTTTATAGGCAAGGAGACTTGAGCACCAAAAAGTAAACTGATTTTCCCAAGTGACAGTTGAAATAACAGAGCCTGGGTTTGTATTTCATTACTTACTTATTGGGTAGGTGATGGAGTATTAGGCAGATCATGGTAATTATTTATTGAATGCTAAGTATTTTGCACACATGTCATGTAATTTTTTCAACTCAGGTAAACATTGCCAAAGATAAAAATAAATGTGTTTTTTAGGAGCAGAAATTGTTAGGAGCACTTTTAATAATACACATCTCTTACAAGTCATTGCAGTGGAGAGAAGCTCAAAGTGTACTACTTTTCAAACAGCAGAAATGACACTAACTTTTATGCTTTTAGAGAAAAGAAGATAGAGGGGAAAGGTAGAAAGAAAAACATATAAAAAGGGCACATTCATATATATTTTAAGTGATTTGCAGCAGGTACAGTTTAAATCTATCAATATTTCCAACACCAGTCATATCTTATGACTCCATATTTTACCAAGGTCAAAAATCCCCACAACACAGTTGTATGTATGTATAAGTGTACATACACACATACACAAACACAACACACACACAAACCCTATCACATATGTGAGTGTGTTTTATATATATATATATATAACATACACACACACACATACTTTAATATATTTTTGTATGTATTTTTAAAATACATAGAGTAATATAAAGATAGCTCTGTAAAAATCTGAGAGTGCTCTTATCTTCTTGGGCCTTGGATACTAAGAAACTTCAATGCTGATGAGGAAGAAATGAGGGGAGTATTAAAACTAGTTCAATGATCAAAATTCAGTTTAACAATGAAGCTGGTAATCCAAAACGGTGTTGTTAATGTCTAGGCTAGAGACAATATACTACAGAGCCTCTGGCTAAATAAAAAGTTCACATGGCTTCCTCAGAATTTACTTTTATTAAAGCTGACTTATTTCCAAAAAGTAGAATCATATTTCTGATTTGATATTTTCCATCTCAAAGAGCAGGCTTTTATTATTTTGGTTTGCCATTCTGCTTTAGGATCTCCTGAAATTTTCAGGTGACTCTCCCCTCTAGGCCAGACTCTAATTCTTTTAATTGCAAAGAGAAGTAAATATCAGGATGCCAACAGACAAAAACTAGTCAAAAAGTTTCATGTGACCTTTTGTTCCCTATTTTAAATGCAATGCTCAAAGTCTGCTTTCAGCTCTCTGCCAGAAAGTGAAAGATTTCAAGAGTCTGAGGATCCTGTGTAGAGCTTGCATTAAACGCAGATGTTTGCAATGGAAAATTAGAGGGCAATATAAAAATTTATTCTGGACTATTGTGGAGAATTTCTGGAGCATCCTTTTCCAGCAACTTTTTACAACCTTTCCAGGGTCCAGAGAAGGCAGAGGGTGTGGTTGATGAAATCTTCTGGAGACCCTCTAGGTCTTAATCCTATTTGCCCATTGTTTTCAAATAAGGACAAAATGCAATGCTTTAAATAAAAACAGCAAGGTTTAGCTTCGATAGATTGAGGCAACTGGGATGCTTAGTCTATTTTCCATGCCTTGTAACAGAATACCTGAAACTGGGTCATTTATAAGGAGACACAATTAATTTTTTTACTATTCTGGAGGCTGGGAAGGCTAAAGTTGAGGGGATGAATCTGGTGAGGGCCTTCTTGCTGGTGGTCTCAAAGCTGTGCAGAGCATTTCACGGTGAGGGGGCTGATGGTGCTTGCTGAGGTTTCTCTTCCTCTTATAAAGTCACCAGTCCACTCCCATGATAACCCATTATTCTCATAATTCATGAATGAATTAATCCATTCATGGGGACAGAGCCCTCATGACCCAATCGCTTCTTAAAGGCCCCATCTCTCAATACTGCTGCATTGGGGGTTTAAATTTCAACGTGAGTTTTGAAGGGGACAAACATTTAAAACATTGCATGTATCATAGGATTAAAGTATGCCTAAAATAGAGTGTGGGATTTAAAGAATGTTATTTATCCTCTCTGAGAGAAGCAGAGGAATATTACACAAAAGAATACAGTGGTTTTTGTCAATGCATTTTTAAAATAGCAATCATGTTTACTAATATTTTCTTTTCCCTTAAGCAGTAAAGAAAAATTATTATATGGTTTGACAATAGCAGGTTCAGTTCCACATGGGTACATGTTCCCCCCAAACTCCCTGTTATATGGTATTAATTGTTCTTGTTTTACTTATGAGAAAACTGAGGCTTAGAGAGGTTGAGTTAATGTGCTCAAGATTGTATACCTAGTTAACAGTAGGATCCCTTGGATTTGTTCGTTTCCAAGGCCATATGCTTTTTTATACATCATCTTCCAGCATAAATTGCTCAGCTCTTTCAAACTCAGAGTCTTTACCAGTAAAATGATGATGACTACCTCGTTGGGTGGTGGTGAGGATTAGAAATAACATATGTAAACTTTCCAGTGCAGTGACTGCCAATGTTTGCATTCAAGAAGTGATAGCTTTTTCTGTTATTAAGCAGGTGATAGGTAAGCGTCCCAACAAGTAGGCAGGCAGATGCAGTGTTAAAAAAAGTCTAGTAGCAGGCACTGAATGGAGGTCTAGATAGG
This sequence comes from Rhinopithecus roxellana, assembly GCF_007565055.1. Taxonomy (NCBI): domain Eukaryota; kingdom Metazoa; phylum Chordata; class Mammalia; order Primates; family Cercopithecidae; genus Rhinopithecus; species Rhinopithecus roxellana. The sequence goes on along the minus strand of NC_044562.1, from coordinate 50,777,387 downwards.
TACCCAGTAGATTTCAGGAAAGTCTGATGATAATAGAGCATTTAGCTCATTCTAGACTGAGAGTCAACAAGGCAATGGCCTAGTTTTATAGAAAATGAAGGTAAGAACCTAGAAAGGCAATGAGTAAACTCACTCAATCCAGAATGAATTTGAACATTAGCACTTTTTGGGAACAATGGAACATACCCCTAAAGTGTGTAATTGCTAAATAATTGAACTGTTTAAATTTAAAATAATATATTTGCTAAAAAAAGAGAGTCCAATCATTTTTTAAAGCCCAAGCATGAGAATAATAGCGGTCACTATTTATTTAAATCATGGTCTGGATTTGGAATTGAGATCATTTTTAATTTGCTATTTCACATGTAACCATGAGTAAAATTTTCTTTAGTCTTTTTTATGCAGTGTAATACCAGTTTGACATTTTTAAAAAGTGATGATATGTGACAGCAGCAAGAGTACTTTTGAATGTGACTATATGACCTGTCAAAAAATTTGCATCAGGTCTTTCTGAAGTGCTGTCATTCTCATTCACAATACAGGCCCTCAAGCCCCTCACTGTCCCACAATAAAGGCTGTCACCCAGTCAGCACCAATTTCATTCTCGTGTGATACTGCTGATGTGTGTCATGCTCTTGTTAAATTCACTGTAGGTCAACTAACTAAATATTTCTTCTCAATGAGTCAATCATAAAACATAAGGCCCACAGATACCTAGAGAAGTATAGTAACTGGCATGTTTATGATAGTTGCATTAGGAACCTGATGAATTGGGGTAGAATCTGAATTTAACTCAAATATCAGTAAGAATGAAATTGTAAAAATTCTGATAAATTTATTTTGTATATTTGTATATTTTTTCAAAGGAATTTGGTTAATTCATTTTAATTACTGGCTCTCTTGATTCAAATGGGTTGATTTTAGGGTCTTACAGAAAGTATTCAAATTGTTGTTCTTTCATTCACTCATCAACCTTTCCTTTAGCCAAGTGCTGCACAAAACCCTGAAAATACAATGACAACTAAGATGTGGCTTCCATCTCCTTTGGCATTACAGACTATTAGAAAAACAAATATCATTGGATTAACAAAAATTAGCATAATTTTGTTCTTGATCCTATAAAAAAACTTTCATAGCCTTGCTTGAAAGGTGTAATGTATTAGATGTGGGGTGCTTTGGAAGAGGCATGTAAGAGTAGGAAAGTAATATTCTCATTTTTGATTCCTGGTCTATATCATGTTGGTGTCCTTCACTTGTATCTGAGTTTCCCTATATTTCTTAATGACAAAGATGGAGGCTCACTCTATTTGTGTTAGACTGAGGGTTGTTGTCTTTGGATTTTTGTTTTTTTCTTTCAGGAGGAATTGTTGCTGCTCAGTCTCTGCATTCTCCACTTCAGTTAGGAGTGTCCCTTTATAGGTTCCTAACTGTACGATCTGAAGCAATCCTTCTAAAATTATCTCTTGCCTCCCTGGAACTATAGAATAATCTAGAAAAGACATAATCTGTGATCAAGTCTCCTTGACACTTGTGTACGTTTCTACTCTATTGCTCTTTTAATTGTTATTTAAGTATATTTTGCTTTATGTATTACAGAATTAGTATCTGTTTTTTTCAGGGAAGAATCCAAAGAAAATAGAGAAGAGAAAAAACAGAGAATACATATTTGCAATGCTATCTTAATACCTAGATAGAACCACTTGACATTTTGTAGTCAGTTCCTCTGATCATCCTTAAGACACTCATATACACTTTTTCTTTAAACAAAATTGGGAATTGGGTAGAACAACACTTTAGAAGTAGAAATGCATGGGCAAAGAACATGAATATTTTAAAACATATTACCAAATTCCTCTCCTAAGTCAGTGTAGCAATTTGTACTCCCACAAACATTGTGTAAAAATGGCTGCACTTTTGAATTTGCCAGGATGGGATATGATATTTTATTTTTTTAAAACGTCAATTTGATAGGTGAGTTCTTTCCATTTTTATAGATTTTTGGTACAATCCTTGGGCCCTGATTGCTCATTGATTCTTTTTTAGCTATGGATCTTGGGATCCATCAAATGTCTTGGCTAGCTCAAAATATTTTTCTATCTATGATGCTTATCCTCCTGCTTGCAGCTCCATCCTTTATGCAAAATTGCTCTGGCTCCTTGAAATCGGTTTGTTGTTGCTGTTGCTGGTAGTTATTTGTCTTATAGTTCTGTCTTATGCATGCATTAGATTTTTCTGTCACTTGCTCTTTTATTCAGAAAGTGGCCCTGCTTATAAGAAGGTCACCAGAGAACACAGATAGAGGCTTCTACTTGATTCTTTCACTACTCTATTAACACACCAGTATTTAATGCTCACCAGCTTGTGCACATCATTCTAGGAAAGTACAGTGTCTGCCCCCACTCTCATTCAGTTGATTGTTCAAGTCCCTCTGAATAGGAAAAATACAATATGAGTATTTTGGTCAGGAAAATAGAAACCACTCTAAGTATTTCAGCCAGGATGGACCTTAATTTAGAGACTTACAAGCTTGCACAACTGTTTGAAAGAATGGAGGAGCAAAGTTCAACAGCCATATAAAATATACTGGAATGACATTTTCTATACAGAGTATTTGTGTTTGATGATACCCTTGGTTAGACTTAGGTCATTTCCATAGTGAGTCTTCATCTACTTCTCTGTCTGTTTGCATCTTAGGAAGTGTTCAGTTCTTTTTATGAATCACTGCTTTCTGTTAGAGGCTGTAAGCATTTTCATAAAGAATAATAGCCACTTCACCTCTGAATGGCACACTAAGGTTGGCCTAGTTGCTGCTATTGCCATTTTTCTGACAGGAACAGTAATATTATGTTTCTTGAAGTTGTCTCCCTTTACACTGTTCCTTCAGTGTTCCTTGTTTACTGTCACCTGACTCAAGTTGCTGAGCCACAACTTCTTTATATCTGGCTGGGGTCCATCCTCCTCTAATATACACCCTCTGATGGTGAGTTGCAGTGAGTGGAGCCTCAGTGCTGTGAACTGGCTGTGCTCCAGGCTTCAGCTGCTGACAAATTTGCCTTGGCATTTGATGTTAAGTATAGCTCTCAGATGATGACTACTTTTTTTGAAGCTGCATGCAACATTTTGATAGGCTGTTATTATAAACCAGAACCTAAGACTAGAAACAGGAATGGGAAGGAATTTTCCATGCAAAGAAGAAGCCCGTTAGCAGTGGTTGTTCTTTTCTGCACTCATTAATGTAGAGTCTAAAGATTTTTAGCAGAATGTGATCCAAAAATCAAAAAAGACAGTCTAGGGCACAGTCACCCTCAGGGTGGCCTTGGCAAGTAGTATTACCAGAAACCTCAGACAGCCTTTCACCTAGGATGTCTTTGAAAATATGGATAGTTATCTGTCATGTATACCTTCAAGAGAAAGTATTGCCTGATATAGACATATAGGAAACAAAATGCCTATTGACTCCAGCAGTGATCAATACCCCTCACTTTTATTAACTTCATGCCAGTGTTTCCCAAAGTGCTCTTCAAACTTTGAACCTTTAGATTTACTCCAAAAAAGACTTTCATGGTCAAAACAGTTTGGGAAATGCTGTAATTTTTACCTACATCTAGGGACTCACAGTTAGCATGATAAAACTTACGACAAGTCTTGCAGTAATAAAACCTTTTTAATTTTGTTTAACTTAGCACTCTCTTCATTTTTCTTTTTTTGATCACAGGATTTTTTTTTCCCATTTTTTAAATTATACTTTAAGTTCTGGGATACATGTGCAGAACGTGCAGGTTTGTTACACAGGTATACATGAGCCATGGTGGTTTGATGTACCCATCAACCTGTCACCTACAATAGGTATTTCTCCTAATGCTATACCTCCTCTTGCCCTCCACCCACCAACAGGCCGTGATGTGTGGTCCCCCTCCCTATGCCCATATGTTCTCATTGTTCCACTCCCAGTTATGAATGAGAACATGCAGTGTTTGGTTTTCTGTTCCTGTGTTAGTTTGCTGAAAATGACGGTTTCCAGCTTCATCTATGTCCCTGTAAAGGACATGAAATTCTTTTTTATGGCTGCATCGTATTCCATGATGTACATGGTACCACATTTTCTTTATCCAGTCTAATATTGATGGGATTTTGGGTTGATTCCATTTTACGTCTGCATCATTTTGATGAACTCTTGTTGAGAACTGAGATTCCTACCCCTTCCCCCAGTTATCTCCTGTGGGCAACTATTTTATTCTAGATAACTATACCTGAGGTTCCTGAACTTATTCTGAGCATTGGCTCCCATGGCAGTCAAGTACATTAACACCTTCCAAAAATAATTTTTTCTTTTGCTTATTTCAAGGTTTTCTCCTTGACTTTCAGCATCTTTACTATGATGTGTTTTGTTTGTGGATGTCTTCATATTTTACTTGCTTAGAGTTTGCTGAGCTTCCTGGATATGTAGATTGTTATTTTCCAATAAATTCTGAGAAGTGTTCAGCCATTATTTCTTTGAATATTTTTTCTTATCCTCTTTCTTCTCTCTTTCTGGTACTCCCAAAAGTACCAGATTCATTTATGTGGGCGTTGGTGTGCTCTTGGCGCCCACATTCCTCTGAGGCTCTGTTCATTTTTCTTCATTCTTTTTACTGCCTGTTCTTTGTTTTGCATAATCTCATCACAACCTTCACTGTTCCTGAGGGTCCTCTTAGGTTGTAACTTTTCCATACTCTGTCTCAAATGCAGTTGATATCTTTGGGAAGAAATTAGGAGCGGTTTTTTTTTTTTTTTTCTTTTTTAATGGCCTGCTTCTTCCCACAGGTAACGTGTCTAACAGGACCTCTGGAGCTCGAGGTTGGGCAATGTAAGCTTCTTTCTGAGTGACATCCCCTGTCTAGGATCTGAGTGCTCAGTGGAGGGGAGTCAGCAGGCTAAGGTCATCTGGGCTTGCTTCTCCTGGCATAGAACCACCATCTCGAGTTGGAGAAAAGGTTACTGGGGTCTCAATAATTTCAGTGCACCATGCCAGAAGTACAGCATTTATTCCACCATTGGGAAAAAAGGAAGCCCTCATCTCCCATCAACACTCAACTGGAATTCAACTGCGGCAATAAACCTCCGGAAGTAAGCTGAGAAATGCTGAAATCCTGCTCTTCCTGGGAAGAAAGCTTTCTGGTTGGGCAGAAAGGCATCCCTGTGTTCTTTGCTGCAGCAGTCTGGAGTTGCTGATCTGGGAGAGGGAAGGGAGGGAGAAGTCTTAGTTCAAATACCAAGGGCTCTTGCCTTTCTTACAGAGTTTTGGCAGATTTTCTTGACGTTTCTTCATTTTCTGTTTGCCCATTGGACCATTTCCAGAGTCTCTGAATAGTTGTTTTTCATAATAATTTTTATCGATTTTATTAGTGAAATGAAGCTCCTCATACTGTCATGCTAGTAGTCAACTTTTTCAGATTAGATTTTAAATACATAAAACCCATACAATTATAAAATAAGTCAACTATATTGAAATATAGCCATCAAAAGATTTTAAAGTTGTGGCATAGTACTTATTTATTGATATATTAAATGCTGTCTAGCTGTGTTCTAAAGTTCTACCATACTTTAAAATAGAGATGTACATAAATGAAACATGTTTTGGGATATCTAGAGCAACTAAAATGTAATATAGAAATATCTATGATTGCTAATGATGAAAAAGTCATAGAGGTTTTAATTTCATTATGGTTGTTGTCTACACTCATGATTTCAGGAAATGCTGTTTCAGTCAGAGGCCAGTAAAAATAAAAATATAAATTTTTCCAATCTGCGTTTACTGATCCCTTGAATTTAATCCACAGTCCTTTTGGGGACCAGGCAAAGATTTCACATACGATTTTAGACCATCACAGAATCGAGAGAAGGCCTTTGAACAACCCATGTGTCCCGTGACCCTAGGAATTGCTCTGATTCTTCAATTTGTAATGGTGAATGAAAACAACCTGTAGGGATTTTGAGGTCCTCTGAAGTCTTGCGTGAATCTTTCTTGGAAAGCCATGATCTCTGTCTATCACCAGCTTTGTCACTTCTCTGCATCCTCTGATGAGGAGCAACCTTGGAAATGATGGCAGAAACATAGACAAGGAATTTTGAAAAAGGGTACATCATTTCCATTGTTGTAACAAGAGACCTATCAGTGGTTTCAGAAAAATAGTACTGACTCTGGAATGTGGAAATCTGGGGAATTTAAGCTGTAAATACCAAGCAAAACAAACTCAAAGAGATTTAAGGTTAAGAAAAAGTGTTTAAATAATTGCCTACTAACATTTTAGTCTCTGTAGAACACATCTTTGTGAAAACACAGCAGTTTTAGAAATTGACTATAATTCACTTATATACTCTCTGTAAAAGAGAAATTTATCCACATCTTATATGATGGAGACAAAAAGTTTTCTTTAGTCATTGCTCATTTCTATCCTTTACTTAAATAATTCAGGGCCGGGCACAGTGGCTCATGCCTGTAATCCCAGCACTTTGGGAGGCTGAGGAGACTGGATCACGAGGTCAGGAGTTCGAGACCAGCCTGGTCAAGATGGTGAAACCCTGTCTCTACTAAAAATACAAAAATTAGCTGGGCGTGATGGCAGGCACCTGTAATCCTAGGTACTCAGGAGGTTGAGGCAGAAGAATTGCTTGAACTCAGGAGGCAGAAGTTGGAGTGAGATGAGATCGCACCACTGCACTTTACCCTGGGTGACAGAGTAAGACGCCGTCTAAAAAAAAATTCAGATTTCACTTCTACTGCTAAATGTAAATATTTCTATGATACAAAGTTACTTTTAGAATTACTTCCTCCAGGTTTTATGTAACAGCAGGTTGTGTGGGAAGCTTAGTTCATGCTGTTTGTCTATATCACCTTATCCAATGAACTGTTGTTTTTAAGAGGCAGTATTAAACATTTGGAAATATAAAACTATATATATACGCAGTTTTACTGTCACTACCATCGCCATCAAATATATCGCTTAAAAAATTAGTGACACGACACGAAATAAAAATCTGAATGTTATTGTGCTATTGTACCTTAAGCAATTCAGATTAGATATAAAAGAGATTTTATTTTTTATTTATTTAAATATCAGGATTGTTAAGTATTAGAAAGATGCTCTCTCTTTAAAGGTCATTAAAAAACTTCTATCTGAGGTGACTTGTGAGACCTGTTGCCTGAGAGGAGCGGGTGGGGCTGGATGACTTCTCAGTGTTTTGTCTGGCCATTTGATTCCTGATTCTGTGTTCTGATGTCCAAAAGCAGTTTGTTATGTTGATATTCAAATGATCTGGCTTGAAGAAATCACATCAAAGCAATCTCTCTGTTTTAGTATTTTTCTCGCTTTAAAAAAGATTCTATTTTCAGAGAGATAATGGGGGCCAGTTATTAGTATTTGCAGAATATATCACAAAACGGAAAGATACAAGAAAAGCACATTTTATACTTACTGCTGAAACTTTCTGTGGCTGAACTGGCTTATTATTTCAGCTTTCCCTCTTACTGCAGAGCTTTATTTCTTCAGCAGCATTAGAAGGTACCAGAAGAGTAATTTTGATGCTAGCACTGGAAAAACATATCTGTTCTTTTGGGACCAGAACTCGAAGGTGATTGTGCTCCAGAGATGTAGGAAACCCATGTAATGGTTTGCCTTTGCATGATAAAGCACCTCCTTCTTCAAGCCCTGGAAAATCCTAAGGAGGTATGACTCACCTGGCCCACTTGGAGGGCTGTGGATAGGATGGCATCATACTGAGAAGCAAGGATAATTGTGAGGGCCAGTGAGGCTTTAGAAGACAGACTGCTTGGGTAAAAAAAGAGAAACATTAAAAAGAAATACAATAGAAGTACAATCAAAGTATCTCTTGATAAATTGAAGAGTAAAATAATAATGGTCTAATGGCTCAAGACTCAGACTGAAAATGTGGGGCCTCTAAATTCTGATCTTGGCACTATGGTTAGCTCACGATGAGTGCATCTGCACAGGCAAATCACTTCCTGCCTGAGATTCAGTCACTGCCGCTGAGCAAGTTCAGAAGGTGACAGCATACCTAATGAGCATACAGTATTTTGCTGTCTTATTACGGAGTGTCTCTTAATTGGGAAAGCAGGAGAAACACCATTACTTCCTTATAGCTTTCTTTGTTCATTGCCAACACCTCCCCCAACCCTATTCACATTTGAAATCATAGAAACTAAAACTAGAGGTACCTTACATAAAAGTTATTTGGCTGAAGTCTATTCACCCAGCTGAGTGGAGGAAGCAATCATTGTCACCTTCAACTATTTCTATCTCACAGTATGGATAAATGCCAAAATAGACTACCTCTGGACTCTCCAAGATACAGGTTCTCATAGTGCGGCTACACACTGGGGTCCCACTCAATTCCTGGCATGATGATGTTTTATTCCTCCTTTTCTCAACTTCTAAAAATGTGACTTCCCACTGGTACCATAAAACAACCTGGGAACACATGTAGACTTGAGATATGCACACCCATACTCTGGCTTCAGTATGCTCGCATGGCCGGAAATACTTGGCAACAAAAAAGCTCAGGGGTAGTGGAAGGGAAATGGAGATGGTGAATCTTCACTTGAGTTTTATTTATAGCTTGGGGCTACTTGGCATTTTTTTTCCTTTCCTGGTCATTTCTCAGATTTCCCAGCTTTTTCTTTTTGAGTCCTGATTCATTTTTTATTTTTCTTACTTTAACTGTCAAGCTTATTTATTTATATTAAAATACATTATTTAAGACCTCACAGATTTTTTTGAATGGATCTTTAAAGCTGCAAATAGAACACTAAGAGTTTCTGGTACAATGACACAACTACACAACTCTCAAAGCACTCAGATTTTCTTTGGAAGAAATATAGTATACTGCCTGAATATAAGTGTTTATTTTCCATATCAATAATTTTTATAAATATGACTTTTAATTCTTCAAACCACTGGAGATAATTAGATAATAAACCACTATCATAATCCAAGGTTAATCCATCATCCTGTTTCTAACGCTAATCCTCCATACATCCTTCGGAACTTGAGAGCACTGATTTCATTTTCATACCATCTTTAAGCTTTTTCTTGAATTTTAAAATACTTGCATTGAGTGTCTTTTCTGTGTTAGGCACTGGATTAGGTGCTGAGAAAACTATGGTGAAGGAAACACAACATCTGCCCTTAAGGAGCTTACAGTCTAGTGTGGAAGAATAAGAAGTAAATCGGCATTGCAAGACAGAGGGATGAATACTTTTGAGACTATGTGACATTAGCACAAACAAAAGAACCCTGATTCTTCCCACTATGTCAAAAAAATGTTTAGGACTACCTTATCCTAAGTACCTCCCATTCAAGTCTACTGCTGTTCACCTTTTTCTGCCGAATGATTCCATCGGACATTCACTCTCTCTGCTATCTTATTGATTACAATTAACTGAATGCTTATATCACTCCAAAATTTATATGTTGAAATCCTAAACCCCAAGCTGATGGTATTAGGAGGTGGAGCCTTTGGGAGATGATTAGGTCATAAAGGTGGAGTTCTCATATTGGGATTAGGGCCCTTATAAAAGAGGTCCCAGAGAGCTAACTGACCCCTTCTACCATGTGAGGACACAGCTACAGCTAGAGGGTACCATCTATGAACCAGAAAGCAGTCCCTCACCAGACACCAAATGTTCCAGTACCTTGAACATGAACTTCCCAGCCTCCAGAACTGTGAGGAATACATGTCTGTTGTTTATAAGCTACCTGGTTTTTGGTATTTTTGTTATAGGAGTCCAAATGGACTAAGAAACTGATCAGTTTATTACCTCTATCACCCAGGCTTCTGCTCTAACCCTCCCACTGCTGCTATTTATCATTAAAGACCATCTTCTAAAGGCCAAATCCAGAGTCTTTTTCTCCATAATATTTCTTCTTGACTTAATGAAGCACTCATCGTTGCTGACCAGCCCACGGTCATTGGCTGAATCCTTGTGCAGCAGCCTAATGTGTTTTACATTCGTCTTTGTCCCTGTTCTTCCCAAGATGTTAATCATCCTCTCCAGCCTCAGCTCTGCTCCTGAGTGCCAACTTTCATTTTACACTGAGCATTTCCCCATAGATAATCTGCCAAACTGTACACTCTGGGTATAAATTCAAACTCATTATGTTTTGGCTGTTAAAGTAAACTTCAAAAAGCATATCCTTGATATAGAGTTTCCCTTAAAAAAATCTTTAATATCTGTTCATTGTCTACTGAATTATATACACAGCCTCCAGCATATCATTCAGGGTCTTACATGATATATCCTCAAGCCAGGTTTTAGTCTTTTCTTTTTTATGACTTTCAACACACATCCTATTCCAAAGACCAAGTTAAGAGATTGCTGCATTTTAAATATGCCCATAGTATTCTGCTTCCGTTCTTCTGCTCCTGGTTGTTTCTTGGACTGCAGTTCTATTTACTCCCACATCCTTCTGTCAAAATGCAGCTACTCTTTCAAGGCACTCTCAGTAGTCACCTGTTCCTTGAAATTTCTCCATCCTACCCAAAGAGTTGTCATCTTTCCCTTTTTAGAATGCTATAGCATGTTGTTTGTTTTCCCATCATATTCTTCTATCATATATAAATGTAATATAGTTTTCTAATATACTGCATGCCTTTATTTTTGATTGATACAAAATAAATGTACATATTTTGGGGGTATGTGTGATAATTTAGCATATTCCTATACTTTGTAAAAATCAAATCAGTATACTTGTGATATCCATCACCTTAAATATTTCTCTTTACACTAGAAATAATCAAGTTATTCTCTTCTATATATTTTGAAATATACAATACATTATTATAAACTATAGTCACCCTACTGATCTATCAAACACTAGATTTTTTTTCTATCAAACTTTATATTTGTACCCATTAATCAACCTCTCTTCATTCACCCTGCCTCCTATCCCTCCTAGCCTCTGGTAACCACAAATCTACTACCTGTCTTCATGAGATCCATTTTTTTTAGCTCCCATATATGAGTGAAAACATGCAATATTTGTCTTCCTGTGCTTGGCTTATTTCATTTAGCATAGTGACTTCCAGTTCCATCCATGTTACTGCAAGTAACAGGATTTATTTTTTATAACTAAATAATCCATTGTGTATATATGCCACATTTGTCTTATCCATTTATCCCTTTATAGGCACTTAGATTGATTCTACATTTTGGCTAGGTGAATAGTGCTACAGTAAACAGGGAAGTGCAGATATCTCTTCCATATATTGATTTTGTTTCTTTTGGATATATATACAGTAACGGAATTCCTGGATCATATAGATAGCTCTATTTTTTTTTAGTTTCTTAAGGAGCCTCCATGTAGTTGTCCATAGTGGCTATACTCATTTATAATCTTACTGACTGTGTATGAGGGTTCCCCTTCCTCCACATCCTTACACAGTATCTGTAATTCCCTATCTTTTTGATAAAAGCCATTTAAACTGGGGTAAGATGATATCTCATGGTTTTAATTTGCATTTTTCTGATAATAGGGATGTGGAACATTTTTGCATGTACCTGTTGTCCATTTGTTTGTCTTTTTTGAGAAATGTCTATTCATATCTTTTGCCCATTTATAAATTGTATTATTTATTATTATTTGCTATTGAGTTGCTTGAGCTCCTTATATATTCTGGTTATTTATCTCTCGTTAGGTTGGAAATATTTTCTTTCATTATGTGGGTTGTTTATTTTTTTATTGTTTACTTCACTGTACAAAAGCTTATTTATTTATTTATTCATTTGAGACAGAGTCTCATTCTGTTGCCCAGGCTGGAGTGCAGTGGCATGATCTTGGCTTACTGCAACCTCCGCCTCCCAGGTTCAAGTGATTCTTATGGACAAAAGCTTTGTAACTTGATGTAATTCCTTTTTTTATTTTTGATTTGATTGCCTATTGCCTGTGCTTTTGACGTTTTACACAAAACATATTTGCCCAGACAAATGTTCTGAAGCATTTTCCTAAATTTTTTTTTATAGGGTCATAGTCTTAGATCTAGGTCTTTAATCCATATTGATTTTATTTTTGAATATGACAAGAGATAGGGGTCTAGTTTCCTTCTTCTGCATATAATTATTCAGTTTCCCAGCACCATTTATTGAGAAGACTGTCATTTCCCCATTGTATATTCTTGGCACATTTGTCAACAAATGGGTTGTCTGTAAATGCATGGAATTATATTTGGGTTCTCTATTCTGTTCCATTAGTCTACGTAAAATAGCATAGTCAGTACCATGCTATTTTAGTTACTAGAGCTTTGTAGTATATTTGAAGTTCAGTGGTGTCATGCCTCCAGATTTGTTCTTTTGTTCCAGATTGCTTTGGCTCTTCTGGGTCTTTTGTTGTTCCATATATATTTTAGGGTCATTTTTTTTTTCTATTTATGTGAAGAATGTCATTGGTATTTTGATGGGGATTACACTGAATCTGTAAGTTTCTTTGTGTACAATTGTCACTTTAATAATATCAGTTCTTTCAATATATGGACATAGAATATCCTCCCTTTTTTGTCTTCTAATTTGTTCAGTGTTTTATAGTTTTCCTTGTATATGCCTTTCACTTATTTGGTTAAATATATTCCTAGGTATTTTATATTCTTCGTAGTGATTATAAATGGGATTGCTTTCTTGATTTCTTTTTCAGATTGTTGCTGTTGGCATAGATAAATGCTACTGATTTTTTGTATGTTGATTTTATATCCTGCAACTTTATTGAATTTGTTTATCAGTTCTAACAGTTTTTGGTTGAGTGTTTAGAATTTTCTGAGTATAAGATTATGCCATCTGCAAAGAAGGCTAATTTGACTTCTTCCATCTTAAATTGGATGCCTTTTATCTCTTTCTCTTGGCTAATTGCACTATCCAGGACTTCTAGTATTGTATAGAATAAAAGTGATAATAGTGGACATCCTTGTATTGTTTTAGATCTTAGAAGAAACAATTTTAATATTTCCCTATTCAGTATCATGCTAGCTTTGGGTTTGTTGTATATGACATTTATTATGTTGAGGTATGTTCCTTCTATACCCAGTTTGCTGAAAGTTTTGGCTATAAAGGAATGTTGAATATTAAGTGCTTTTTCTGCATCTATTGAAATAATTATATAGTATTTTGTTTTCATTTTTGTTAATGTGATGTATCGTATTTATTGATCCGAGTATGTTGAACTATCCTTGTATCCCTGGGATGAATCCCACTTGATCATGGTGAATGATCTTTTCAATGTGTTGCTAAATTGTCTACTAGCATTTTGTTGAGAATTTTTACATTTATGTTCCTTAGACATATTGGTCTGTAGTTTTTCTTTTTTTGATGTGTCTTTGTCTAGCTTGGTATTAGTGTGATGCTGTCCTCATCAACTGAATTTGGAGTATATCGTCTAAATTTTTTTTGGAGAGTTTTAGTAGAATTGGTGGTGTTGATTCTTCTTTAAATGTTTTGTAGACTTTGGCAGTGAAGCTATCAGGTCCTATGCTTTTCTTTGATGGGAGGCTTTTCATTATGAGTTTGTTATTGTTACTTATTATTGGTTTGTTGAAGCTATCTATTTCTTTGTGGTTTAATCTTGGTAGGTTGTATATGTCCAGGAATGTATGCATTGATTCTAGGTTTTCCAATTGGTTGCTGTACAGTTATTCAAAATAATCTCTGTCTCTAACGATTCTTTATATTTCTGTGGTCATAGTTGTTTTGTCTCTGTTTTGTTGTTTCTGATTTTGAGTATTTTTTTTATTCTTAGCTAAAGATTTGTCAATTTTATTTATCCTTTCAAAAGTCTAACTTTTGTTTCATTAGTCTTTGCTTTCTTAGTGTCAATTTCATTGATTTCTGCTCTTGTTTTTATTATTTATTTTCTTCACCTAATTTTGGGTGTAATTTGTTCTTTTCTAGTTTCTTGAGGTGTACGATTAAGTTACTTTTTTGAAGTCTTTCCAATCTTTTGATACAGCATTTATTGCTATAAGCTTCCCACTTAGTACTGCTTTTGCAGTATCCCATAGATTTTTGTGTGATGTATTTTCATTTACATTTATTTCAAGAAATTACTTAGTATTATTCTTAGTTTCTTCATTGGCCCACTGGTTATTCAGAAGCATCTTGTTTAATTTCCATATGTTTGTATGTTTTTAGTTTATTCCCTTGTGATCAGAAAAGACACTTGATATGATTTCTACCTTTTTGAATTTGTTGAGGTTTTGTGGTCTAAGATGTGATCTACTCTGGAGAACATTCCATCTGCTGAAGAAAATAATGTGTATTCTGCAGCAGTTGGATGAAATGTTCTATAAATGTTTTTTAGGCTTCTTTGGTCTAGTGTGCAGTTTAACTTGGATGTTTCTTTGTTGATTTTCTGTCTGGATGACCTGTTCACTACTAATAGTGAGGTGTTGAAGTCCCCCCTATTATTGTACTGAAGTCTATCTCTTCCATTAGATCTGTTGATGTTTGCTTTATATAGTTTGGAGATCTGGTGTTAGGTGCATAGATTTGTATGCTTTGATTTGTAGTTTTATTTATCAAAGTGTTGCTGCTGTTGCTCTTTTTTGGTTTCCAGTTGCATGGAATATTTTTCCATTCCTTCACTTTCAGTGTATGTGTGTCTTTGTGGGTGAAGTGGGTGTCTAGTAGGCAGTATATAGTTGTGTCTCGTTCCTTTTTCCATTCAGTTTATTTTTTTAATTGGAGAATTGAGTCCATTTACATTCCATGTTATTGATAAGTAAGGACTTACTATTGCCATTTTCTTCCTTGTTTTCTGGTTGCATTGTCACTTCTCTCTTCCTTTCTTTGTTTCTTACTGTCTTCCTGTGTGGTTAAATGATTTTCTCTGGTTGCTTTTTATTTTTAGTAAATCTATTATAGTTTTTTGGATTGTGCTCACCAAGAGGCTTACAAAACATCTTATAGACATAAATTATTTTTAATATATGACAAGATCACAAACAAAAGAATAGAAACAGAAAAATTTTTTAAACTCTTTAACTCCATCCCCTTTACATTTTGACTTTATGTCGTTTCAATTTACATATTTTTATATTGCCTGTATCTTAACTAGTTGCCATTGGTATTATTGTTTTTGATAGATTTGTCTTTTAGGCTTTATGCTAGAGTTCTGAGTAGACTGCACACATGAAAATATTCTGGGTTTGTCTGTGTACTTAATTTTTTATCTTCAAATGCTTTCTTTTTGCATGTTAATGTTTTTTTCTTTCAGATTGAAGAACTCCTTTTAGCATTGTTTTTTTAAGACAGGTCTGTTGGTAATGAATTCTCTCAGCTTTTTTGGGGGGAAAGTCTTTATCTCTCCTTCATATTTGAAGAAAAGATTGCTAAATACAATATTTTCAGAAGGCAGTTTTTTTCTGTCAGCACTTTGAAAATATCATTCTACTCTCTCCTCACCTGTATGGTTTCTATGGAGAACTCTGTTGCCAGACAAATTGGAGCTTTTTTCTATGTTATTTTCTTTTTTCTTGTTGCTTTTAGGATCTTCTCATTGTCTTTGATTTTTGTGAGTTTGATTACGTGCCTTCAGGTAGTCTTATTTGGGTCAAATCTATTTGGTGTTCTTTCTGTACCTTGATATTTGCATCGTTCTCAAATTTTAGAAAGCTTTCTGTTATGTCTTTGAATAAACTGTCTACCCCTTGTTCTTGCTCAACTCCCTCTTAATTACCAATAATTCTCAGATTTGGTCATTTGAGGTAATATTTTATATATTGTAGGTGATCTTCGTTTTCTTCCTTTTCTCTTCTGATTATTTTCAAATTACCTTTCTTTGAGCTCAAAAATTCTTTCCTCTACTTGATCCATTCTGCTGTTGGGAGCCTCTAATGAATTTTTTCAGCTCAGCAAATGTATTTCTCAGTTTTAACATTCTTGTTTGATTTTTAAAAATTATTTCAACCTTTTTGTTAAATTTATCTGATAAATTTGTGTTTTATCTTGAAGATCACTGAGTTTCCTTTAAACTGCTATTTTGAATTACTGGTCAGAGAGTTCACATATCACTATCTTGTTAGGGTCAGTCAGTCATTCCTTGCTTTGTCTGTTTAAGGAGATCATGGTTCCCTATTTGCTGTTGTTTCTTGTGGATATACATACATATATTTGGATTGAAGGATTTTTTTTTCTTTCTTTTTTTTTTTTTTTTGACAGAGTCTCTCTCTCTCTCTGTCACCCAGGCTGGAGTGCAGTGGCAAGATCTTGACTCACTGCCACCTCCACTTCAGTTCAAGTGATTCTCCTGCCTCGGCCTCCTGAGTAACTGGGATTACAGGCACACATCACCACAGCCCAGCTATTTTTTTGTATTTTTAGTAGAGATGGAGTTTCACCATGTTGGCCAGGATGGTCTTGAACTCCTGACCTCAAGTGATCCGCCCACCTCAGCCTCCCAAAGTGCTGGGATTACAGGCATGAACCACCATGCCTGGTGCACTGAGGGATTATTTATCCCTGTCTTCTCAGTCTGGCTTTAGTTTTTATTGAATATATTTGCTTAGAGATTCTTTTTGATTTTCCTGTTGGTCTTCTTTCTTTCAAAATGTTTTTCCTCTAGCTTACTGCCTCCTTATTGGCACTTGATGGTGCCTTAAGTCTGTCTCAGTTCTAGTAAAGAGTCAGTGTGCTAACCATTCCAAATAAGGGCGGTCCCAAAGGGGATATTCCAGTAGTGTGGTAAGGGGAATTGTGGAACAAACCTCCAACAGCATGATGCTGCTGAACAACTGCTCTGATTTGGCATTTTTGGCTAAGCTACAGAGCAGAGTTCTTAGGGCCGAGCATGGTAGTTCTGCCTCCCTCCTTTGTCTCTGGCTGTCTTCAGGGACATTTATCTTCTCAGGCATTCTTGATGCTTCTTGTGGGTTAAGGCAGGGGCAGGTATCCTGCCAGGGAATCCAAGATGGTGGGAAAGTTGGTTGTTCACCTCAATCTCACTTTTTTCAGTGCAGAACCTATGAGTTAGGGGGTTGATTTTCTGTGAGCCTGGTGCTGGACAGATTGTGGGGAGGGACACTGTTGATATGGAAGTCCAATTCTCTTACTGTCTGTTTGGAACTTTTTCACTTCTCTATAGCCCTGGAATGTGTCTCATCTTTGTTTTTTGAGTTCTGGGATATTGTTGGTGATAATCTTGGCACTATATATTTGCTTTTTGACTTTCTATTGGGGGAGTAAAGCCAGCTTGATTCTATATTGCCATTTTGGAACTAGAAATTCCATGCTATAAAACATCTTTGAGGACTGTACCTCGTATGTTTCCCTGCACATATACCTTCAAAAATATTTTTTGAGTTGCACTTACCTCCTCAAGCCACCATTTGTTCTTGGCTTGCCTATTTCTGACTCTGTTCTCCTATTATTTAGATATGTATTTATCCCAGTAGATATAAAAGTATATGCAGCAAATTTGAGGATTATGTAAAGTCTGTGATTGATAAAAATATTTTGAGTGATAAAATCAGTAGCCAAAAAAGCAGGCTGAGTTAAGAAAAATAGTAAGGTTAAATATAACATCAATCTAAAACCATTGGCAAAGAACTAGATAAGGAGAAAGTGGTTGAGCAGTAGCCTAGGTAAAAAGAGTACCTAAAGATATGACTCTGTGGTTTAACCTAAATGAGTCAACACTATCAGTTGTTCCATTCTATCATTTATTAGCAGTCAAACTTGGGGAAGTCACTTGACTTCATAGAGCATTTACTCTTTCATTTCTTAAGCATTATTGAGCCCTAGAACTATGTAGCAGACATTTCTAGGCAATAGAGTTGCAACTATGAAGAGTACTTGGTCTCTGTCCTTATAAACTTACACACATTAGTGAAATATTTGTCCAAATTATAGTAAAGCAATAATATTCATCTTTAAATGTTACTGAACAGAGATTAAATCAGAGAAGGACAAAAGAATGGAGAGAAATAGACAAATATTATGTGAGAGATTAAAAAAATACATGTAAAAATATCTAATATATTACCTGGATATGTTTTTACTCTTGATGTTACTTCAGTTTCTCTGTGATCCAACAGGATGTGAATTCATTTATTGTGGTTGGTACCAGGGGTACTTTTTTTTTTTTTTTAAACTGAGGATGCATGTACTTCTTTGCATTTGAAAATTTATTAGTAATTGCATCTTAAATATTTCTGTTCCTATATTCTACCTCATCTTCTGGAACTCCTACTATGCGTACGTTGGAGACTCAATCTATCTTATGTATTTCTTGATGATTCTTGTAAAAAATGCCATTGTCCTTTTGTGCAGCATTCTGGGCAATTTGCTCAGTATTTTCTCATAAAACATAATGTCTCTTTTCAATGGCTTCACTCTAAATTATCCAATACGTTGAACTTAAAAATTGACAACTCTACTTTTTATTTTATAAGGTTTTTAATATATATGTTATGTCTGCTGTAGTTCCTTTTGCCTATTTTATAATTTCCTCATTTTTATGCAAATTATTTTTTCATCTCTCTTGGATACCCTAAATGTACTTATTTGCAAGTTTTTTGCCATATTATCTCATAAAATTAAGTTTCTTTTGGTGAATTTATGGCCTGGTTTTTTAATTTTTTGGCATTTTAGATACCTTCATGCATTTTTGGCATTTGGTTTGGTAAGATCATTTTTATATATGTGTGTATGTGTGTGTGTGTAAGAGTTTTGTGTTATTTCTTCCTGTCCCTCTACTTCAGGATTATTCTTCACAGTCTATTTTATTTCGGTTGTTTTCTACCAGCCCTGTGGTATCCCAGACCAGATCCAAGTCTTATAATGGTATTGAGGGCTACTGTCCAGGAGCAACAGTGCAAATCTAGCCACTAGCATTAGAGAGAGGCTTGGCTTGACTTTGATGAGGTTGTGCCATTCTCCTCCTGCCTCCCTGTGTGTCCAGAATTTATTCCTTCTGGTGGATTCTTGGTCTTGCTGACTTCAAGAATGAAGCCGCAGACCCTCGCAGTGAGTGTTACAGCTCTTAAAGATGGTGTGTCCGGAGTTTGTTCCTTCAGATGTTCAGATGTGTCTGTAGTTTATTCCTTCTGGTGGATTCATGGTCTCGCTGACTTCAAGAATGAAGCTGCAGACCTTTGCAGTGAGTGTTACAGCTCTTAAAATTGGTGTGGACCCAAAGAGTGAGCAGCAGCAAGATTTATTGTGAAGAGCGAAAGAACAAAGCTTCCACGGTGTGGAAGGGGACCCGAGTGGGTTGCCACTGCTGGCTCAGGGGGCCAGCTTTTATTCCCTTATTTGGCCCCACCCACATCCTGCTGATTGTTCCATTTTACAGAGTGCTGATTGGTGCATTTACAATCCTTTAGCTAGATACGGAGCGCTAATTGGTACATTTACAATTCTCTAGCTAGACAGAAAAGTTCTCTAAGTCCCCACCCAACCCAAAAGCCTAGCTGGCTTCACCTCTCAATCCCCCCTCTAAACAGGACACCCCAACTGCTGTTGGGAATTGGGCAATGACCACTCTAGCTACTTCCTGCTGGATAGGGGTGAAGAAGGGGCCTGCAGTTGTAGTGTCCTCCAGAGGGGAACTCTTCAGCCCAGTGAAAGGGCCAGCAGGTCGGTCCAGGGGTCCTCAGCAGAAGTTATTAGTTGAGCTCATTTGGGGTTCCATTTGTAAGACCATCTGTAGCTTGATGGCCTTGATCCTAGAGGAGGAAACAAATTCTGCCTTCCTTGAGGAAGGCAGAAGGATTTGTAAAAATACAGAGCCCGAAGGTGAGTAATAGCAAGATGGCTGTCATGGGACCTAGAAAGGGGAGAAGCCGTGTTGCCCAACTGCAGAGGTTGGTATAAGAGTTTGAAAGGTGTTGTCTGATTTCAGAAGCCTTTTCTTGTAAATGCCAGGGTGGCATCTTGTACTATCCCTGACTGGTTAGTGTAAAAGCAGCACTCTTCCCCTAAGAATGTGCAAAATCCTCCTTTCTCAGCAGTGAGGAGGTCTAGACCTCGGCGGTTTTGGAGAGTCACTGCTGCCAAAGAGTCTATTTGGGATTGTAGTTACTATCCTTACTGGATAGATTTGTTATTTCTTGCAAACTGTCTGAGAAATCCTTTGAGAGAGTGTGGTAGTAGGATAATGCACATTACACTGTTAATTTTTAGCAAACTTTTCTTTAGTTCAAAACCTTGGTAAGTTTGTGGCCTTTCTCTGATCTCACTTTTCCATTTTGTCCTGTTTCTCTTGGTCCCTATTATAGAACACCGAGGTTGCCAGGTTTAATAATGCCTCCAGATTTTGTTCAGGGCCCAGGGCTCGCTTTTGGAGCTTTCTCCTGATATCTGTGGCTGATTGAGTAATAAACTTATCTTTTAGGATCAATTGATCCTCTAGTGAGTCAGGCGACAGGGGAGTATATTTTCTTAAGGACTCCTGTAGCTGCTTGAGGAAGGCAGAAGGATTTTCTTCCTTTCCCTGAGTTATGGTAGACATCATTGAATAATTCATGGGCTTTTTTTCTAATTCTCTTAGTCCTTTTAGAAGACAGGTTAACAGATATTTATGACTCCAGTCCCCATAATCTGAGTCGAAGTCCCAGTGGGGATCCATACTGGGGATGGCTTGCTGACCGCTACAGAATTTGTCCCTTTCTTTGGCTGTCATTCTATCATTTACTTGACTAAGATACTAGATATATCCAAACCCTCAGGCTGAAGCCAAAGCCATATTCTTTTCATTAAAGGCCAGGGTTTGATCTAACAATAGCATGACATCTCTCCAAGTGAGATAGAAGGTTTGCCCCATACCCTGTAGGACATCTGTGTACCTATCAGGACCATCTGAAAACTTCCCCAGGTCTGCTTTGATCTGCTTTAAATCAGAGAGTGAGAAAGGGACGTGTACCCAGCTTGGGCCAAATTCCCCTCCCCCTACAGCTTGAAGGAGACATAGCGGATAGCCCGGGGTTTTTTGTGGTCCTTTGGAGATTTCTTTGCTTACTTCCTTCTGGGTGGGGGAGATGAGAGGAGGCTTATCATTAATAGGAAGGAAAGCTATAGGGAGGCTAGGATATTGGGTTAAGCTGAGAGGTCCTCCTGTGAGAGGTAAATTGCAAGTTTTGCATAGTTGTGTATTCTCGTTCAATGAAAAGAAAGCTTGGACATAAGGTATTTCACTCCATTTGCCTTCTCTCTTACAGAAAAGGCCAAGCTGCAGGATAGTATTGTAATTTACACTTCCCTCAGGTGGCCATTTTTCCCCATCAGAGAGAGAATATTGGGGCCAAGCCATAGTACAGAAAAAAATTGAGCCACCTCTTTTTCAGGGTTTGTGGGTCAAATTGGTCCCAGTGGCTTAGAATGCATTTCAAGGGTAAGCCTGTTGATGCCTGAGTGTTTCCCATCTGAAAGACAAACCACCTGCGGTTTTGGTTTGTTTCACCCCTGCCCAAGAACCCACAATGGTCCTTGGACGCTGCTGATCAGAATAGTTGCGCTCACCGACGCAGCAGCAGAAACACCTCTTGCCCAAGAACTCGCAACAGTCCCTGGACCCTGCTAATCAGAATAGTTGCACTCACAGATGCAGCAGCAGAAACACTAGTTTTCCTCCTAGACCACAAAGAGGACAGAGGAATGTCAGATTTAGTGGCCCTTACTGATGCATTCTCAAAAACCTGCACCTTGCCTGTCCTCCTAGACCCCAAAGAAGACTGAGAAAAATTGGATTTAGTGGCCTTTATCAATGCATTCTCAAAAACCTGTTAGAGTCCTAAGCATTCTCCTGTTAGTATTGGGACTTTACCACTGTTCTATAAAGATGTTACGCTCCAAAAATGAAGTGGAGGGCCATACCCTGAAGGAGGGAAGGGATATCCAGGGTTGGAAGAGTGACGCCTTTTGTCCTCACTTGAATAGGAAGAATATAATTTCTGAGGTTCCCCATATCCTAGCTTCAGGAATAGCTTTTGTTAGGCCTGCTAGTCTGAGGAGGGATCCTAAAATTCCAGATAGTTTCCCCTGTGATGGGGCTTTGGGCAAAAATTATGTCTTTCTGACTGGTGAGCCTGGGTGCCTAAAGAAAGTAACACAGTCCTGAAGTTTATACTACAAATCATTCTTATAGGAGAAACTAGAAAAGCACCAGAGACGGGTAGTTGTTTTTAGAAGCAGGACTAACCTCGGAGAGGAGAGGTGAGAGGAAGTTTGTCTGACAGGCATTAGGACCCAGGAGGCAAGAGTCAGGATGGGACAGATGGGCCAGTCTCACTTGGGTGATGTGACTGTGTGAGTTCTGCTCATGGCCACAGGGTCAACCAACTTGTTGTCGGGACCCTGGAGCTGAATGTCTTTCCTCTCTGTTGACCCTTGGCTCAGCCCAGAAGTACAGGAAAAGCGGAAGCTGGTTGCAGGCAAACCAATGCTCCCAACTCCAAAGAATTGGGGGTTGTTAGAGAGCCCTTTCCCAGAAAGCCTGACACCAGTGTCTTTGGTCTGGTGGCCATGCTAGTCGCTTTTAACTTGCTGACAGGTGCCCGGTATTTAGCCCCTGAATTCTAAGGAAAAATAGAATAGCAAGTGAAAGGGGTCCAATGGTACTCACTGCTTGGTGATAGTCCCATCTGGGTTGCCAAAATATGTCTGGAATTTATTCCTTCCGGTGGGTTCTTGGTCTTGCTGACTTCAAGAATGAAGCCGCGAACCCTTGCAGTGAGTGTTACAGCTCTTAAAGATGGTATGTCTGGAGTTTGTTCCTTCAGATGTTCAGATGTGTCCAGAGTTTCTTCCTTCCGGGGGTTTGTGGTCTTGCTGACTTCAAGAATGAAGGTGCAGACGTTTGTGGCGAGTGTTACAGCTCTTAAAGTTAATGCAGACCCAAAGAATGAGTAGCAGCAAGATTTATTGTGAAGAGCAAAAGAACAAAGCTTGCACAGTATGGAAAGGGACCTGAGCAGGTTGTTGCTGCTGCTGGCTCTGGGGGGTCAGCTTTTAATCCCTTATTTGGCCCTATCCACATCCTGCTGATTGGTCCATTTTACAGAGTGCTGATTGGTGCGTTATAATCCTTTAGCTAGACACAGAGTGCCGATTGGTGTGTTTTTACAGAGTGCTGATTGGTGCATTTACAATCCTTTAGACACAGAGTGCTGATTGGTGGATTTTTACGGATTGCTGATTAGTGCATTTACAATCCTCTAGCTAGACAGAAAAGTTCTCCAAGTCTCCACCTGACCTGGAAGCCCAGCTGGCTTCACCTCTTACCTGGGTCAAGACTTAGAGCTTCTTATAAAACTAGACCCTCTTCAAGAACAAGTTGTGGGGGTTGCAACACTGCAGCTCCAATTTTAAGCAATGAGTCTGACTTTGTTACACCATCTCACTAGTAGAATACTTAGTCCCTGTTGTCATGCAAGATCAAAACTCTAAGTTACTAGGGCCTGCTTCTGGACTAATGGTAGAGTAAGCCTGTAGTTTTAGCTGTACATGTTATGTTCCATTTTCATTGTTTCTTTTTAGTCCACAGAGGTGTTAAATATTTTTGTAAATGTCCCTCTTTGTGTTTAAATAATTTCTTTTGCATTCATTTAACATGCTTGGTCACTTTCAGAATGCTTAAATTTAGTTAATGTAAAACCAGAACTAAATTATGGCAGCAAATGTCCAGTTGCATTGACAATTACCTGGAGAAAAAACAGCAAAAAATACTGCACCTAGTTACTGGTAGAAACTCTATAGCTTGACATTTATATACAGTTATCACTGTAAATCTTCAACCAGCACTAAGGTCAGCTGGCCTTATTTTTTCCTAAAACCTTCCTTTTTTAAGCCCTTTTTGAGTTTTCATGGAATGTTATTTATAATTTAATATAATTCTATAAAAATATTGGGAGAGGGGAGGAAAATAACAATAAGAACACAGTTTGATTTATCTCACTCTTACAACATCTAGAGACTCTCAATCTTACCAGAGGTCACTGTATGTAATTCAATATCCATCACATTAGTGATTTAGTAAATATATTTTAAAAATTCTGGCTTTCTTATTATTATTAAGGCAAAATTCCTCCAGTTTTCCAGCAGAAAGGGAGAAAATCCCCACTCCTTAAATCTGTATCTCTAGTATCTAGTTCTTCACATATATCAGAATTCAATAAACATTTGTTCAATAAAACTTGCAAAAAAGACTGGGTACTTTCATCATAGGCTTGTAGAATAAAATACAGTTGACCCTTTAACAATACGAGGAGTTTGAACTGTGTGGGTACGTTTATATGCGGATTTTTAAAAATGAACATTACAGTGAGTGGACCTGCCTCTTCTGCCTCTCATTCTACTTCCTCCACCTCTTCTGCCTCTGCCCTGAGACAGTAAGAACAATCCCTCTTCTTTTTCCTCCTCCTCAGCCTACTCAATGTGAAGATAATGAGGATGAAGACCTTTATATATGATCCACTTCCACTTAATGAATAGTACATATATTTTCTCTTCTTTATGGTTTTCTTAATAACATCTTATTTTTTGTAGCTTACTTTATTGTAAGAATATACCATATAATACATGTAAAATACAAAATATGTGTTAATCAACTGTTTGTCTGTAATACTTCCAATCAATAGCAGGCAATTAAGTTTCAGGGGAATCAAAAGTTATATGTGGATTTTTGACTGTGCAGGGGTTCAGCACCCCTAACCTCTGCATTATTTAAGGGTCAACTGTACATGCATTTAACATTTCTAGACACTAAATATGTCCTGAAAGAACCCAGGTAGTTGGAACAGTCATATCTCTACCACATCTTACTGGAATAAACCATAGACAACGACACTTCACAGTTGTCCCAATTGGATATTTATGGGGGCAGAAATTTAAAGTATAATAGTACATAGATGTGCAATGTATGATTAAGCATATATGGTGTTAGTATATCAGTTCATGTGGACAAGAGGAATGTACAATGTACACAGTCATAGCATTAATTTTGTGATTATTTTCAATGCTGACAGAGCAGTTAAAATAAGATTATTGCACTCCACATAGAGAATTCAATGAATGGTTTAAGTAGATTTTCAGCTTGGGTGCTGGCCATGAAGTGAGATACTTCTTTCCTGAAATTATCCTGGGGAAGAGGGTCCTCCATTTTTGGTTTACAAGACCAGAGTAATGTAATTATACTACAAGCACTCCTTCATTTGAGTAACTTGTTTTCAATTAGACTAGTGAGTGGCATAAAAACAATTATGAGAGAAAAGTATGTGATAGATGCTGCTTGGCTGATTATTATATTCAGTATAACAATAAACCTAATGACTACTAGATTTTTATGTCAAATTATGTGGGCTTATTTATGAAATATCATTTGTTTTTGTATTATTCTTTCTGTATCTATTGCCATAGCACTAGTTTAGTCCTTTATACATTTTTTTTTTTTTTTACAAATTCAATTACTTTTAACTAGTTTCCCTACCTTGAGTCTGATGGCTCTTAACATTTATGGGGGTCTGGTATCTTTCTGAGAATCTGATGAGAACTATGAAACTTCTTCCTTGAAAATGCACTTAAGCACGTACAGTCCACATTTATATAAACTTCAGTGGGGTTCATGAGACCCTGAAGCTGGCATGTGGACTTCCAAAGTACTTCCATTTGAATCTATTAGATCTGTGTTATTCATCGTCCATTTATGCATCAAATGCTTTTGAGTATGCACTAAATTTGATGCACATGTGCTAAGCTTTGGAAATACAAAGATAAGTAGGAAATGAACTTTACTCTTAAGGAACTCGTCATAGTCTAGACTAGAGGAAGAAATATGTCTCATATATGCAATACAGTGTTATAGGTATTTATGGGTTACAGAGAAAGCCCCATACAGAAAGTTTTGGTTCTGTTAGGGGAATATTGAGTAAAAGCTTCATGAAACAGGTTAACTCTCCCAAAGGAATGTCTTGATGATTCTATTCCTACATTCAAAAAACTTCAGTGATGCTGTATTGAAGTTTGAGAATCTTGTTAATCAGATTTCAATCTATTTTTGTCTTGTTAATTATCAGCCAAGTCACAGGAGGGAAATTACATAAAATCCCTGGATTTTAATTTTTCTCATCTATCATAATAATAACAGTAGTAACAAGTACTACTTTATGGAATTTTGGAGAAGAATAATAAGTTTATCTGCAAGCATCGTACTAATGTTTTACATTTATTATTTCTAGGGTATCAAGATGGCTAAAGATGGGGACTTTGGGGTCAGCAAAATCTCTGATCTTTCTTGGCTTTGCCAATTTTTGTCTCTCTGATTTGGGGCAAGTAATTTGACCTGCTTATTCATTTTTTCATCTGCTTAAAGGGAATAACATGCCTTCCAAGGATAACTGTAAGGATTAAATCAGACAATGCAAATCATCCGAGCATGGTGCCTATTACAATACTAGACACTCTTATTACTATTGGAAAAATTGTCTTTTTAGTGCATATAATTATTACCACTTATGGGTAAGGAAACTGAGGTCCATACAGTTAAATAACTTTGTCATACAGGCATGGAAGTATACAGTTGGCATTCAAGTGTCTCTGGCTTCAAAGGTCATGGTAAATTCAAGGCTGGGGAGGGGTTGTTGTAGAGGTGGGGAGAGAACAAGGGAGAGCAGAGGTGGCACTGGCATATTTCTTGGTATGTAGCTGTTAAATTTACTCTCTTTTGAAACATTCTGTTTCAGTTTGTATTTTCTACTTCAGCTAGTCTTTATCCAGCACTGACCCAGGACAACTCCACCCGTGTGCCTTTGTCTATGCTATGTCCTGTCCTTGACTTCTACTTTCAATTCGTACTCCTTTCCTGAAGGCCTGGGGGAGACCCACTGCCTTTTGAAAGCTGTCTAGACCACATCTCCTGGGAGCAATCTTTTGTAGCCTTCAGGCTCCATTAACACTTATTTTCTGTATCACTTGCTTGGCAATAATCTTATCCAGCTCTTTATTGTTACCTTTTAGGTCTGTATATTTTTATCACCTCCCAGAGATCATACCTCCTGGTAAGTAGGAGTCATTCAGCTTGCAGCACTGTCTGACATATACTAACCTTCAATGCATATCTCATTATTGATTGAGATTTTTTTTGAGAGATAATTTTAAAAGGCATCTTGCTTCAGTGTGAGCAGAACTATGAAATCATAATCTCAGTCATAGGGAAAATACAGTTCTATTTGTGTACTGAGTTTCTTTAGAAACATTTCTAATGTGTAGAGTAAAGAACACTTTTTTATTCTTGTAGCTGAAAGATGAATGAAAATAGTAAAATGGCTTTGTAAAAAATAATGGCATCAAGGGAAATGTCACAAAATACTAGAGAGTTTATCATTTTGCATTACTTCTTTTTCTCTTTTTTTCCTATGCCGGAAAAAACAAGTTACTAGAGCATTTTAAGTGTCCATCTTTATAGCCTTGTTAATATAACAGTAACATTTGTAACAGTGTGTTATTTACTTGCCATATAACATATGGATGTGAGAGAGTGGGTAAAATTCTTTGTTGAAGGTATATTATTCATCACGCAGTTCTTCATATTGACTTGTAACACTATGTTATAAAATTTAGAAGAAAAAGATACTTAAAGGTAAGAAATAAAGATGATGTTTTAAATTTTTTGTCAGTGGATTTTTTTAAATCCTTAGGATGTTGCTTTTACAAATTATGGTTAGCTTTTTGCTTTCTCCCTCTCTCTCCTTTTACTCAGACCATTTTTGGTAGATAAGGAAGACTTAGGGAATGGAAGACTTCAAACAGATGGGCACTGGCACCTTAGGTCTGATTTTATCAGACTGCATTGTGCCCTGTAGGAAATGTTGTTATTGAGATAACTAAGCATAAGGCATTATGGTCATGCCATGTTGATTTTGGGAATCAAAAAATAACATTTTCACTCGGGTCTGACAGAAAATCAGTTTACTTAATAGTTTTGCCCTTAACCTTAAATGGAACAAGATGGAGCTAAAAATTTTAAATCTATATGGTTATTAAGGACTGATTAGATATATTGTCTCACAGGGCATTTTGGCACTGTGCTTGTAAAATAATGCATTTTTTTTGTTTTATTTTTCAATGGCCAACTCTCAGTCTTCATTGTGCTTGACCTCTCAGTGCATATGATGCAGTTGCGCACAACTTCTTCCTTGATACCTTTTCTTCACATGGTTTCTAGGACATCAAAAGCCCATGGTTTTAATCCTAATTCACTGTCTTGTTTTTCTCAGTCTTGTTAACTGAAGCTCTCTTTTCTGCCTATCCCCTGATTGTTGGAGTGTCTCAGCACATTCACTCCCTTGGCAATTGCATCCAGTCTCATACCTTATGTACTGAGTACATGCAAACAGATCCCAAATTTATATCTCTTGTTCAGAGCTCTAGCCTGACCTATAGATGTCAGTATCTGCTGTTGACCTGACTTCTCTATTTGAATGTCTAACAGATATCTCATGTCAGACCTGTCTGAAACCCTCCCTTTCCAAACCTGTTTCTTTCTCAGTATTCTCTGTCTCATTTAATGGCACTTCCATCATTCCAGTTAGTAAACCAGAAATAGTGGTTTAATCCTTTACTCCTTTCTTTTACTTAAATCCCACATCCAATCCATTATGAAATGCTGTTGGCTGTAGTTTCAAAATATATATGTTTCATTCACATTCTACGGCTTTCATTCTACCACTCTGACTCAAAACATCAACTTTCATCTCGATAACCATAATGGAATTCTAATTTAACTTGCCTGTCTCCTCCTACCATTGTCCCCCACATCCTGCCCCCTTCAATGGTCTAAACCCAGCAGAGCAGCCAGAGGGATCTTATTAAAAGGTCAGTCAGATCTTCCAGCTCCTTGCTCAAGACTCTGAAGTAATTCCCCTTTCTACTCAGAGAAAGTCAAGGTAAATCAGTGGCTTTAAGATCCTGCATGATCTCACCTCTGTTACTTCTCTGATTTTCTCTCTAGCTACTCTTTTCCTTGCTTCTACCTTTACTGGCCTCTGCTTTTTCCGAATACACGAACGTTCCCGCCCTTTCCTCTGCCTACAATATTCTTCCCCTATGTGTCCTCCTTGCTAATTATCTCAACCCCTTAATGTCATTTCCCAAATGACCTTCTTCCAATGAGGCCTGTTTCCTGAGCACCCTATTTAAAATGGCACCGTGCCTAACTGCCCAACTCTCCAGATACTCCTTATCTTCCTCTACATTTTTTTTAGTTTTTTTTAAATTGTCTTTCTCTGTTGAATTGTAAACTTCATGTTTGCAGGGACCTGTACTCATTTTGCTCATTGATGTATCTGAAGATGCTAGAAGGTTCTGGCACAATGTAGGCCCTAATAAATATTTGGGTAATGAGTGAATGAGTAGTGGAGAAGCAGTGACCTGACAGCTTCTTCACTGCTTTGTATTAGGGGCTAGTTCAGTATTGGAGAGATTGTCTCACCACAGTCTCATTACTGTTGTTTCTTTTAAAGAGAAAGGCTATTGGGCTAGTTAGGATTTTAGTGTATAGAAGGGGCCTCATGCAACTCTTCTTATTCTTCTCCCTTCTGGTAGCCTTTGTTTCGATCTACTTTTCTTTCAATTTCCTGGCCAATAAAGAGGAGGTTATTGAGGAAATGGTAACTTTATGCTTTGATTGTACATTTGAATTGCTGCTCAAAACTAGGAGTTTATGTATCACAACATCATTTTCTTTCCAAATACACCTATACTATGACAAGACTTAAATAATTTCTGGGGGAAAATAGTGTAAGTACTAACTATCAGCACAGCTACCATGAAGTAATAGATATTCCTATCTGATCTGTGGATCTTGGGGATGTTTTCTGACTCCTTCACATAGCACCTGTTCTAATTTCTGGGCCTCTGTGTTTACTGTAATAAGATAAGGCTGATTGCTATTGCAAGCAAGCCAAGCTGGGAAAGGTCTGGAGTAGCAGTGTAACTCTCACTAGTACTGCAGTGGGTAGTGTTTTCAGTAATTTTTAGTAATTATGATACTGAGTAATATTAGTAAAGGAAGCATGTTGTATTCTGTCCCAATTTCTGAATATCACAGCACTAAGTAGAAGTAGACTTTTCTTGCCATTTCTTCTATCATTTAACATCTGTTTCTTATGGTGACAGAGTTAACAAATAAACATCTGTCATCCTATTATGTAAGGAAAGCTTTTCTCTTTCTTTAAATAAATTTTTATTTGATGGTGCTTAGAATGTGGTAGATGATCTCCAAAGATGGCTGTCCAACAATTTCCCAGTTCCTGTATGTGCATTGCGCTTCTCCCATCAAAAGGAAAAAATCTACCCCCTGCACATTCCTCTTCCTTTAACCTGGGCTGACTTTGTGACTTGCTTCAAATAATAGAAGACAACAGACAAAAAAGTAACCGTCAGCCAGTTCTGGGCCTGGTTTTAGGAGCAGTGGCAGCTTTTGATTTTGCTCCCTAAGAACCCATTTGCCATGATGAGGGAAGTCCAGGTTGTCCTGAGGGTGAGAAGAAACTGTGGAGAGGCCTTAGAAGGCAAGTCCCTACATATAGAGAGAGGCCACATGGAGGAAAACTGAGGGGCCAGCTGACAATCAGTGCCAAGATTCCGGCCATATGATGAGATCTTGACTCTTCCATTCCAGTTCAGATACCAAATAAATGCAGCTCCGTGAGTGACCCAAAGTCACATTGAATACAAGAACCAATTCGAGCTATAGATTTGTGAAAAATAATAAATCACTGTGGTTTTAAGCCACTAACTTTTGGGGTAGTTTGCTATATTGCAATAAATAACTTATGCAATGGACTTTTGAGTATCAGAGGATTTTGTTTTAACCTTTAATTTCAGATTTTGCTTTAAGTTATTTGATTTTTCCACAAGCTTAAGAAAGTGCTTTATTCCATTTGGAAAAGACTCATACAGAGTTACTATGAGATAGCGACCGCTGGTGGGTTGGAAAATGGCAAAGCTTCTCGGGGTGTCAGGGAGGTGAGGCTATAGTTTCTCTCTCATCATAGGACTGCATGACCCCATGTCCACAAGATGACCTGGGAGAGAGATGTTTGGGGGTGGAATAAAGACCAGAATGTTCTTTATAAAGACCAGAAGTGTGATTTTTTTTTCCCTTAGGTATAACTGACTGCTGTCTTGACACATTAAAAAGGCAATGACTTGGTAAGATGAAATCTAGAGATAGCAACACCTTATTCACTGTGTGTTAATGATAGATGTCTAGAGGGCAGGTGTTCACTTGGTAGGTTTGGATATAAATTATAAAGGCTTTTTTTCCCAAAAAAGAAATAGTGATATATTTGAAATTGCTGGATGTGTATTTCTGAGCTGTTTGCAAGAATTTTTACCTTTTTATAGACTCATTTCAACTCTGTATTTGAAACCAGATGGCTTCTTCTTGAACTGCAAGACTGAATATATTAACCTTTAATGTAAATGCACTTACTCATTGAGCAGTTGGTTACTCCTACATCTTTCTGCATGACCTTGATGATAAAGAACCACTTTTTGATTCTTATTTTTTAATGCTTACTAGGAATTTTTATTGAAAGTTACCAAACCATCTGATTTGGATGTTTTAAAATGTAAAAGTTAGAAGATACTATGGATGAAAGGGTTGCCACCACTCTATAATCTTGAGTTGTAAAGAAGCAATTTGAGTTATTTTCTATGTGGGTTGGCAAGTAAGCTTTTTGTGGGCTAGAATTGGTAAAACAAAGATATGTTCAAGCTGTGAAATGCATTCAAGAGTAAAAAGCAATAAACGACAAGAGGCCTGTTTTGTCAGTTATGTTTTTGACTGTTGTACAGGTTCTGATTATGGGAAAAATGCCTTTTAAAAATTTTGGAATGATGGGTCTCCCATAATGGAGATAGGTTGGTTTGGCTGCAAAAGAGAACAGATGGAAAGCTTTATCTTCAGCTAGTGCTGTCAGTTTCTCCTTATCACTTAAAAATCATATGTTCTTAATAGTTTTTGAAGTTCAGTTTTTTTCCCCTGGTTTTACAGTCTTTTTAAACTTTAATATAACTACTATTTTCTGGTGTTGGCCTGTTCT
Organism: Rhinopithecus roxellana; assembly: GCF_007565055.1. Taxonomy (NCBI): domain Eukaryota; kingdom Metazoa; phylum Chordata; class Mammalia; order Primates; family Cercopithecidae; genus Rhinopithecus; species Rhinopithecus roxellana. The sequence continues at coordinate 50,745,308 of NC_044562.1, read as the reverse complement.
AAAAACTATACTTGGATATACATCTGTAAAACATCAGGAATTGTTAAGAATTCCTTTTTGAGTTGTGTTAAGCTACTTAGGCCTATTTAAAAATGACCTTGATAGAGTTCAATAAAGCTGTGGCTAAATTCCACCAATGTCAAAAGTTTTATTCATTGTTATTCTTTATGCTCAAGTAAAAAAAAGGGAGGCAAAATTATTCACTCCTATTAGGTTATTACTAAGGGGAAAATAAATAAGTATGCCGAGATTGAAGTGCTTTGCAGGGAAGTGGGATGGAAATACCTTGGCATTGATTGTTAAATATAAAAGTGGAAGGTAAATGTGGAATTAGGCGAAGGGGAAAGCATCTTTACAATATGACTTTTTTATGCTAAGAAAATGAGCTATAAGTCTAGCCATTGCAAATCCAGTGGGTTCTTTCTTATTACCACATTCAAATCTTGTTTATATAAAGAACTCAAGGGCATTTACTTCAACTAAAACTTCTCCTTTTAATGTGCATTAAAAATTACATTCTTTCTAAAATGGTGTTGTAATTTTAACCCCAGCAATTTTGCATAGCATAGTTTTCACATTATAGGGACAGAGTTGAAGAGATTTTCTGACAACTTAATTGATTTGTTTTTAGTGTTCTTTGACTTATGTGTTTGGGCTAAAAATAACTGTTTGAGGTGATCTCATTTTAACTATGTAAGGTTTCAAGTGCATTGCATATGTGGGTCTTCATCTTCATTTATATTTCAGAGTGTTCCTGTTTGGTGATTGCAGAATTTGATTCTGATATTATTTGTTATTATTTTATTGCTTGTCAGAAAGCAGATTTAGTAGTTTAAGGGAAAACCATCAATAAAAATTGCTTGCTTTCATGATTTGATTTCATCTATCAGCAAGAAATATTGATGTTTGTAGGCAGAAACTGCTTAGATTTTTCTTCCTGACCAAATGAGTATGAGGTGGCATTCATTACTCTAATGGATAAATGGCCTAGTGCCTATTGATATTATTCATGTTTGTTCACTCACTATGAGTAAACTTTATTTCTTTCATAGGATATGAGATAGCAGTTAACTTGGCATTGCACTGTCTGAAGCACATAAAACTCATTCTGTCATTTTGTTTTAAAAATGTTAAAATATTAAGTAATTTTTAGTAAAAACTGCTTTAAGATACATAATAAACCAGCATTATTTTCCCTTTATGATTTAATTGAAACAATTCAAAATGCACTCTGTTCACTAAACCTTCGCATTCTTTAAGCAGGTCTTTAGAAGTATTAGAACATTTAGCATTTAATGTATACATTTTGGATGACTTTGAAATCTTTCAAATTACCATTTGCTAGATTATGGATAGGCATAATATTATCCCTGTGTGGTTTTGGATATATTGATGCATTCTAATAAGATATAAAATTAAGATACAAAAATCAATGTAATATGTATTTTGGTTAGACAATTTGATGAAAGAGAAACTTATGTACAATGGCAGCATAAAAGATAAAATAGGAATAATCTTAAGAAGTGTGAAAAACTATATGAAAAAACCTTTGAACACTTGATTATGTGAAATGATAATCTTTGTTCTTGGATAAGACAACTCCACATGATAGAGATGTCAATTCTCTCCATGTTAGAGAGAATCCGTGATCCTGATAACAATGACAACCTTCTTTTTTTCTTTCTTTCTGGAGTTAGACAAGTTGCTAATAAAATTGACGTGGACAGATTATGAAAAAGAAACTCAGTAAAAGAACAGCAATAAAAGGAATAGTCTAATGGAACAGAATGGAAGTTACAGGAATAGACCCAAATGCATGTTGAAATTTAGTATCTAATAAAGATGACATCTAAGTTCTCTGTTGAAGAGATGAACTTTAAAAATAAATGGTGTTGAGAAAACTGGCCATTTCAAAAAAGATAAAATTGTATCTATGCTTTATATAAAACAGTAGAATAAACCACAAATGGATCATAGACTTAAGTGAAAAAAATGAAAACATTCAAGTACCAAAAGATAACATCACTGAATTCCTCTACAACTTTGGTGTAGGAAAGCCTTTCTATTTATGACTCAAAATTCACAAGTAATAAAATGAAAGATTAATAAACTTGACTATATAAAACATTTGCACGGGAAAAAATTATTAGCAAAGTCAAAAGACAAATTACCAACGAGGGGAAAATATTTACAACTTCTATAACAGACAGTAGGCCAATTTACTTAACATATGAAGGGACTAATGAAAAGTGAGGGGAAATAAGGCCAAAACTTGATAGAAATAAACGAGCAAAAGACACAAACAGTTCACAGAGAAAGATATCTAATGACATTTAAATATGTGAGAAGATTGAAAGTACATTTTTACCTTTCAAATTGGGGAAGACGTAAAATGTTGACAGTATACTTTGTTGATGAGTGTGTGGGCAAACAGAAATTGACACATACTATTATGGTGAGGGCAAAATGTTATAATCCTTATGAAAGGGAATTTGACATCCAATAATATTAAATGTGCACAAACATAAAGACCATTTTTAGGGACGTATTTTATATACAAATATAAAATAACAAATATAGAGGGCTATTGATTATGTCACTGTAAAATATGGGAAATAAATGCTCAACTATAAAAAACTGGTTACACAGCATGCAATGGAACACTATGCAGTCATGAAAACACTATGCAGTCTCGAGAAACTGAGAGCAGTTAATTTATGTGATTTATTCTTAAGTGGAAAAAATAGGTACAAAGTGTATATGTAGTTGTGGCAGGCAGCTTCTGATATATATTTTAGTGGTCCCCACTTCCTGATGTTTAAAGCCTTTGTAATATTCTCTTCTTGAGTGTAGCTGGACTTTGTGACTTGTTTCTCATAACAAATTACTGCAAAAGTGATGGGGTGTTATTTCCATGACTACATTATAAAGAGTGTGACTTCTGTCTTGCTGATATTCTCTCTCCCTGAGTCATCTCCTGTGCTTGCTTTGATGGAAAGACCAACCAGGAAAGCCTCTTGCAAATAGCCAGCAACAAAGTGAGGTTCTCAGTCCAGTGGCTTGTGAGAAACTGTATCATCCTAGCAACCATGGAGTGAAATTGGAAGTTGATGCTACTTCAGTTGAATGTTGAGATTACTGCAGCCTGGGCTGACACCCTGATTGCAGCCTGTTAGGTACCCTGGGCTAACACTGTAACTAACAGTCTCATGAAGACTCTGAGGCAGAGGACCCACCTAGATGAACTGTACTTGAATTCCTGACCTACAAAAACTGTGAGATATTCAATACGTATCATCTCAAGTTGCTAAGTTTTGCAGTAAGAGGTTATGCAGCAATAGATAACTAATACAACAGTATTTATCTTTTGTATAAGAAAAACTAAAAAAACTTTTTTTTAATAAGAAAGATACATGGGAAGGATACATTAGCAGCAAAAAGTCAAGATGTATTTGAAAAATTATTGTGAAGTGGATTGAAATTGCATGACCTGATTGTCCTTAATGTCCAAGTATAAAATGCATTTTTAGCATAGTCATCACTTTATTTTAGCATAGGCATAGCCTCATAAACTCATAGTATGAGTTTTCATACAAATTTGCTGGAAATTAGTAATTCCAATTCATAATAATTCTTGAAATATGTATATTTTGATATTTTCTGGTGAGATTTGGCCATCAGCTCTATGAAGCAATTGTTTTTGCAGATATTCTGAACCACAGAAGGCTGACTTGTTCTGCCTCATAATGACTTGACTTTGGTCATTGAAAAATGCTTGAGTTAAAGGAAGTCCATAGTCCCTATTTATATTCAGTTTTTACTAAAACACATTCATGGCAGAAATTTAACAAGGATTTAACAAGTCTTTGAGAAAATTTTTTGTTTTAAAGAATGATGAAACTACTACACAGAGGGATTATTTTCTTTCACTGAACTCCCAATAAAAAAATATATACAATTTACAAATTAGGCTTCAATATTCCTTTCATAAGATGTAACAACTTGCTGTGCCATTCTAGTTGTTTGGGAAAGGGTTGGCCACACATAAAACTAAAAGATAATCGATCAATGAGCTTTTTGTGGAGTAGGCAAAAGAACCTTTCATTTTAAAGTCTCCGAGTGAACTTGTAGTATGTTACATGAAGGAGAATAGCTTCAGTGTAAAGTAACAACCTTTTGAAAAATTCTTCACATACAATATCGCTGCTTTCTTTTTTTTTTCAAAGAGCCATTGCAAGTTTAGTTCAGTTAATTACTGCATGAAAAAAATTTCAAAGCTGTTATATCAAAAACATACCTGTACACAAATTTTTATCTCAGCACAATTCACAATTGCAAAGATATGGAACCAACGTAAGTGCCCATTAACTGATGAGAAAAGAAAATGTTGTGTGTGTGTGTATATATTATGGTATGTATATAATGGAATACCAGTCAGCCATGAAAAAAGCAACTTGGGTGGAGCTGGAGGCCATTATTCTAAATGAAATAACTCAGGAATGGAAAACCAAAAACTACATGTTTTTCACTTAGAAATGGGAGCGAAGCTATGGGTATGCAAAGGAATACAGAGTGGTATAATAGACACTGGAGACTTAGAGGGGATAAGGGTGGCAGGGGAATAAAAAACTACATATTGGGTACAATGAGCACTACTCAGGTGATGGGTGCACTAAAATCTCAGACTTTATCACTATGTAATTCATTCATGTAACCAAAAACCACTGGTACCCCTAAAGCTATTGAAATAAAAAAAGCAATAAGTAAATGTCAAGAAATGTAAAAAAAAAAAAAAAAAATAGAAAAAAGATTCTCTGATTTTATCCTTGGATTATGCAGTCGTATGCATATTTCTATGCATATGGAGACATCCAGTAGAGCTATCTTGAAGCTTAAGTTTCTGTCAAACATAATCTAATGTGTCTGGGGCCTCAGGCAACCATAAGAGAAATGATATACATATCTATGCATTATTGGCTATTTTACAGTGATACAGCGAGCTGTCTGAAAAAGAAGAATGGTGCCACTGACATGGCTTGGGAAAGTTACCATTTTTCTTGGCTCATTTAACTCTCATCCACAAAGACTTGTTAAAGGCAGTGTATGGGCAGGCTAGGAATGAATTAAAGCAGTAACCCTAACTTTCTCAAATGCCTGAGGGAAACGCACCATAGAAGTGATCCAAAATTCCATTAACTTAAGTCTAGCTGTAAGGAAGGACCATTTCAGGGCCCAATGAATTGTGGGTATGATACACTGGATAAAATAGCCTGTTTGGTTCAGTTTTAGCCAAATGGAATTTTATCTCATTCACTTTTCCTTTGGTTAGGTAAGAAAATTTTTTTGATGGCATTTTCCTAGGAAGCTTATGATGAAAAAAGAGAAGAGTAATATGCCTCTGAAAACCCTGGGCCTGACTCCTCCTCTAGCATGAACATGACCATATTACTAACCCTAATTGGGTGATTCACCACTTGGATTCAATGGAAACATAACACTCTTTCTTATGGGGGCAGATAATCATGTTTTGAAATTTGATGTGAATTAAAGTAAGATCTGGGACATACTACTGTCCTATTAGAGAGTTGTTACTAATGCAGGTTGTTGACTTCGTGACTTTTTGTTTTTTGCAATCTGCCTTAATAACTCAAGCTATAAATGTACTGGGGTAAAACAGTTGGAAGTATGTGGAGAAAGAACATTCTCCAAACATGAAGAAATGAAGAGAAATTGCCCAGGATACAATGGACTGTAATTGTTGTGTGGCTGGAAGCCCAGGTCCACGGTCAGCTTTGGCTGTTTGGAAGGAGAGAAGGAAATTAGAAGATCATCATGAAAGAAGGGATGAGGCATGTCTGAAATTTTGATGAGTTAGACAAGTAAATTAAATCTTTGGCGGTTCAGGCAGGCAGCACAGATGCAAAATTGTAGTCCTTGAAAAAAAGGAAATAGAACATAAGGCTTTTGCTACACGTGTGATTAAATCTCATGGGTCCATGGAGAGGAAAATTGAGATGCCGGAGAAACAAATGATGCTGTAAAAACTGAAGTGCACTGACTGAGGCGGAGGATGAAGATTCCTGAGGGAGATAAAGTTGTTTTAATGATTTCTACTTGGAGCTAACTATGAAGATAAGCTGGAACTTCCCCGTACTGAGGAATATAACTACTGACCTAGTCTTATAACCACATGTAGCCAATATTCTAGTAATTTAGTGGTATGTATGAATGTATGCAAATATATATTTACATATACATATTAAAAATATTAGCCAAATAATATTCAGTGTTTGAGAAATCAGAATTGCAACAGACAATAGAATCGGATGCAAATATTACTGATTATCTTTTGATCTTTTAAAGGCTGAGAAAATGTTTAGTCCTTGATCTGGTTTGGCTGTGTCCCCACCCAAATCTCATCTTGTAGTTCCCATAATCGCCTTATGTCATGGGAAGGACCTGGTGGGAAGTAATTGAATCATGGAGGCAGTTCCCCTCTGCTGTTCTTATGATAGTGAGTTCTCATGATATCTCATGGTTTTATAAGATGCTTTCCCCCTTTGCTCCGCACGTCTCTCTCCTGCCACCATGTGAAGAAAGGTGTGTTTGCTTCCCCTTCCATCGTTATTGTAAGTTTCCTCCCCAGCCATGTGGAACTGTGAGTCAATTAAAATCTTTCCTTTATAAATTAGCCAGTCTTGGGTGCATGAGAATGGACTAATATAGTTCTTGTACATATAGTTTATTGAATATTTAAAGAATGAGATAAGAAAATTTGTATCATTTTTGTATTTCCTGATATGGATTGAATTTGTGGCCCTGCTGAAATCTCGTGTCAAATTATAATTCCCAATTTTGGAGGTGGGGCCTGGTAGGAGGTAACTGGATCATGGGGGCATTTTCTCACGAATGGTTTAGCACCATCTCTGTTGGTACAGTCCTTGCCATAGTGAGTTCTCATGATATCTGGTTGTTTAGTGTGTGGCTCCTCCCCCGCCTCTTGCTTCAGCTTCTGCCATGTAAGATGCTTGTTTCCACTTTGTCTTCTGCCATGAGTAAAAACTCCCTGAGGCTTTCCTACAAGCAGATTCTGTCATGCTACCTGTACACCCTGCAGAACCATGAACCAAGTAAGCCTTCTGTCTTATAAATTACCCAATCTCAGGTATTTCTCTATAGCAATGCAAGAACCAACTAATACATTTCCCAAACCCATTATTATTTCCCTTGTGTGTATGTGCAGGAAATCATACAGAATCAATTGGTTCGGAGTCTCATTGATAAAATTCCCTTTGTATGACAGCCAGTTGCTGATTGAATTTTTTTCAGTCAATTCCTTATTTCTCTAACTGCCCTGCTCACTGCCCAACACTTACCTCCTCCTTTGCAAGCTTCTTCTTTGCTTCTGGTATGCTCCTTGAGTGGTCCATGGTGCTGGTGGGTTACAATCTATGTAAAAGTGGTTATGAATGAAATATCAAGCTGTCTTCCATGTTTACGTTGAAGGGAACTCAGTCAGTTGAAGGAACCTCCAAGCAAAACATAATTTGCAGGGAATATGGAAGACAGGGCACATAGTATGCAGGAAATATGAAAAACAGTTTCATGAGAATCTGTTGAAAAATACTAGGTACTTAAAGTTGACTTGGAGTAATTACTGAGTAAGTCTGTGAAAGTCTGCAAATAGTAACAGTAATTTTTTTCAAGGAAATAAACATCTCCACTCTTGTCAAGTCACAAAAAAAGAACATGGAGCACTTCAGAGGAGAAATCCAAAGCAAGCCAAAAGAGGAACAGTTATCTTAACCACACTTATTTAAGAGTTTCAATTTCCTGTGTAGGAGAATTTGAAACTGGTATCAGAATTCCCCTGTATATTATGCACAATGTATTTATACATCCTAAATTGACAACTAAACAATGCATAATATAGAAGGCTGCTTACTGTACTTATCACCTCATGTGAGCTCAGTCATTTACAATTTCTATTTCTTTTTTAAAAATAAATATTTGAGTCAAAGGGCCCTTTTGAGTCTCCTAATGACTAATATTCAAAGTTATACACTGTCTGACTTTCATGAAGTGAAGATTCTGATGTCCAGAGTAAATAAAACAAGCAAGCAACATCGTTTACCAAAAACGTGAAACAAAAATTACAGTGTGTGAGTTATGTGACATTAGAAGTATTCATAGAACAGGGTTCATTTCCAGTAGAATTTTTTTCTTTTTGACATCATTGTTATTCTAGATGAGATTCTCTCACATACTCTAATTCTGCTTCTTTCTTTCTCTTGTATCCTGTCTCTGAATTCCATCTTGTGGAGGAATTAACACATTAAATGAGTTCAAAAGTCACTATAAACACAACATATGTTGTTGGGTTTTTGCTAAAATGCACAATTGAACTGATATTTCTTGACAGGTTACTAATCTTGTTTTTTTTTTTTTTTTTTTTTTGAAACGGAGTCTCGCTCTGTCACCCAGGCTGGAGTGCAGTGGCCAGATCTCAGCTCACTGCAAGCTCCGCCTCCTGGGCTTACGCCATTCTCCTGCCTCAGCCTCCCGAGTAGCTGGGACTACAGGCGCCCGCCAGGTCGCCCGGCTAGTTTTTTGTATTTTTTAGTAGAGACGGGGTTTCACTGTGTTAGCCAGGATGGTCTCGATCTCCTGACCTCGTGATCCGCCCGTCTCGGCCTCCCAAAGTGCTGGGATTACAGACTTGAGCCACCGCGCCCGGCCACTAATCTTGTTTTAACACATAGGTTAAGTTAGTTTTCAAAAATGGCTTTGAGAGTCACTGTTTTCTTTGGGTGTATGCTTTTTAAAAATAAGTCACTAATAGACAATCCTAAAATGTGAGAACATTCTTTTTTGGGGGCTACTAAGCGTATGGAGTGTTTACACTTTCAGAAAGTTATGAATTAATGGAAAATAAGGTTCTGTTATGAACTGATGCTGCAGCTTTGCAACATAATGTATCTTAGGCTGATTACAATTCAGCTTTTCATCAGGAATCTACATAGTCAAAGCTTTTGGATTTAGAATAATTTGGCTGAAATGATGTGAAAATAATGTCACTGTTTCAATTATTCCATCTTCTCTCTTCAGATAATGATGGTAATGGTGTGCTAAAGTGGGGTTGTCCATCTCTGATTACAGCTAATTAATTCTGCATATATTCATTCAATACATAAGAATCTCAGAAGCTTTCCATGGGCTTATATTATTAACAGGATCAACCATTTTACCTCACAAATATTAATATTTAGGGTCCTGGCTCATTTCTTTCTTGTTGGAACTCTTTGGCAATGCACCAAATGTAAGATAGACAACATGAAACCTTTGTCGACTTATTTTTAAATTTCAAAGAACAGAGATGTATTTTAATTCAATCAACATAGTGGCCTCTAACCTATGCCATTGATTTTAATTGGAGTTAATATCTATTTAAACAATAAGAATACCAATGAACACTGGTCATCAGTCAGGGAATGTTATGTACATCTTTGCGTCGCTATCTAAAACTCTTTCCATTGGACTTTGTTGATATATTCATAAGCCATTAAGAGAGCTTCAAAGAACTAGACTTTCAATCTTCAGTAGAATGGAACACCTTGGGAGGAGTTCATACATCCGATTCCTTTCTGAATATTTCAGCTGAGCAGCACCCTTTTGGAAGTGAAGAGGGTGGAAACATGAAAGAAAAATAAAATAGCATGAAATGCAGAGAAAGAGCTCTGTAAAAGGGTCTGAGGAATAAGAAAGCACCTTCTAGTTGAAAGTTTGCCTAGTCTTGATGATGAAAAATAATATTATGAGAAAAACAGACTGTCAACTTAGCTCAATATTATTTCCTCCAGAATTAGTTACTCGAGTGATCCACTATTCACAACTTAACTGGAATTTTGTTTGCAAAATTTAAAAAGTAATCCATGTATATCTATATCAACTGTAACTGTGTCTATATATCTTTATGACAGTCCTTCAAAAATTAAGATATTTTTCCTCAGTTGGCATACACATATAAGCATGTAAGTGTATAGATAGGTATCAACTAAATAAAAAATGCTTCAATGTATAATTATATATTTCTAGATATAAGCTTTTGTGAAATTTAATTATTGAGATTAAAAAGCAACTTGCTAGATTCTCCTAGAATGTAAACTCCCTTTGAGGACTCAGGTACTTAGAGAAAAAAATATAGCCTCCCCTAGTCTACCGATTTGCTATCTAGTAGAATTGAGGTAATATTTTATTGTTCCTTTTTTACATAAATTCATTCATCTTAAATCACTTTATGCTTATTTGATGTATGAATATATAAGTGTGAAAATTACTGGGTTATTATTTAGCTTTTATTCATTCTCATCTTTTATATTTAGAAGTTTTTTTTTAAGCAAGAATTTTATGCACTAGTTTAAAACTCCTGGCAAAACCAGTCTTTCCAGTGAGTCACATCAAAGAGCATAGTGTAGGAAGTTATAAGACTTCATTTAGCATAACATAGCACCACAGTGGAGGAAAGCAGACATCTGGGAATAGAAAGCCTCAAGTTCATGTCCTGGTGCCCTTTCCTAGTATCTCCATGAGTTAGAGGAGTCACTTAAAAATCCCTAAGCTTCAGTTTTCTCATGGAAATCAGAAATAAAATACCTTTGATTTCTTCTGTACCATTAAATATTTTATGTGAAAACACTGAACCCCAGAAAGTGTCATACAAATATCAAACATTTCTGTAAGTTCAGGAGTTAAAGCATTCTTTGAAATAATTATTTCAAGGCATTGTATTTTGTACAAAATATGAGATAAGCTGATTTTTTCTGAATTGCTATGAGTTCTTGCCTCTTTAGGATGACCTTAGATAGAAGGTGTCTTGGTCCATTTTGCATTGCTATAAAGGAATACCTGAGGCTGGGTGATTTATAAAGACATTTTGACTCATAAACATTTTGGCTTTATAGAGAAAATTGGCTCATGGTTCTGCACGTAGTACAAGAAACATGGCACATGGGGAAGGTGCCATGCTCTTTTAAACAACCAGCTCTCAAGGGTAATATTAGAGCAAGAACTCACTCACTGATGCAAGGAGGGCACCAAGTTGTTCATGAGGGATCTGCCCTCATCACCCGAACACCTCCCACCAAGCTCCACCTTCAACAATGGAGATCAATTTGGAGGGGACAAATATCCAAACTATATCAGAAGAATAGAGAAGTTTTTTTTTTTATGTCTACAAAGTGTTATTGCCATAATCTTTTTATGATTTAATATCATCAATGAACAATTATAAGTAGGACATAGCATGAGAGTTATCTTGTTAAATGGAATGCTGAATTACTCAGAGGTAAAATTAAGAAGGACTTTAGAGTATTACTGAAGTCAGGGCACTTAAAAAGTTAGATATTTTAAAGAAGGTTTTGGAGCATTTCCCTGCGGGGAAAGAACGGAAGTTTTCTTTAACCCCCTTATATTTATTTACAGTTAATACTGTTCTTTTTGCTTATTTTATGTGAAGGCAGGATTATGTTTTTAGCAGATAGGGGCCTCAAAAGTCCTAATTTGGTCCTGCATATAATCTTCAAGATAGCTTCAAAACAGGTAGGCATTACTGTTTTAATAATTCTAGCATATTTTTGAGGTATAATTTATGTATTATAAAATTTATTATTTGTAAGCATAAAATTCTTTTTATAAATTTATATTGTTGTGCAACCATCACCACAATGTTCCAGAGCATTTCTATCAACCTAAAAAAAATTCTGTGTCAGTCTGCAGTCATTCCCTGTTTCCATTTGCAGCTGCAGGTAACTACTAATCTGATTTCTGTCTAAATAGATTTGCCCTGTGTACGGAAACCTCATAGAAATTAAATCATACAATATATAGTTTTTTGTGTCTGGTTGCTCTCACTTAGCATAATGTTTTTGAAGTTGATATGTATTGTAGCACGTATATCAAGAGTTTGTTTCTTTATATCCTGCTAAATAATAGTTTGTTGTGTGGATATGCCACATTTTGTTACCCACTCACCAGTTAATGCATATTTGCATTGTTTCCAGTCTGGAATTTTATGAGTAAAGCTGCTGTAAACATTTGTATACATTTTTTTTGGTGGACCTAAGTTTTATTTCTGTTGTATAGATAACCAGGAGTTAAATTTCTGGATTGCATGGTAAGGATCTGTTTAACTTTCTAAGAAACTGTAAAATTGGTTTTCAAAGTCATTGTATTATTTTAAGTTCTCACTAGAAATGTATGAGGGTTTGGTGTTTTCATATCTTTAGTATCATCAGTCTTTTGAATTATGGACATTCTGGTGAGAGAGTAGTTGTATCTCATTATGGTTTTAATTTGTATTTCCCTATGACTGATGTTGAATTTCTTTTCATATGCTTATTAAATATGTGTATATCTTATCTGGTGAAATGCTTATGTAGACCTTTTGCCTGTTTTTAACTGGGTGTTTTCTTATTGACTTGTAAGTGTTCTTTATATATTCTATATAGCAGTCCTTTATCAGATATATGATGATATATGATTTGCAAGTAATTTCTCCTAGACTGTGGCTTATCTTTTCATTTTCTTCTTTGCTTTCCTTTTGAAGAGCAACATTTTTAATTATGATACTGTTCAGCTTATCATTTTATAGATCCTATTTTTAGTGCCACATATAACAAATCTTATGCTTAACCCAATGTCACAAAAATTTTATGCTTTCTTCTAGAAGTATTAGATTTTTATTTAAGTCTATGATTCATTTTGAATTTCTGTGTATGATGTGAGGTAATTATACATATATACATAAATTAGTTTACCTCATATCATACAAAAAAATTATACCTATATTTGGCATATAGGTAGACATTGCCCATCATACATTTGATAAAAACACTATTCTTTCTCCACGGAATTGTCTGGCACCTTTGATAAAATTAACTGATAATATATTCAAGGGTTTACTTTTGGGCTCTATTATGTTCCATGGATCTATATGTTTATGCCAATATCACACTGTAGAATACTGTAACTTTGTAATAAGTGTGTAAATCAGGCAATGTAAGTCCCATTGTTTTCTTCTTTTTTAAAAAATTGTTTTAGCTATTCTAAGTCCTTTACATTTTTATACAAGGTTTAAGTTCAGATTGTTAAGTTCTACAAAAATGGCTATTGGGATTTTAACAAGAACTGTACTAAACTGATAATTTGGGGGTTAATTACATTGTTATAAGTCTAAGCAAGTGATAGATCTCCGCATCTATTTAGTTCTTTAATTTCTCTCAGCAATATTTTCTGTGTACAAGTCTTGTACTTCTTTTAGTTTATTCCTAAATATTTTAATGTTTTATAGCATTATAAATGGATTTGTCTCAATTTCCTTTTGATATTGTTTGTTGTTAGTGTATAGAACTAAACTTATTTTTTAAATCTTGTTTTTTATGACTTACTAAACTTATTTTTCCTAGTATTGTTTTCTTTTTCTCTTCTGCAAATTCTTCAGGAAATTCTACATGGGTAATCAGGTCATTTGTGAATAAACACAGTTTCACTTCTTTCCTTGCAATCTGATACTTTTTATTTTGTTTTCTTTTCTTACTGCACTGACTAGAACATACAGTATAATGTTTGTAAAGTAGAAGTGGTGAAAATCAACACCTGGTCTTCTCCCTAATCTTAAGAAGGAAAATATTTCATCTTTCATTACCAAGTATGATGTTAGCTGTAGTTTTTTCTTAGATGTCTTTATGAAATTTAGGAAGTTCTCTTCTAATTCTAGTTTTTTCAGATATTTTATTTTTTAAATAAATTGTTCTTTTTTTCTATTAATAGTAGTATATTACATTAATTAATATTTTAGGTATTAAGCTAATCCTGCATTCCTGGTATAAATCCCACTTGGTTATCCTTTCTATATATTGTTGGAATTGTTTACTACTGTTTGTTTGAAGATATTTTAAATTTATAGGAAGGATGTTGGTTTCTACATTTCTTTTCTTGTTACTTTTTTTGAGATCCCATTTAGTGTCCTTTTCCTCAAGGTCTACCTTTCCAGACTTCGTTTCCCTATTCATCTTATAATAAATCATGGCATTGCCTTACGCTATCCTTTGCACTACCACAAAGGGATCAGTTGTTTATTAAGATCTCATCCGACAAAGCATAAAGCTGTACTAAGGACTGTAAAAAGGATTCAAGAAAGGAACCACACCCAACATTAAGCTGTTATCTAGGAGTTCCTGAATCTATCAGATGCTCCTTCCTAGACAAAGACTGGTGATTGCGTTTGGATTTCAAAGGCTCATTCTGTGCCAGATGCATTAGCACAGGGGCGTTGCTGCATTTGGTGATTTGTTAGCCATGGCAACTAAGAGTACTATATGACTAACTTCCATTCTCCAGCAGAGCTTGGGGCCATCAATCCAAAAATATAGGCTTATTTAAAACAAACAAGCAAAGAAGAAAACAACCAACAATCTAGTTATACTAGGTATATCCTGTGAGAAGATTTCTTTATATAAAAAATATAGTTCATAGAAGCCACAAGAAGAACCTCGTTGTCTTCTAGCCCGTACATTCTATCACACAATAAAGAGTTCTGGCTGAAGCCAACACTACCTTGGTGTTCCTGAGGAGGGAGAGATTGAGTGAGGAATCGGCTGTTAACCCTTTCCTTATGACTGTGTATATGATTTTTAGGTATTTTTTCTGTTTTTGGTAAGTTACATAGTTGGCATTTGTTTTTGTAAACGAATCTGAGGATTAATTTTTTAAAATACATGGTAGAGTTTAAGCCATTTATATTTACTGTTATAGTAGATATACTTAGCTTTATTTCTGTAATTTTGTTGTATGCTATCTGTTATGAATTTTGACCATTTCTTTTTAAAAAATTTTATAAGCACTGACTATTATGCTCTTATCTTATTTTTAATTCCTCCAAGTATTTCTTTTAAGGTTATATAGATGTATTTTAACTTTAAAAATAAACTAAGAGCACTAGAAATGAAACTGTATCATTTCATTTTACCTCTGATAAAAGGAAAACTTTTAACGTCACTCTCCTCAGAATGAAGACTATTGAAAACAGATGAACTTAATTTAAGCTGAGGAGAACAAAGAAGTCTTTGTGGAAGAAGTGGCATGTAAATTGGTTTTTGAACAGTTGATAGAAGATAAATAAGTAGAACTAAAAAGAAATATGTAACTATTTGACAATTTTATAAATTATGTAAAATTACTCATTCCACATTATTTTACAATAATGGTTACCATTGACTGTTTTATGATATGACCTTTGATTCAGAACCTGAATAGAGTACTCAGAACAAAAATCCTTCCAGCAGCAGCTGGAACTGTAAGTTTTTGGTAACAGATGACGAGTCTCTTTCTTTCTGGAGTGGAGAACACAGGTAGAGCAGATCTCTGGGGCAGGGAGCTCCAAACTCTGACTGCGAAACAGATACTGAAAAAGTGCATCATCTAGACAGAGTGTAAAATACAGTGTACGTATCAGTTTTGAATGGAGAACATTTTATGTCAGCCAAAGATATCAGTGCTATTGTATATCTTTTCATAATCTACATTTTTATGATTCAATAAAAATCTGCATCTGAAAGTATTTTTTCTATGCTATCCAAAATGCAGCTGCTTCTATACAGCAAAGACTTAATAAATGACTGTTGAAATGAGTGAATGCATGGATAAACACAGTTGTCAGATATGGCCCTGAAGAGGTGAAATGTTTAATTTAGTATGTATATTCATTTTCCATTTTGTTAATAAGAAACTACAGACTGGAGCTGCAAGATAACCTTTACTAATGAGAGTGACATTGCATACACAAACAACTGAAATGTCTTTACTAGGCTTGTAAAGTATTTTCATTTTACAACCAAATTTGATTTGTCCTGCCAAATTTGCATTGCTCTGCTCATTATTATCGGTACCAGTCTCTTTCCTTTTTACCCATTTCTATTTAGGTCATAGACTAAATTGTAACTTTTTCAGCCAAATAGTTTTTAATTTGAATAGTAATGATAGTAATGATCACTGCTGTTAGTAAATAAGAGTTTTGGAGCCTGTAAAACTGGGAGCTAGACCCTGGGTCATGGTAGTTTCAGTAAGGCTATGTCAGGCTGCTCGGGAAACATGGTTTGCCTTCTTTGGAGCCATTTTTTGAAATGAATTGCATTTGCTGACAGCCTCTTGCCTTTCACATTTATACTATACCTACCTACAGATTCCTAGTGAGCTTTATTTGAAGCAGTGTGACCAGAAATATACCATATAAATGGTTTTATTCTATTATATCAGGGCCAAAGCTAGTCATCTTCAGGGTCAACACTATTTCACAGATGAGGAATAGTGAAGATGTTTTACATACTTGGTGGCTAAATTGAGAATAAGCCCAATTCTGCCAACTCTCAGGCCAAAGTGTCTCTAAATTTAAGGGAACACAACCAACCCTGCTATAAACACGGTCAACTCTCAGCCTCTAGGCTCGATAATTTGTGGGATTTCAGCATAGTTCCACGAACAGTTGGAACAGAATGATGGAGACAACCATGTTTGTGTTATGAAGGCCTGGAGCTCAGCCCTGCTAATCACAAAGGCACTCTCACCATCTTCAATGGGTGGGTATAAAGTTGAACTTGAACCCGACTTTTAGGTCAGAGTCAATTCATTCAAAACAAATCCTTCTTTCTTTCTATAGGCAACCCTTCAATTATACTGAATAACTTTTAAGAAAAACCTGTATATAAATTGTGACAGATTCTTAAGCTTAGTGTTTACCCAAAAGAAACATTTTAAAAGATAAAAACATATATACTGTATTTTCCTGGGTGTAATTTCTTACCTGGAAAGCAATTCTCTCAAGGACAGACATCAACTTAGGAGATACACACTAGAAAAAGAAAAAAGACATTTCAAAATGTATTTTTCACACAATTTAAATGGTAATTAAAAACACCTTCATCCAAATTTTAAGGAACTAGGGATCCTTCAAAGCAAACTAAGTATGAAAAATTGAATAAAACTTACAGGTGTCTAAAACTTTATTATTTAAGCCATGAAAATAGAAGGTTAATATGACTTAAGTAGACAAATTGAATTTTGGATATAATATTCAACAACTTTAAGATGATTATAATTTTGTGCATTGTTTCATTTTCCTTTCAAAAGAAAAAATGAGAAACTCAATATGGTTTAACTCTGCAGGATAAATATTATTATTTAATGATGTATAAAACAACTCTATTCTAATAGCTTCATGCTGGGCACAAAAATGAAAAAAAAAATTTATGTATGCATGTATTTAGGAAATTCAGTTCTTTATTTTGAACACAAAGACTCATTTAACTTTGTTACCTATCAAGTGAGTATTTTGGGAAACATTATGCATGTCACATAATCCACAAAACTCTAAATGTCATGTAAAATAAATAAATGTAAGACATAAGGTTGGAAATCTAAGCATATCCATTTACTGATGAACCATTTTCTTTGCCCACTTCACTAATTCTACTAATGTAAAAAATATGTCATGATAAATAATGATGTAGTTGGCATCACTGATTGAGTACCTACTATAGATGGTCAGAACACACTCAGAGCTCAGTGCATCTTTCAGCTAGTTAAAATGATGATGGCCTTCAAGTTAAATTCTGCCTCCTGAGCCAGACATTGAATGTTTTCACAAATCACACTGTATTTCCAGTTTAACCCTTTCTACCTTTCATGATGCTACCAGACAGTAAACCCACACTTTTTTGTGTTATGCACATTCACCAAGGCTTTCATTCCTCTGAGCTTTTCCTTGTGTTGCTCCTTCCACCAGGAATGCTCTATCTGTACAATTTCACATGTCTGATTTGAACTTTCTGGAACACTTTCTGTGTTTCTTTTTTGTAGTAAAAGAAACTTCTCTATTTATATATTCCTTTTCATGTCTTTTACTTTCCACTTATAGTTATTTTTGATCATGTTCTATCTTTTCTAATAAATTGTAAGTTTCACAAAGACATAGACCATGCATTAATTATTCTCATGCGTTTTTCATATCTCCTTGGAAAGTACCTCTTATAGGTTCCTAGTAAATGTCTTTTAAAGAATACTTGGTACTCCACTGGAAAACACATGAGAGTGAGTAGCAAACTTTTGATGAATTCCTTCTGCTTTATGATTTGACTACTTTTTGTCCTTGAATGTATCTTTGGTTCGAGTTCTTCCACAACTTGAAAACTTCCATATCTTGGGAGAAAAGAAACTTATAAGTGAAAAAAAAGCAGAACTGGTTCAAATGGCCGAAAAGAATCATTTAGATGTAATGGATAAATGAGAAGGTGGAGAATAAATGCTTTGCAGGGAATATAGAGTACTTTGACAAAGTAGGGGTAATAGTAACTTGCCTTCTGTAAATTTTGGGGTATATTGAAAGGATAATAACGATAGTATTAAGAAGCTTAAGATGAATTCAAGGCACTTGCTTCTTTTTCCTTTCCTTTTCCTTTCCTCTTTCCCTTTCCCTTTCCTTCTTTCAAGCTTCTTCAATATTTTGGAAAAAGGCACTTTTTTTCTTTAGAGAGAACACTATGTTGCCCATGCTGAACTCGAACTCCTGGGCTCGAGCAATCCTCCCACCTCAGCCTCCCAAGTTGCTGGGAATACAGGCGTGTGTCACCATGCCCAGCTTTCTTTGTCTTTTACAGTAGCTATAAATATATAGCTTGATATATATTTAATTGTATATAATTGATCTTTTGTAGATAATTCTTTAAGTCAAAACAATACAATTTTTGTTCATGAACAGTTATTGCCAGTACATAAGTAAACAACTTTAAATAATTTATCCTGTGTTTTAGGGTTCATTTTAAATTCAGAGTGGTAATACAATACAGTGATCAAGAAGACTAGGTTGCCTAGGTTCAAAAGTAGTTATGATTTTCAACAAGATAATTAACCTGTGTTTCACCATATGTAAAATAAGTCCTGGCTTGTGATGTTGTATGATTTAAATATGATAGTATATGTAAAGAGTGTAGTGTTTATTGTTACTACCACCTCTATATTCCTTTCCTCAATTTAGTGCAAAGTTACAGCTGTCAATAATGACATTTATTAGGTTGGGAAAACAGCTTCCCATAGTAACTTATTATACAAGTTTTGTCTTTCTCCTTTTCCAGGACTTAGGGAAAAGAAATGCCCTAAAAACTCCTTATTAATCCCAGAATATTTATTACATAAGAAATGTAGCAACTTAATTGCTTTGGAGTCTGCTTACCAGAATATCTGGCATACATATTTTTTGATTTTTATTAAACTGTAAGCTTCCTATATCTGTCAGCATGTTTAAACGCAAGAAATATAAATAACTCTGATTAAGCAGAATATTTTTTTTTTTTTTTGAGACGGAGTCTCGCTCTGTCGCCCAGGCTGGAGTGCAGTGGCCGGATCTCAGCTCACTGCAAGCTCCGCCTCCTGGGTTCACGCCATTCTCCTGCCTCAGCCTCCCGAGTAGCTGGGACTACAGGCGCCCGCCACCTCGCCCGGCTAGTTTTTTGTATTTTTTAGTAGAGACGGGGTTTCACCGTGTTAGCCAGGATGGTCTCGATCTCCTGACCTCGTGATCCGCCCGTCTCGGCCTCCCAAAGTGCTGGGATTACAGGCTTGAGCCACCGCGCCCGGCCGCAGAATAATTTTTAAAAAACAATATTGTGAACCTCAGAGGCACTAATAAGGCTAGAGAATAACTTCAAAGCGTCAAAGCTATGACTTTAGGAAAAAGACTCCAAATCATACAGCATACAAGCCTGAAGAGAAAATGACCTAGTGGCTGCCATGTCTACCAGGCACTGGATGCTACAGCTGTGTTCTGCTCAGACCTTGAGGTCCTTGTGTTGAGATCTCACTTCGCAATTGCTGCTGTCCTCCAAAGTCCAACGCCTCTGCTGCCCACTCACCAGCACACTGGATGCATATGCAGAGCCATGTAACTCATGCTGGAGCATGGGTGCTGGTCACATGCCTATGACTCATTCACAAATAAGGCAGGGGACTAAGTGTTCTGGCTTTAAAATTACAAGGGTGGGATTTAAGAGGTCAAAAATTCCCAGATTATTAGAATTGTGTTGAAAGGAGTTGAGCAGATAGAAAACACCAAATATCCTTTATATTCTCCATCTTTCTGTATGATTAACAGTTTATGGTTCTATAATCAACAATGCTAAGTTCTAGAAGCAGTTATAAAATTTTAGATGAATGAAATAGTTGCATCACACATAAATTCTTGAAAGTGTTTGAATCACCTGAGTATTGTTTAAATGGCATAATAGTTAATTTTGTGTGTCAATTTGTGTGAGCCATGGGGTATCGATTAAACATTATTTCTAGACGTGCCTATAAAAGTGTATTTGTATAAGATTAGTATTCGAATTGGTGGATTCAGTAAAGTAGACTGCCTTCCCCAGTGTGATTGGGTGTTATCCAATCTGGTGAGGGCCTGAACAGAACAAAGTGCAGAAAGTAGGAATTCACTCCTTGTTGCCTCGTTTACTGCTAGAGCTGGGACATCTCATCTCATCTCTTGGCCTTGGATTGGGGATTTAAACTACTGGCTTCTCTGGATCTCGAGTCTGCTGAGTAGTACTGAATTATACAGCTGGCATTCCTGAGTCTCTAGCTTGTACATGGTTGATTGTGGGACTTAGCCTTCATATATACATATTAATATATGTATCTCCTATTGGTTCTATTTCTCTGGAGAACCCTGACTAGTACAAACTGACATTAGTGTCAGCATTTGAATGCTATGGAACTGCTCTTTGTTATCTAACATGTAGAGTATTTTACATGTATGAACAATATAAAGTTCAGTTTTGTTTCTGTTTTATAGCCTCAACTGAAGCCATTTAGGAAAAGCAATGGTTAACTTTTGTGGAATTTTAAGTTTCTTTACTTTCGAGACCCATAGTTCAAAAGCTACAAGAAGGCAGTCAGTGACAAGTCTCTTTCCCATTGCTGTCCACCAGCGTCTGAGTACCACTCTCTTCAGGCAGCCCATGCTAGCAGTTTCTTGTGAATCCTTCCAAAGATATGTAGGCAAACACCATATTCTATCCAGACTGTAATATCCTATTATATCATTCTGTATTCTTTTGCTTTTGTCACATACCAATATAGCTTGCATGCCATTCTGTGTCAGTAAAAACCATGCTCCTCATTATCTTATGGACTGCACAGTATTCCATTTTAAAGGTGCTGGTGCATCCATACAAGCAATTTTTGAGGAGACTTACCAAGATGACTGAATAGGAACAGCTGCGGTTTGCAGCTCCCAGTGAGATCAATGCACAGGAGGTGGGTGATTTCTGTATTTCCAACTGAGGTACCCAGCTCATCTCATTGGGACTGGTTAGACAGTGGGTGCAGCCCACGGAAGGTGAGGTGAAGCAGGGTGGGGCATTGCCTCACCCAGGAAATGCAAGGGGTCAGGGTACTCCCTCCCCTAGCCATGGGAAGCCGTAAGGGACTGGGCCGTGAGGAATGGTGCGCTCTAGCCCATGGGTGCCATTTCGGCAGACACCGAGCTAGCTATGGGAAGATTTTTATTCATACCCCAGTGGTGCCTGGAACGCCAGCGAGACAGAACCATTTACTCCCCTGGAAAGGGGGCTGAACCTAGGGAGCCAAAGGGTCTAACTCAGCTGATCCCACTCCCATATAGCCCAGGAAGCTAAGATCCACTGGCTTGAAATTGTTGCTGCCATCACAGCAGTTTGAAGTCAATCTGGGATGCTCAAGCTTGGTTGGGGAAGGTGTGTCCACCATTACTGAGGCTTGAGTAGGTGGTTTTCCCCTCACGATGTAAACAAAGCAGCAGAGAAGTTCCAACTGGGCAGAGCCCTCCACAGCTCAGCAAAACTGGTGTAGCCAGCCAGACTCCCTCTCTAAATTCCTCCACTCTGGGCAGGAGATCTCAGCGGGGAGTGGGGGCAGGCAACAGCCCCAGTCAGGGGCTTATAGATAAAACCCCTATCTCCCTGGGACAGAGCACCCGGGGGAAGGGGTGGCTGTGGGCACAGCTTCAGCAGACTTAAACGTTCCTGCCTGCCAGCTCTGAAGAGAGCAGCAGTTCTCCCAGCACAGCACTCGAGCTCTGCTGAAGGATAGACTGCCTCCTCAAGTGGGTCCTGGACCCCCGTGCCTCCTGATGGGGGACACCTCCCAGCAGAGGTTGACAGACATATCACACAGGAGAGCTCTGGCTGGCATCTGGCAGGTGCCCCTCTGGGATGAAGCTTCCAGGGGAGGGAACAGGCAGCAATCTTTGCTGTTCTGCAGCCTCCACTGGTGTTACCTAGGCAAACTCCAACAGACCTGCAGCAGAGGGGCCTGTTAGAAGGAAAACTAACAAACAGAAAGGAATAGTATCAACATCAACCAAAAGGATGTCCACACAGAAACCCCATCTGAAGGCCACCAAGACCAAAGACCAAAGGTAGATGAATCCACAAAGATGGGGAGAAACCAGCACAAAAAGTCTGAAATATTCAAAAACCAGAATTCCTCTTCTCCTCCAAAAGATCACAACTCCTTGCCAGCAAGGGAACAAAACTGGACAAAAAATGAATTTGACAAATTGACAGAAGCAGACTTCAGAAAGTGGGTAATAATGAACTCCTCTGAGCTAAAGGAGCGTGTTCTAACCCAATACAAGGAAGCCAAGAGCCTTGAAAAAATGTTAGACGAATTGCTGACTAGAATAACCAGTTGAGAGAAAAAGGTATGACCTGATGGAGCTGAAAAATACAGCACGAGAACATCATGAAACATACACAAGTATCAATAGCCGAATTGATCAAGTGGGAGAAAGGATATCAGAGACTGAAGATCAGCTTAATGAAATAAAGCATGAAGACCAGATTAGAGAAAAAAATGAACAAAGCCTCAGAAATATGGGACTATGTCGAGACCAAACCTATGTTTGACTGGTGTACCTGAAAGTGACAGGAAAAATAGAACCAAGGTAGAAAACACTTTTCAGGATATTATACAGGAAAACATCCCCAACCTAGCAAGACAGACCAACATTCAAATTCAAGAAATACAGAGAACACCACAAAGATGCTCCTCAAGAAGAGCAACCCCAGGACACATATTCATTAGATTCACCAAAGTTGAAATGAAGGAAAAAACATTAAGGGCAGCCAGAGAGAAAGGTCGGGTTTACCCACAAAGGGAAGCCCATCAGACTAACAGCAGATCTCTCTGCAGAAACCCTACAAGCCAGAAGAGAGTGGGGTTCAATATTCAGCATTCTTAAAGAAAAGAATTTTCAACCCAAAATTTCATATCCAGCCAAACTAAGCTTCATAAGTGAAGGAGAAATAAAATCCTTTACAGACAAGCAAATGCTGAGAGATTTTGTCACCGCCAGGCCTGCCTTACAAGAGCTCCTGAAGGAAGCACTAAATAAGGAAAGGAACAACCAGTACCAGCCACTGCAAAAATATACCAAATTGTAAAGACAATTGACACTATGAAGAAACTGCATCAATTAATGGGCAAAATAACTAGCTAGCAATATAATGACAGGATCAAATTCACACATAACAATATTAACCTTAAATGTAAATGGGCTAAAGGCCTCAATTAAAATACACAAACTGGCAAATTGGATAAAGAGTCAAGACCCATCAGTGTGCTGTATTCAGGAGACGCATCTCACATGCAGAGACACACATAGGCTCAAAATAAACGGGTAGAGGAATATTTACCAAGCAAATGGAAAGAGAGAGAGAGAAAAAAAAAGAGCAGGGGTTGCTAATCTAGTCTCTGACAAAACAGACTTTAAACCAACAAAGATCAAGAGAGATAAAGAAGGGCATTAAATAATGGTAAAGAGATCAATTCAACAAGAAGAGCTAACTATCCTAAATACATATGCATCCAATATAGGAGCACTGAGAGTTATACAGCAAGTTCTTAGAGACCTACACAGAGACTTAGACTCCCACACAACAAGGTGGCAGACTTTAACACCCCACTGTCAATATTAGATAAAGGAGAGAGAAAATTAAGAATATTCAGGACTTGAATTCAGCTCTGGACCAAGTGGATCTAATAGACATTGACAGAACTCTCCACCCCAAATCAACAGAATATACATTCTTCTCAGCACCATATCACTCTTATTCCAAAACTGACCACATAGTTGGAAGTAAAGCACTCCTCAGCAAATGTAAAAGAAGAGATATTATAACAAACAGTCTCTCAGACCACAGTGCAATCAAATTAGAACTCAGTATTAAGAAACTCACTTAAAACCACAGAACTACATCAAAACTGAACAACCTGCTCCTCAATCACTACTGCATAAATAATGAAATTAAGGTAGAAATAAAGAAGTTATTTGAAACCCATGAGAACAAAGACACAATGTACCAGAATCTCTGGGACACCTTTAAAGCAGTATGTAGAGGGAAATTTATAGCACTAAGAGCCCACAAGAGAAAGTAGAAAAGATCTTAAGTTGACACCCTAACATCACAATTAAAAGAACTGGAGAAGCAAGAGCAAACAAATTCAAAAGCTAGCAGAAGACAAGAAATAACTAAGATCAGAGCAAAACTGAAGGAGATAGACACACACAAAAAAAACCCTTCAAAAAAATCAATGAAACCAGGAGCTGGTTTTTGAAAAGATCAACAAAATAGACAACTAGGAAGACTAATAAAGAAAAGAGAGAGGAATCAATTAGACACAACAACAACAAAAAAATGATAAAGGGGCTATCACCACTGATCCCACAGAAATACAAACTACCATCAGAGAATATTATAAATACCTCTATGCAAATAAACTAGAAAATCTAGAAGAAAGGGATAAATTCCTGGACACATACAACCTCCCAAGACTAAATCAGGAAGAAGTCAAATCCCTGAATAGACCAATAACAAGATCTGAAATTGAGGTAGTAATTAACAGCCTACCAACTAAAAAAATTCAGGACCAGACAGGTTCACAGATGAATCCTACCAGAGGGACAAAGAGGAGCTGGTATCATTCCTTCTGAAACTATTCCAAACAACAGAAAAAGAGGAACTCCTCCCTAACTCATTTTATGAGGCCAGCATCATCCTGATACCAAAATCTGGCAGAGACATAACAAAAAAAGAAAATTTCAGGCCAATATCCCTGATGAATATTGATGGGAAAATCCTCAATAAAATACTGGCAAACCAAATCCAACAGCATATTAAAAAGCTTACCTGCCATGATCAAGTCTGCTTCATCCCTGGGATGCAAGGCTGGTTCAACATACACAAATCAATAAATGTAATCTATCACATAAACAGAACCAATGACAAAAACCACATGATTATCTCAATAGATGCAGAAAAGACCTTTGACAAAATTCAACAACCTTCATGCTAAAAACTCTTAATAAACTAGGTATAGATGAAATGTATTTTCTCAAAATAATAAGAGCTATGTATGACAAACCTACAGCTAACATCATACGGAAAGGGCAAAAACTAGAAACATTCCTTTTGAAAACCTGCACAATACATGGATGTCCTCTCTCACCACTCCTATTCAACATAGTATTGGAAGTTCTGGCCAGGGAAATCAGGAAAGAGAAAGAAATAAGGGTATTCAAATAGGAAGAGAGGAAGTCATTTGCAGATGACATGATTGTATATTTAGAAAACCCCATCATATCAGCCCAAAATCTCCTTAAGCTGATAAGCAACTTCAGCAAAGTCTCAGGATAAAAAATCATGCAAAAATCACAAGCATTCTTATACACCAATAATAGACAGAGAGCCAAATCATGAGTGAACTTCCATTCACAATTGCTACAAAGAGAATAAAATATCTAGGAATAAAACTTACACCAGATGTGAAGGACCTCTTCAAGGAGAACTACAAACCACTGCTCAAGGAAATAAGAGAGGACACAAACAAATGGAAAAACATTCTATGCTCATGGATAGGAAGAATCAATATCATGAAAATGGCCATACTGCCCAAAGGAATTTATAGATTCAATGCTATCCCCATCAAGCTACCATTGAGTTTCTTCACAGAATTAGAAAAAACTACTTTAAATCTCATATGGAACCAAAAGGGAGCCCATGTAGCCAAGACAATCCTAAGCTAAAAGAACAAAGCTGGAGGCATCACACTACTTGACTTCAAATTATACCAAAAGGTTACAGTAACCAAAACAGCAGGCTACTGGTATGGTACCAAAACAGATATATAGACCAATGGAACAGAACAGAGGCCTCAGAAATAACACCACACATCTACAACCATTTGATCTTTGACAAACCTGACAAAAACAAGAAATGGGGAAAGGATTCCCCATTTAACAAACGGTGTTGGGAAAACTGGCTAGCCGTATGCAGAAAACTGAAACTGGACCCCTTCCTTACACCTTATACAAAAATTAACTCAAGATGGATTAAAGACTTAAACATAAGACCTAAAACCATAAAAACCATAGAAGGAAACCTAGGCAATACCATTCAGGACATAGGCATGGGCAACGACTTCATGACTAACACACCAAAAGCAATGGCAACAAAACTCAGAATTGACAAATGGGATCTAATTAATCTAAAGAGGTTCTGCACAGCACAACAAACTATCATCAGAGTGAACAAACAACCTACGGAATGGGAGAACATTTTTGCAATTTATCCATCTGACAAAGGGCTCATATCTAGGCTCTACAAGAACTTGAACAAATTTACCAGAAAAAAACAATCCCATCAAAAAGTGGGCAAACGATATGAACAGTCACTTCTCAAAAGATGACATTTATGCAGCCAACAAACATATTTTAAAAAGCTCATCATCACTGGTCATTACAGAAATGCAAATCAAAACCACGATGAGATACCATCTCATGCCAGTTAGATTGGTGATCATTAAAAAGTGAGGAAACAACAGATGCTGGAGAGGATGTGGGGTAATAGGAATGCTTTTATACTGTTGGTGGGAGTGTAAATTAGTTCAACCATCGTGGAACACTTTGTGGCAATTCCTCAAGGATCTAGAATCAGAAATACCATTTGACCCAGCAATCCCATTACTGGGTATATACCGAAAGGATTATAAATCATTCTACTATAAAGACACATGCACACGTATGTTTATTGCAGCACTATTCACAATAGCAAAGACTTGGAACCAACCCAAATGTCCTTCAATGATAGACTGGATAAAGAAAATGTGGCACATATACACCATGGAATACTATGCTGCCATAAAAAAGGATGAGTTCATGCCCTTTACAGGGACATGGATGAAGCTGGAAACCATTATTCTCAGCAAACTAACCCAAGAACAGAAAACCAAACCTTCATGTTCTCACTCATAAGTGGGAGTTATACAAAGAGAACACATGGACACAGGGACAGGAACATCACACACCAGGGCCTGTCAGAGGTGGGAGGGATAGTATTAGGAGAAATACCTAATGTAGATGATGGGTTGATGGGTACAACAAACCACCATGGCACATGTATACCTATGCAACAAACCTAAGTGTTCTGCACACATACCCCAGAACATATATATATATATATAAAAGCCCATATAAAATCTAGACCTTTAACCAAAGAGTGAGTGGTCTGAATTCAGGACAACTCACCTGAAACATCCAGAGGGGTCTTCTGAAGACAGAGTTTGTACTGGTACAAAGTGTACTTTCAGAGGGAAGCACCAGGTGTCAGGTCAAGTCACTTTGAATCTGGTTGACTTATGCCAGATATGCCAACCTAAAATGAAGAAGCCACAGCAAAGTTTATATATGTAGGGAGTTTATTTGCAATCCTCCAAGCGTGAGGACTGCAACCCAGGAACATAGATGCACTTTGCCCTGAATATACACTCCATTAGCAGAAGTTACAAGTGGATTTTTAAAGCAAAAAAAAAGTTTCTAAATTGTTTACCAAGAATTTACAGTAAAATAACATAAACTATAAAAAATAAAATAAGCCATTGACTATTTCAATGACAGAAGAGGAGAATAAAGTTAATTCCATGGGCTCTGACATTCGTTGTGAATTAAAAATAAAGGATTACGACAAAGAAAAGTCAATGAACTTTACGATGATTAGCCCAGGTGTTTTGGAAGGTAGATAAACCAGTGACAGAAAATTGTCAGGGAGAGACATTTGGTGGAAGTTACTTAGTTTTGTTTTGGTAATTGCAAGTCCTTTCTAGAAAGTTTGTCTCTGAAATCAATACTATGTAGTCTATACATAACAGGTATCTCTTAATGGATGAGGCACTCTAACCAATTATGCACTTTGCTAATGAAACCTTTGTGCCTAAGAAAAAGCACCATAGTAAGAGTATGAGGACTATATTTAAAATGCTAATGAACATTTGCAAAGAAATGCTTAGAAGTCCAAAGAGAAAAGAAAATGGCAATCAGAATCAAGGAGAAGCAAAATTTTACTTATACACTTAGAGTTCTAGGTTTATTATATATGCATACTAGGTGTTAAAATGTACTTTAGTGTGATGGTGTTAACCAATCAGTTACTTGTTTAGTTAATTAAACCAGTTACTCATTAATTATAAAATAAATTATACATTAATCACATACTTTTTAAAGTTTATACATTTCAAAGGAAATACCCCCCCCCCCTTTTTTTTTTTTGCAAAAGAGACCGTTACAAAATACAGGCCAATATATTTTGAAGTATTCACTGGTGTTTATTTTGCTCTTAGCTTCAAATTTTGTTTCAAGGTATATTTAGAATTACACACTTTTCAAAGATCATGAAATTCAATTATAGAGAAGTGTTTAGAGATTTTTGAATAGGCATTCAAAACATAGGTATTAATACAAATATTTACTTTATATTTTGTTGAACATCTAGAGATATTGTCTCTCAAGGAAAATATTGACCTTATCTTCAGGTCGATAAATCTCTATGTTCACTACAACAAAAGTCAATATCTGTATCATATCCATTTTCCTAGGCAATAACTACTTCTATTCATGCTGCAATGATTAGTGTTTAAAGATAGCTTATTAAAAAAGAAATAAAACATGAATAGAAAACATTAATTTTCAAAGTCTTAAAAATTTGTTGACTAGGCAAATAAATAATTCTAAAATAAATCGAGTATGCCTAAGCTTTCATATCAAGAAGTTGGATTTGCAAATTATTTTTGCCAAGGAAAACAAAAACTGTTTGTGGTAAGTAAATACAGTGGGAAAGGGAAGAATTAAGCCTGATAATCTTAAGTTTTACAAAGCTCTCATTACTTTTTTTTTTCTCCTAAACAATATACATTTAGGTTTTTCCCAGCTGTATATCTTAGAAATAAAATGTTATTCTGTTAAGCTTCCGAGAGTTGTTGGCTTGTTACTTTGGCACAGTCTTGTATATAATATTAACATAGTATCTAAAGAACAATGGTATATGTATTAATTGGCTCTTTAAATCATAATAATCCTCTATTTCCTTTCTATTTCCAAAATAGCAAGCAATATTTTTGGTGACTTCCTGTAATTTTACTTTGAACTTTTTCTAATTCTAGATTTTGAAAATATCTAGAAAAAAAGTTGTTTGCATTATATATTCTATGGGAAGTCAGAGTTTCCATCTCTCTTAAATAGAAATTTGTGGGAATGAATGGAAAATCTTAGAATTTTGTTTTTCAAGGAAGGTAAATTAAATGAGCAGTGTGAACAACAGCCATCTCCTTAATGAGGGAATTGCTAACACTATCCAGTATATGCCTATTGTGAACATTAAAGCTATTCTCTAATACTCAGTTTTCCTCTCTACCTCCAAGTACACAAAAAAGTTGTTCTTCCTCTTTTCTAATATATTCGGTATGAACATGGGGACTCAACAAGAAATATAAGCAGATAAGGCATGTGCCACTTTTAAGTGGTAGTAATCACTTGTCTTTGTATAAGATGGCAGAGCCAAAAGGTTAAGTAGCATAGATCACTGAGTATGGAGAACAGCTTGCTTGGAGGATCACTCAAACACACAACAGACTTAAGAAAAAAATTCATAGATTAAGACATTGATATAGGGGGGTTAGTATTGATTATTCTACAGTGTAACTTCACAGCTATACCATCTAGGGAAACAATCAAGAAATCTGGCTCCAGAAATAACTCCTAGCTTTTTATGCACTTGTTGAGTTGATGGAGAGACCATGGATGCCATTAATCCAAAATAAAGGGAGAAGGGAAAATGAATAGATAATACAGCCTACCTCATTTGGAAATACAAGAGCCATGTTTCTACTTTCAGTTTCTTCTATCTTGTGACTAAAGTCTTCTTCATTCATCTCTAAAAGTCATTCTTCAGGTTTGACTTTACCTGGTTTGGCCAAAGGCCAAAAGTTTCTAATAATGGTTCTCATTAAAATTCCAAGCATGACTTCTTCTACTGTTACCTAATTAAACAAGTTTTTTTGTGTGTGTATATTCAGCAATAATGCTGTAACTTTTCTATATACTTTACTGACCATAATTATTACTTTATCTAGAACTTGGTGGACTATAATTTCTCAGGCCAATTTAATAAGAATTATGGTCTTGACAGAAACCTAATCTTGAAGAGATTACCTTGTGCCATCATTATGAGTCTTTTTATGGCAGTATATAATCCTATCAGTGAATGACAATGCCCATGGATCTTGGCACTCAGCTACATAACTTAGTGGCAACAATATTGGAAATGGCAACCCATTCACCTTTCAGGATGATAGCACTAATACAGTTGCTTCTCTTCATTTATGCTCTAGAGGCTTACTCAGGAGATGATATTACAGAAAACCTTTTCTAAGGTTTTCTGTTTCTAATGTTTTCTGTAATATCATCAATACAATGCATTTGTACCAGAATACAAATACAATATATTGTTATTATATGTAAACATCGTATACTTACCACTGATTAAGGAAAGGCAAGACTTCTGATATAATGTATTTTTTCTTCTTTCCAAACACTGTTTGCCTTTTATGCTCTTGGAATGAGGTTTTCTATGTCATTTTAGGGTGCTGAATGTAATGAGGGATAACTTTATGATTTTTGTTATCCACGTGTCCTTGTCATTGTCTCTTGAGAATTATACTTTTGAAGTCTTTTGACCTTTAAGATCTATTGCTTTTGTCACATTTGAGATCATTTTCTGTGCTTATTTCCTAGGCTTATTTTATATTTATCATTTTAAAAGAAAGTAGTTAAATAGCATAAAACTAATGAACCGATTTCTTAGAATTCTTAAATGTTACCCAAGTGGAATAAATTGAGCTCCAACTCTTAAGAAAAAAACTGTTGTTTATAAGAAGCTATGTCTCCATGAATATATGTGCATGTGTATGACTGTGTATACATACTCCCTAATAGACATAATCATTTAAATACTAAAACCAAGAACCAGTGGCCTATACGCAGATAAATGACACAAGATTACTATGTTATTGATTTTATTTCATTATTATTCCCTGTATCATTTTTGTTCCTACAGCTATATTGCAAATGGGAATTTCGTCTAATACACCAAAAATTACCTAGCAAGCAGCTGATCATTTTTAAAGGAAATGAATAGTTGTATTAAAATGTTTTGCTTAATCGGGGTAAATTAAAATCTGTAATGCTTTTATATCTCTTTCAAAGTATGTAGATAATGAGGTTGGGTTTATTCTCTTATGTTGGTTTTGCTTTCTCTACCGTCATGTGATGTCTAAATATAAAAGGTCTAGTAAAAAGGTGTATAAGAACCTTTTCAGGTATCCTGACCCTATTATACCTTTCTTCTCTCTACAGCTAGAGATACCTGATCCATACTCACCCCTGCCTCAAGCTTTAGATTTAGTATATGTCATTACAAGATAAAATTTATTTTAGTAGACAATTCATTATAAAATCAACTGAAATTTTCAGTTTTATTTTGACCTCACATTATAGGAATACACTCTAGCTTCAATAATTCAGTTCCCAGCTAATTGCCAAGGAGGCCCTGTCTTAGTAAATACCTTCCCATTATTCTATGTCTTTCCATACCAGGACTCTGCCTCGTTATTGTGCAAACTTTTCTAAGTAAGTACGATTCTTGAATTTAAGTTCAATATTGGAAAGAGCAATCTATAGACAAGTGACACCCATATGCCTATGTCACTTAATACTGAATACTCCTGTAATGTGCTTTTCTCATCTGCCTACCTGCCCAGCTATCTCTTAGCATTCCTATATCTCCCCAATACTAAACTAATACCTGCAGTGAGACCACACTCTTCAGGAACTATTCTTCAGTCAGCATATTAGACTTCTCATACCTACACTGGACATTGTCTACCATTTCTAGTCCCAAGTCCCAGCCTCATATTGAGAATATATTTAGCTACTTTCAGGTTTAACCTAATCTGCTGTCTATAAAAGCTATAAATCTTTTTTTTCAAGCCATTACTACTGTTATTCTTTTCCTTTCTTTCTAAAGCTGTATTTCTTCCTCAAGGTGTATTTAATCTACAGCACATAATATGGTACCTTAAGTATAATATTAGATGTCTCATTCAAATACTATGTATCAATAATAACCTTGATCTAGTTTGTATAAATATTTTTCCAAAAAGAAATTGCTTAATTTATATTTCTGGGTAGTATGTAATATAAAACTGTAGTATTTAACACCAAAGCCTAGGTAGTGATGGTAAGTAACCCTATTATGATAACCAAACACAAGATAAACCTTAATATTTTTTCCTGTAATCTCAACAAGACATAATTGTTTTCTGTATTTACGTTTCATATTATTTTTAAAATGATCATAGAGACCTTGAAAATACCTACAATGTTGTTCTCTTTAACATCCCCTAAAACAAAAATAAAGTGTTTTCTTGTCTTTGTGTTCTCTTTATGAAATATATTGTAATTTTGTTTCAAATGCACATGGAACTGTAATAGGCAAGAGGATGCTGCAGACTCATTTTTTTTCATAAAATCATCAGAAGTCATCTCAGATTTTCAGCAATGCTGACTTTGTCACCTTCAAAACTAAGGTTAAATATGAGAGATAATTTTAGCATTTATTTATCAGCTTATAATTTTCTAAGAAATCAAGACGATACTCAGGGCATGAAAAATAGGAAATCCCTGAACAGGATACTATTTATTAAAAGTAATAAAGAGAAAAGGAAAAACTATACTCAAATACCTATAGTTCTTAATATGTAAAACAAATGTGATGGACCTCTATAATAAAAGTCCAAAAATTCTAACATTTTTACACTTTAAAAGTATAAAAACTTGATAATGACATACACTTATAATCACTTCCTACCACTAACATTTGGTCCCTGAAATTGTCTGTTAAGACATTTGGTCCTCTGAAATTGGCTATTAAGCAATGTAACAAAGTTTGATGATGGCAAAATTTTCATGAAAAACTAACATTTCCTAAGTGCTTACTAAAATATATCACTTTTACCAAAGAAAGGCACAAGCTTCACATAATAAAAACTGATCAATTGATAATTTACACAAATGTACAAGGAGAAAGAATGAGATGCATTTTCATTACTTGTAGATATGGTCAGCTGGCAGCTTTGAATTTTGATCTGAGGCATAGTAAAGAGAGCAAGATGACAAAGACAATGCTAGGAGTCATCCAAGCAGCAATGACAGTTAAACCTTCAGGAAAGGATGGGTTCTTCCAGGATAGAAACAAAAGAAAAGATATATTGGGCTATATATAGACATAGAAGACTATAGTCTAGGATCCAAAGAAATACAGCATTTGGTGGTCAGAAAGCTTATGGACAATATTTACTCAAAATAAGCCATTGTGGTTGATGATTAAATGATTGGAGACATTTAAAATAGCAGTTTCAATAGAGTAATCTGATGCCATCCTATAAATACTTCTAGTATGACACTGATTATGAAGATATTTATATTTTCACTATATACTTACATATAGGATGTATATTATAGACTATTAGTTCTTATATGTCTGTATTTCTATATGCATATAAAAGTACACAAAATACCATGGCATACCATTCAATAACTTTCCACAAAGTAAACACACCTGTGTAATTAGCACTGAAGTGTAGAAATAGAACATTATCAGCCATTCATAAATTCCACCTCCTCCCTTTTCTAGTAACTATCTCCCAAGCAATAATAATCAATTATATATCATCTTAAACCCAGAAGAGTTCACAGTCTTTAGAACTCAACACAAAAGCTAGGAAGGGAAATAAAAGGGAATGAAGAAAATGAGGGCACACTTTACTCTCATGACCCAATTACTCAATATTTATAGTTTTTATGCCATGTTGAATGTAAAAATAGGCTATAGGAGGAGATACCACAGAAAGGAAGACATAATCTCTCAGTGATGGCTTTTTAACCTTGAACTACCTACTCCCCTTTGAGATTAAAATTATGCAACCAGTACCTAGAAAAATACCAATATATTTGAATTAATTACTTGAAATATTTCTTTTAAATAGATAAATTCTGATATAGAGACTCAGTGACAGTATGTGCTGATGAACACACACAAAACTAGAAAATTAAATTCAAAATCTATGCTCGTCATTATGGGTATTGAGACATTAAGTCCCAGGTGCCCTTAAACCTCCAACTCCACCTAACATCCGCGTGCATCCTCTCTAGCTTCTCTTTTTCCTTTATGGAGAGTGTCCTACCCCAACACACACAAATAAAGGACAATTATTTCACTATTGCCCAGAATCCTACATCATCCTGACAAACTAAGAGTTTTACAGCATCAAATAACCCTTCTTTCTTATGTACATTCAACTCATATCTCATTTGTACCATTTCTAATGATATTTAAACATGGTTAATTTTCTTTACATCTTAAAAAATGAAAGCATTTCCTTGATTCTCACATCTTCATCCAGTTTTCGGTTTTACTCTCTTCTTTCTATTATAGTTATTTCAGAAAACAGTTTTCTCTATACTTGTTGTCTCTATTTTCTCAAGTATTGCTTACTAGCCAACTCATTTCAGCAAATTATTAGAGGCAGCCAGGTCATTAAACTGAAGAGGATCTTTTTTTAAGTTTTCGTGTTGCTGTCTTCATACCAGTGAAACATTCTCTGAATTCTAGGTGCAGAATTTTAAGCCAGTGTCTAAAAATCATGTAATGTCAATTCAACCCCAATTTATTAACGTACCTAAAATGTTATTTATCAGTAACCAAAGATTTATTCTCAATTTAAAATTTTTCCTTAAAAGAAATAATGTAGTTTAGGAAAAAGAAAAGTCTTCTAAAGTTCTTTCTCCAAAGAAAATGGAGTGTGGTGTGGGGTGCATGTCATATAAGAACCTTGGATGCCACTGGAAGGATTTGGCTCTTACTCTGAGTAAGATGAGAAGCCAGTTCAAGATTCTGAATATAAGATGACATGATCTGACTTTCTGGAGAAGTGAAGGAAAGATGTCTTGCTGTCACCCAGCCTGAAGTGTAGTCATAGTTCACCGCAGCCTTGAACTCCTGGGTTCAAGTGATCCTCCTGCCTCAGTCTCCCAAGTACCTGGGATTGCAGGCAGGAGCCACTTCACCTGGCATGATCTGACCATTTAAAAGGATTGCTCTGGCCACAGGATAGACAGTAGACTAATATGAGGAAGCAAAGGTGTAAGCAGGGAGACCAGATGAGAAACTATTGGCATAACCCAGGAGAAAGATAATTGTCAGTTTGGATCTGAATGGAAGCAGCAAGGGTGGTGAACACTGCCTTTAGAGTCCAGATTATTCTAAAGATAGAGACAAGAGAATTGTCTGGGGTGTTAGATGGAGGTGGGATGTGAGTGAGAGAGGAGAGTCAGGTTGACTGAAGCTTTCTGACTTGGTTACCTGGAAGGAAAAATGTTACCAATAACTGAGGTAATAAAGACTTCAGAATGAGCAGGTTTTGGGGTGTGGACAATGGAGATGGGGAGTGTATATTGGAACTGTTGTGGTGCCCATTAGATAGCCAAGAGGAGATGCTGATTAGGCAGTTGTAAACATAAGTCTCAAAGACTCCTTGATGAGATTTAAATTTGGAGTCACCAGTATAGAGACACTATTTAAATCACGAACCTGGATGAGATCACTACAGTAGTAGATAAAAAGTAACAAGAGGACAAACTATTAAAATTTTCACTGCCTCAACATTGAAAGATCCAAGAAGAGAGAATACAGCAGAAAAGGAGATTTTGAAAGAGCCTCCCACGAGTTAGAACAAGGAAAGTATAGTGCTCTGGCACTTGGTGATGATAGTGCTTCTGGAAAGAATTCAGTAAATTTTAGTTATCCCTATTATGACAAACACTGACAGGAAGTAAAAGCACAAGTGAATATTCCTCTGTTCTAGGAATCTATATATCAGTTTCTACATACTTTTTCTATTTTTTTTTTTTTCTTGTTAATGGGAGGCAAGGTCTTCTCAAATTATATTAGTCTGTTTTCATACTACTATAAAGAACTACCCAAGACTGGATAATTTATAAAGGAAAGAGGTTTAATTGACTCACAGTTTAGCATGGCTGGGAGATTCCAGGAACACACCATCATGGCAGAAGGCGAAAGGCACACAAAGCACCTTCTTCACAAGGCAGCAGGAAGGAGGAGAGCTGAGCGAAGGGGTAGAGCCCCTTATAAAATCATCAGCTCTCATGAGAACTCATTCACTACCATTAGAACACATGGGGGAAAATGCCCCCATAATTCAGTTGCCCCTACCTGGTCTCTCCCTTCACAAATGGGGATTATGGAGATTATGGGGATTGCAATTCAAGATGAGATTTGTGTGGAGGACACAAAGCCTAATCTTATCACAAATAGTCTGCTAATATTATCAGCTGCTTATAACTCTCTAGTTCTTGGCAAACAAAAGTTGCCCGATCATTAGAAGTTGGAGAATATTTCTTTAAAATGAAATTGTTAGAAACATGGTTACAAAATGTTTTGGAAAAATTACTCTAGGTGGGTGTATCAGTCAGTGTTTAATCAGAGAAGCCAAACCAACAGTTTAATATATATTGGTTGACAGGAGGAGTGTGCTATTTATTACACGGCATTGGCTTACACCTTGTAGTGCTGGCTAGGTAAGCCTGAAATTTATAGGATAGGCAGTCAGAAAGAAAAGATCACAGTAGGCTTGAACCCACAGACAGTAGGCACAGGCTGACACTGTCATCCACAGGTGAAATTTCATCTCTTATTTTCTCTTTCTCCCTTCAGTACTGCTTTTAAGGGCTTCCAACTGATTCAGTCAGGTCCACCCTTCTTCTTTACTGAATGATACCTGATTAGGGGCTTTGATTACATCTGCAAAATCTCTTCATAGCAACAACTAGATTAGTGTTTGATTGAATAATTGAAGAGACTGTAGCCTAGCCAAGTTGACACAACAAAAAAGCTACCAAAATGGGAATACAATTTACTTCTATTTTATTCTAGCTAGTGCTAGTGCAAAGAACTATAACCTATTTTACTCCATTTTCTTCTGCTGTAACAGGATGCCACATATGGAGTAGTTATAAAGAATTGAAGTTTTTTGGCTTATATTTCTGGAGGCTGAGAAGTCCAAGAGCAGGGTGCTGGCATCTGATGGCGGTCATCCCATAGCAGAAGACAGAAGTGAGTACACAAACAGAGAGGAAATCAGGCTGAATTCATTCTTTTTATCAGGAATTCACTCCCATAACTAACCCACTCTGACAACAATGGCATTAATGCCTTCCTGAGGGTAAAGCCCTCATGGCCTAATCACCTCTAAAAGGCCCTACCTCTTAATGCTGTTACAATGGCAATTAAGTTCCCAACACATGAAATTTTTGGGAACACATTCAAATGAAGGCCTAGCTCTTAATTTTAAAAAAAATTGTATTATATTGCACTGACAGTTTTCCCACTGCAAGAGCTTAACTCTATCATAAATGCTTTTTCTAATTGCTTCCTCCTTTTAAATTCCAAACACAAAATTAAGATTCCTTATACAAATGCATGATTAATAATACTCAAACACTAATTAGCCTCACTTCTCTCAAAGTTCATGTTCTTTTATTCCTCTTTCAAGATAGACTACATTTTTGGAAAACAATTTTTGTTTCAAAAAATGTAAAAACATTTTTCAAAAGTCGCTTTTTTTCCCTAGAAGTAAATAGCTTAGCTTGAAAGATTCTCCAAATAAAAACAACAAAAATGCTGGATAAAATACATTTTAAATGTATTGCTTATTTTGCATGAAAATAGGGAAACTGAAGAGTCCAAAACCGAAATTCATAAAGGTACTCTGAAAACTCATCAGATGTCAATGCTAATATTGTCCTTCATGCTTTCTGCCAAGATCCAGAGACTCAGGGTATATGTTAAACCTTTGGCCTGTCCAAATAGAACATCTTTGAGGAGACCTGCCAACATAAAACTTGAAACCTAAAAGGCTACATATAGAGCAAGAGTGAATGACAACTAAAATATAAAACCCACTCATAAAATTTAGACAATGAGGAAATTTTCCAGTCCTGACTTTGTACTGAGCAGGTAAAAGTCTTCTCCTAAGAATTTATAACTGCAAACTGGTCCACATACAAATTTTGAATCTGAATAGACAGCACTTGTTTGGACCGGGGAAAGAAAAAAACAGCAACCTTCAAAGGGAGAACTTAAAGTGACTATGGATTGGTAGCATCCCCAGTGCTACCAATAAACAAAAATCTCCTTTAGCAGAATGCAATTTAATTTAAATGATGCTCATAGGTAGAAAATTCAGAGTCAGAAATAAAACACACAGAAACAAGATACTGTAAATGCAAGCTGGCAGAAACAACCAAAAAAAAAAAAAAAGACTCTGAGTTGTAAAGATTTTATATGTTAGAATTATCAGAGAGCATAAAATAACTCTTATTTTTGAAAATAGACCCTTAAGTCATCAAAATATTAAAAATGTCCAACCAGATTCATAACGTAACAAAATACAAGGTATGAATATTATAAAATAAAATATTCAAAATTAAACTGTCGATGGAGAGAGAAAAAGCAGATAGTGATTTGGAAGATAAATTGTAGAAAATGCAGCATATGAAGAAAGGAAGGTGTGAAAGGGAGATTAAGAGGAATTAAACATATGATAGAGAAAAGGGGAAGAATCAGGATAGCAGGAATAATATGTAGAATTATCCAGAATTATTGAAAGATAACACTCTTTTGATCTAGGAGGCCTAATGAATTCCCAACAGGGTAAGTGAAAACAAATCTACACCCATAAAGATCATAGTGAAACTATGAAAATGAAAAACAAGAAACATTATTAAAAGGTGCCAGAGACAAGTCAAGTGAGTGGCAACTAGATAGACCTAGGAGTTCACAATATAAAATAAAAAGCAGAAGACAGTGGAATAATACAAGTGGGCTGAAAAGTATTATTCTACCATGCTAAAATTTCACACCTAACAAACTACCTTTCAAAAACAAAGACAAAATTTAAATATTTATGACCAAAAAATAAAAATTTTAATGCCATTGCTAGTAGAAATAAAATTCTAAGGTAATATATTTCAGGCAGAGGATAATGATGCCAGATGGAGGTTTGAAGATAGAATTAATGGTAAGCAGTGAAAGTGGCAAATGTACATTTGAATAAGTGTTGACTATAAAAAAATATATAAATTGTGAGATTAAAATAGATTGACATTGTTATGTTGCTTTTCTCATTTGAGAAGAAAGTAAAGCCATTGATTAGATTTTTAAGTGTGCATATTAACATAGCTAGTACCATCTGAACTATAGACAAAGACACAAAAATTTCTAACTCATAGAGAGGTAGAGTGAGAAAAGAAAAAGCAGGAATCCTCAGTCAGTCCAAATTATACCATAAAAGGAGGGGGAGTGCTCCCTCCTTTTATGAAAATGACAAATAGAAAGCCCATAATAAGGCCCTGAATATAAATTTAAATATAAATAAATGAATGCAAAAAGACTAAAAGGTCCACAAAATAAAGATTTTTATTGCTTAGAGAAAGAAAGGGAAAAACATGCAAGGATATGTTAATTATAACAGAAACTCTTAACACAGAAGTATATTAAGAGCATTAAAGTCACTGAAAGAAAATATACATACACCAAAAAAATTCTAATAAAAAGTGAATTAGAATGACTATGTTGATAATTGACAAAATAGATTAAAGACGAACAAAATACAAAAGATAAAGACATCATTAGATTGTTATAATTCAAAATTTGTATGCTTTAATATAAGTATACAAAGTATATAAAGCGAAAAATGACCAAAGACAAGAAATTGACAAATCCATCATCACTGTTGGAAAATCTATCAAATTTCTCTCAATAATTGATACACCAACCAAGCAGACAGAAATCTGAAAAATAAAGGAGATTTGAATAGAATACAACACAAAGTTTGATTGAATGGACATATATTTAGAATATACCAAAATGTAAGAATATATATTTTTTTCAATCACCAAACACTTTAAAAAATTTACTGCACATGGCATCCCATAAAGGAAGCCTTATCCATTTCAAGATTGACATAAGACCATCTTTTTGGAAAAAATTCAGATAGAACCAGATATTAAGATTTATTCTAAAATAATTCAAAATAGGATATAATTGGTACTACTGAAGAACTTTAAGATCATCAATAGTTTAATATTACATGAAAGTAGCTACAGAAGAATACTTATGGGTATATGTGTTTCAGAAATGAGAAAAACTAAACAATATGGGAGGTTTTAGGATAACAGTGACAAAAATCACAGAAAGATTAAAACAGTTATTAATACAAAATCATAATGCTTACCTCTGGGCAAGAGGAAGCAACAAATGATTGACGTGAGGCACACAGAAGGCATCTAAAACAGCAGTTCTCGAAGTGTGGTCTGTGAACCCCCCCTTAGGGTCCCTGATACATTTTCAGGAAGTCTGTTAAATCCAAAGTATCTTAGTAATAAGATGTTATTGGTACATTTTACTTTTGTGGTCTCATTATATAACTCAGTGAACCCATATTTCCCAAATGACTAATTCATAAAGTTTACAAATTATACATGGGTATATATAAGAGATTCATTCTTATATGGGTAAGAGATTCATTCAAAGTGCAAAACAGGTGAGTTTTAACAAAAGGGTGTGTGAAAAGTTTCAAGTCCCACATTGCAACCAAACCTTTAAGAAGCCAAAAAGTTCCTGGCCCCCAAAGACAAACCAAGTGGAGACACAGCAGCTGTGTTTGAAGAAGGTGGTGATGTGGACGATTTATTGGACATGATATAGGTCGTGGATGTATGGGGAATCTAAGAGAGCTGCCATCGCTGTGATGCTGGGAGTTCTAACAAAACAAGTTGGATGCAGCCATTCAAGGGGAGCCAGAAGCTCAAGAAATTCCCAGCAGGTTACCCGAAGGCGGATCACCTGATTCTCTGTGGAATGAATACACACATATATATTACAAGGGATAATTTAGACCCCATACAAGTTTATAAAGAGTCATTGTTAAAAAAAAAAAAAAAAAAAAAAAAAAAAAAAGAAGCTACCGCTAGTAGTAAGTAGAATTTTGATATAGTATTGAAAATATCCATGATTATTTCAAAATATTCCACTCTTTTCCAGTTATGTCTATGTAAGTATGGATTGCTTCATATATTTCAACCAAAGTATTAATAACATATTACAACAGGTTGAGTAGAAGCAATATAAAAAAATCTGCCAGATATTTACCAGATATTAAAGAGGATTGTAAAAATACAAAGCCATGTCACTAAAACATTTTTATTGTTTTGGAAAAGATATTTCATATACTGT
Organism: Rhinopithecus roxellana; assembly: GCF_007565055.1. Classification (NCBI taxonomy): domain Eukaryota; kingdom Metazoa; phylum Chordata; class Mammalia; order Primates; family Cercopithecidae; genus Rhinopithecus; species Rhinopithecus roxellana. Next base: position 50,703,468 of record NC_044562.1, on the reverse strand, counting down.
AATGTATACATTTATTATTTCTAAATTTTTAAATGTTTAAACAATTCCCCAGTTATAATGCCTTACATTTTAAACATCAATAGATACAACCTACCTAAACAAAAAGCTCCTTGTGCTTGTCCATGATTTTTGGAGTACAAAGTGTTCTGATACTAAAATATTAGATAACCATTGATCTAGATATATAGTACTGCTAATATCTGATTTCTTAAACTGAGTAGTGGATACATATTTTTTCATTTTACTATTTTCATTTTAAAATACATATATTTTCTGTACATATGAGGTAAGTCACAATACATTTTTAAAGTTTTCTAAACTACCTATTATTCCTCACACATAGAAACTTGAACAAGGCATCATTTTTTTACTAAGTAGAAAATGGGGCTGAGGAAATGACACCATGCATATATATTAATACATATACATACATGCCTATAAATGCAAAAAACAGTCTATAAAAAATATTGAGAGTAAATATAAGTATTTTTGTTGATAATGACACACTCCAATTTGTGTCTGTTTTATGACTTAACGTCCTGTGTAAGAGAATGGATTTCATATATTTACAAATTCACCATAGTATTAATAAATTTACATATTTCTAGGTAACAGTGCCTGCTTTTCTGATGATTTTACAGAGGTGTTTCTGATCACCAAAGTGCATTTGTAAATGAGAAATGTCATGCTATTCTTCTGTTATATTTACCCATAGCAACTATGTTGTTCTCAGAGCACCAATAAGGCAAAAAAAAAAATAAAAAAAAAAAGAAAACTTGATTACTTAAGTCAATAAACATTGCAATGTATGTGTGATATAGCTAGAGGATCACTTGGGGAATCATCTCCATTTAGAAAAGCTATGAGTAAACAAAGAAACAATAATCCCTTGAGTTTTTCATTCAAAAGGTGGTTCCAAGAGCAGATATGTGTGGGAAACCTATATGTAAAATGAAGATTTCAAGAAGTTTTGAAGAAATTTGTTTGTAAAACTTATTATTATGTAATAAAATATGTACTCAAATCATATCTGTGGTTCATGTTTTAGTAACACCATAGTGAACAACAACAACAAAAAAAAAACTGGCATGGTCCCTGACCCCTAAGCTGCTGACAGTGAGGGAAACAGGCATGAAACATATTAAAAACTATAATCCTAATTATAATTTGTGACAGGTACCATGATGGAAAATCTCAGAGTATCATGATGGAAGATAACTGAAGGGAGCAAGTAACCTGTTATTGATTGGATGGTCAGGCACCAATGAAACCCAAGGCACCTCATAGAAGGTAACAATTAAACCAAAATCTAAGGATGAGAAGAGCCCAATCCTGTGAACGCTAATGAAAATCACAATGACAGAGAATGTTAAGTGTTCAGATACCAGGATAGGAGAGAACCAGCAGGCTAGAGGGACTGAAAAAAGGCTGGTGAGGCTGTAGCCTCATGTGTGTGAGAGTGAGCACCAGAAGAGAGCACTTGAGAGTTGGTCGGTGGCCAGTCAGACCATGCAGAACTGAAGTAAGGAGTCTGACTTGTATTATAAACATTATAGGAAGCCCTTAAATGACTTTCAAATTGTGATGTGCCATGATCTGTTTTCTGTTTTTAAAGAGCTCTGTATTTATTTCACAAATGGATTAGACAGGAACAAATGTGTAAGATGGGAGGCCAGGTGAGGGACAATGGCAAAAGGCAACATGAGATCTGATCATGGCTTCAACTAGTATTTGTGAAATAGATATTTTAAAATGCCATATTAGCACTGTTCAATCTGATTTTGTACCGATACATTCAAGTTAATGGTCTCTATTAAAACAAATGCCCTAATAAAGCAAGTATTTTCCAGTAGACTACTCAGCTAAGAGATTGTGAACTTGGAGTAACAAATTAACTGGCCAACTGGCTGAATATCAGAAATTTGGGGACTGTTCAAAAAGTGGTGCAATAAGATTAATTTACTAGTTCACATATTTGATTAGCTAAAAACATCAGACTCTTGAGAAACCCTTTAAGGTCTCAAGTGACTTCATTTGTGATTCTTCAGAGTATTTGCCAATATTTTAATATGAGAGTATTAACAATAATATTTGGTAACTATGACTTTTGTGCCTAAAAATGATAAACTCCTTGGCAGACAGTAGAAATAAAAAATCATAAAATTAGATGTATTAATACATATTTTTGTTTGGAACAAAAAATCTACTACATGGAAGAAAATGATTAGCAAATTAAAAACATAACTATCTTTTTTAAAATAAATGAGTTTACCAATCTACTAATTAACATCAAATGGAACAAATACAATAAGAACTAGCCTCTGTAGCCAACCAAGTGGAAATGATTAACCAATCTTACGCAAATATCTTGAAATGTGAATGAACAATTGTGAGATGCAAGATCTTTAAACCTTGCAGGAAGGTAAGGAGGCTAGACTTTACACCTAATTATTTATCTAATCATAAGAAGTCAAACTTTTCGGATTTTTGTTACTGTTTCTTGGTTTTGTGTGCATGTGTGATGCTTTATTCTGCCTTCATGCACAGAGGAGTCCAATAAACTGTTTCCCAAATTTCTTTTCTTATGCAGCAACCCCACAAACCACTTAGTTCTCTATCAACTTTCATGAATATATGAGTAACCAATGATTCCTTTCTACCAAAAGAATCATATAGTTTGCGTCTTCACTTGCAAACCATCTCCAGGCCAGCTGAAAGGGGATATCAGCTTTCCTAGGTCATAGCATTTTGTCAATGCCCCTAGTGTTTATTTTGTTAGACACCAACCAGAAGAAATCCTAAACCTTGTTCATGCTGTTCTAAATAGTGGCAACATCCCTCTGTTAAGTTCTAGGCATAAGAGATTTGAGAGCCCTTCGTACCATGTTGCAACTGAGGCCCCAAAAAGGAACATTTTCTCTTAATAACCAGCTTCCATTAAGATGATATGCCTTTTATTTTTCTTTTATCTTTTCTACCTTTTTACTTAAGATGAAAAGCCTGCCAGACTTGACTAACTTTGCAGAATGATTATGTTCTGATGAAGCAGAAAAAAATAACAAGTCGGACTAAGCAGAGTTAGGAAAATCTGTGCAGTTCAACTTTTAGTATCCAATTATTTTTAATAAATGAGTAGTTAACTGCCATCAAGCTGTTTTAGAAATGTTTCTGTTGAAATATTTGGTTATTTTTTTATGGGCCATGTTGAAGGAAAAGAAATCTCTGACTATCTAATGCATTAATTATAAACAATACCCATAATATTTAACAACAAAACAAAAAAAGACAAATTTTGATTGTAATTTTTGCAACATTTATAGTATGTGCTAAGTATACTGACAAAAAGAAAAGATAACCATAACTATTCCTTAAAGAATTTCCTATAACTATATAATGAAAGGAATAAGATTAGTTTGGTAGCTTAAATTTTTTTCTTAAAATCCATTGACATGATTGTTTCCACTTAAATGAAAACTCTAATGAGAAACACCATAAACTAAGAGAAATGTCAATTAAGTAAACATAGTAACAATGTAATTAATCAATCATTCATTGGCTATGAATTCACATATAGAAATCAGATTCAAAATTGTCCCCGGCAAATATTTCGGGATTAGAATGGAAAAACTGTAATAACTAGCATTATTAAAATGTAAAAGACTAAGATTTAAATAAACTGAACATAGTAGATACATGTATTCCACCCAGAGAGTACAGATGACCTTAATACTCTCTTTAAAAAGAGAAAATGGTTTATATAAATAATATATTCCATTGCAGCATAAAAATATGAAGGGCAGGTTAAAAACAGATAAATTATGAAAACATTATTGAGCTAAAAAATTGTCAATTACCACTTAAAGTGCAGAAATTTCATTAGCAAGATTAATGATGATTTATTGAAATCATTAAACCTTTACAATATTTGAGTAAAAGCTTCTACTGCTATACAGCCACTTTCTTTTGAAGAATATTTTAGATCATTGCCTGAGATGAAAACAACATAAAATATGCAGAAAGGCAATATCATTTATATTTCTTATTTATGCACTTTATTTTTTTTTACTCTATATTAATTTAGTGGTTACGATCTAATTAATATTAGCAGACATCAGTGGACAGGTAAAGAAAAAACCTGAAGCAAAAGTCTCTATAACTCAGAGACAATTTTAAAAGTATTAGGTAATTAGTCAATCTTACTTACAGAGTTGTGGAGTGGCTTAATGTCTGCCAGATTAAGGGAACAAATTTATTTGCTACACACAATTAGTGCTATATTTAAAAAAAAATCTTAGTAGAAAAGACAGGTATTATTCTATTTTTATAATGGGAAAAATATACAATGGGAAGACAGAAGTATCTTTATTGCACTACATTTTTTTTTTTTTCTTTGAGAACCAACTTCGGTGCATTTACAATAGTGAACATATATCAACAATGAAACAATAAAATAATATTAACAAAAGCAAACAGTATTGATGACTATTGTGGGTATTTGCCTTTTTTTGGTTCCAGCCTGCCACCACCAGTTTAAATACACACACACGTGCGCACACACGGTTTTTTTTTTTCCTATTATTCAAATTCTTCTTTCTATAGGAATTCCATTCCATGTGACGAGATTTACATAGCACTCACCTTACTCTTCTCACCTGGACCAGAAGAGTGAGAGCCAGCAAGGGCTATTCATTACATTGACCCCAGCCAACCTACCTAGAGATGTCTCCAGGACTTTTCTACCTGAACTATGTGCAAAGGTATAGTCCTTCTACAGGAATTTCTAGCCTGGTAGAATGTATACCTGAACTATTGTTGGTCATCTTATCACCAAACAAAACTAAAAGAACATGTTTGATTTCCTGGTAACAAAGTAAAACATGATACCAAGAGCACAGTTGTTAGATATAGATATATAGCTTATGAAAGGCAGTTTTGTCAGTTACAGGATATATACTTTGGAATTTTAGGATGCCATAGTTATAAGAGGTTTGTTAAGCTACCATTAGGGGCTTCCTACAATCTAGCAAGATCTTCACCTGTCCAGGTAGAATATCGTAATCATCTGGAGCGTACCTTGGGTGAAAAAGCACTGAAGAGACTTCAGAAGCTAGTCCCATTTACCATACCCCATACAGATGACTTTGGTAACATTTTTGAAAAATATATCATTTGAGCTTATCATAGTGAAATGTAATTTTTCTAAGATGTATATATTAGCATGCTTACCTTTGTCAAGCCTCAAACACAATCCTATATAGACAGGAAAATAAAAAAATTTGATTACAAAGTAGAAGAAATTTCAATCAAAAAAAAAAAACAATCAGTAGTAAGGCTAGTGGTTGTAGTTTTTTTGTTTGTTTGTTTTTTGTTTTTTTTTTTTGAGACAGAGTCTGTCTCCGTCACCCAGGCTGGAGTGCAGTGGTGCGATCTCGGCTCACTGCAAGCTCTGCTTCCCAGGTTCACGCCGTTCTCCTGCCTCAGCCTCCTGAGTAGCTGGGACTACAGGCGCCCACCACCTCGCCCGGCTAATATTTTTGTATTTTTTAGTGGAGATGGGGTTTCACCGTGTTAGCCAGGATGGTCTCGATCTCCTGACCTCATGATCCACCCACCTTGGCCTCCCAAAGTGCTGAGATTACAGGCATGAGACACTGTGCCCGGCCTAATGGTTACAGTTTTTGTAGGTATTTTTTGTCACCTACTGGGCATGGAATCAACTCTTCATCCCTGAAATAGGTTGTGAGCTGGTAATATCCTCTGACACCAGGGTAAAAGTTACCTTCCTGACCAGGTAGAAAATTTTATCTACCTTTATATGTTTGCACATACTACTGTCTTTCTAGAATTATCTTAAGTTTTACAGTATCTGATAAGGTTTGATTGTGTCCCCACCCAAATTTCATCTTGAATTCCCATGAGTTGTGGGAGGGACCTCGTGGGAGGTAATTGAATCATGGGGTCAGGTCTCTCCCTTGCTTTTCTTGTGATAGTGAATAAGTCTCATGAGAGCTGATGGTTTTATAAGGGGGAATTCCCTGTACAAGCTCTCTTTCTGCCTGCTGCCTACCATGTAAGACATGACTTGCTCCTCTTTGCCTTCTGCCATGATTGTGAGGCCTCCCTAGCTACATGGAACTGTAAGTGCATTAAATCCCTCTTTCTTTTGTAAATTGCCCAGTCTTGGGTATGTCTTTATCAGTCACATGAAAACAGGCTAATACAGTAAATTGGTACCAGTAGAGTGGGGCACTGCTGAAAAGTTACCTGAAAATGTAGAAGCAATGTTGGAACTGGGTAACAGGCAAAGGTTGGAAAAGTTTGGAGGGCTCAGAAGAAGACAGGAAAATGTGGGAAAGTTTGGAACTTCCTAGAGACTTGTTGAATGGATTGGCCCAAAATGCTGATAGAAATATAGACAATAAAGTCCAGGCTGAGGTGGTCTCAGATGGAAATGAGGAACTTGTTGGGAACTAGAGCAAAGGTGACTCTTCTTACATTTAAGCAAAGAGACTGACAGCATTTTGTCGCTGCCCTAGAGATTTGTGGAACTTTGAACTTGAGAGAGATGATTTAGGGTATCTGGTGGAAGAAATTTCTAAGCAGCAAAGTATTCAAGAGGGAACTTAGGTGCTGCTAAAGGCATTCAGTTTTAAAAGGGAAACAGAACCTAAAAGTTCAAAAAAATTGCAGCCTGACAATGTGATAGAAAATAAAATCCCATTTTCTGAGGATAAATTCAAGCTAGCAGCAGAAATTTGCGTAACTTACAGGGAGCTGAATGTTAATCCCCAAGACAATGGAGAAAATGTCTCCAGGGCATTTCAAAGGTCTTCACAGCAGCCCCTCCATCACAGGCCCTGAAGCCTAAGAAGAAAAGTGGTTTGTGGGCCAGCCCAGGGTCTCTGTGCAGCCTAGGGACTTGGTGCCCTGCATCCCAGCCCCTCCAGCCATGGCTGGAACAGGTAAATGTGGAGCTCAGACTGTGGCTTCATTGGGTGCTACCTCAAGCTTTGGCAGCTTCCATGTGGTGTTGAGCCTGTGAGTGCACAGGAGTTAAGAATTGGGGTTTGGGAACCTCTGCCTAGATTTCAGAGGATGTATGGGAACCCCCTGGATGCCCAGGCAGAAGTTTGCTGCAGAGGCAGGGCCCTCATGGAGAACCACTGCTAGGGCAGTGTGGATGGGAAATGTGAGACTGGAGCCCCCACACAGAGTCCCTACTGGGGCACCGCCTAGTAGAACTGTGAGAAGTGGACCACCGACTTCTAGACAGCTTGCATTGTGCACTTAGAAAAACTGCAGACACTCAATGCCAGCCCATGAAAGCAACCAGGAAGGAGGCTGTACTCTGCAAAGCTACAAGGGTAGAGCTGCCCAAGACCATGGAACCCACCTCTTGCATCAGCATGACCTGGCTGTGAGACACAGAGCCTAAGAAGACTAATTTTGGAACTTTAAGATTTGATTTCCCTGCTGGATTTCAGACTTGCATGAGGCCTATAGACTTGTTTTGGCCAATTTCTCCCATTTGGAATAGCATTTATCCAACCCCTGTACCCTCATTGTATCCAGGAAGTAACTAACTTGCTTTTCATTTTACAGGCTCATAACTGGAAGGGACTTGCCTTGTCTCAGATGAGATGTTGAACTAGGGACTTTTGAGTTAATGCTGAAATGAGTTAAGACTTTGGGGGACTGTTGGGAAGGCATGGTTGGTCTTGAAATGTGAAGACATGAGATTTGGGAGGGGCCAGGGGCAGAATGATGTGGTTTGGCTGTGTCCCCACCCAAATCTTATCTTAAATTTCTATGTGTTGTGGGAGGGAGTCAGTGGGAGGTAATTGAATTATGGGGGCAGAACTTTTCCATGTTGTTTTAATGATAGTGAATAAGTCTCATGAGATATGATGGTTTTATAAGGTGGATGTTCCAGCTCAATTTCTTTCTCTTTGCTTGTGGCCATCCATGGAAGATGTGACTTGCTCCTCCTTGCCTTCTGCCATGATTATGAGGCCTCCCCAGCCCTGTGGAACTGTAAGTCCATTAAACCTCTCTTTCTTTTGGAAATTGCCCAGTCTTGGGTATGTCTTTATCAACAGTGTGAAAACAGACTATTATACTATCTTTTTTTAAAAACCACTTTTTGAGATGGAGTCTTGGCTCTGTCACTAGGCTGGAGTCCAGTGGCATGATCTTGGCTCACTGTAAAACCACATTTTCTTATCCAGTCTATCACTGATAGGTATTCAGGTTGATTCCATGTCTTTGCTATTGTGAATAGCGCTGCAATGCAAACACACATGCAGGTGTATTTATAATAGAATGAGTTATATTACTTTGGGTATATACCCAGTAATGGGACTGCTGTATGAAGAAATGGAAGCTTTGGTTGTGAAGAAGTGAAAGCTTTCCATTTCTTCAACGTTCACCTCTCCAACACCATCTTCCCAGTCTTCCGGGGTAGAATTCATTGCTTCATTCTGTGTTCTTGCTTTATTTTTATATTTTTGACCTATCACTTATTTTTCTCTGTTTTAAAAAAAATTAAATAGTATGGATACATAATATTTGTATGTATTTATGGGGTACATAAGAAGTTTTATTATGGGCATAAAATGTGTAATGATCAAAACAGGATAACTGGGATATCCATCACCTCAAGCTTTTATCATTCATTTGTTTTAGGAACACTTCAATTCCACTCTTTTAGTTATTTTAAAATATGCAATACTTTTGTACATTGCAATTTTTCAGATTTTGTGTCTGTCTCCCCTATCAGACTGTGAGCTTCTTGCAAGTAAGGTGCCTTTTTGCACAAAATTGTTTAATATGTACTCAATTTGCATTAGGTGAAAAATTAGATCTTCTATGCAAGTATATATTTTTAAACGTGACGTACTAATTCAGAGAATATAAACATCAACAGGCCATGTAAAAACAATGAAATGTTGTATGGTTTATAGAATTAATCTGAAAAAAATCCTTAACTAGTAGATATGGAATTAAATTTTACATAATTTTTAGTTTGGGAATATATTGGTAGAGGTTTTTTCTACAGAATGTTCAAGATGCCCTGGAAGGAAGTCTATAAATTATACTTACTAAATATTATACTATTATTGGCCACGAATAAAAGAAACATCAGCAACAACAATTAAAAGTAACAGAGGACTGCATAAATTATTGTTCATAATAGAAAAAGCAGTAAGATGTAAAAATGAAGAGTAAGTAATATCAAACTCTCTGGCTTTAAATTCACATTTTCATCATATGGCCTTTTTGGACTTATTTGGTTTCAATGAAATTCTGTGTAATTGCAGAGTTTGATCACCCTGACTACCTCTCTATGCCATAATCTGACACATGCTGAAGATCAAAAAGTTCCAATTTCCTGTTCCGGTTAGTGAATAATTCATTCATTTCTTAAAGCAGGGCCTTGGTTTATCTTTTTACTGGTGAAACTAACATATGGTATACGAATAAATGGTGGAACTTTGAATTCTTTGCATTCAATTTTAGCTAGAAAGTTGAAGTAGAGAAAAAACAATTAAGAAGATAAATAGAAATATTATTTTTAGAGAAAAAATGAATGCTTATACACTGTTGGTGGGAGTGTAAATTAGTTCAACCATTGTGAAAGACAGTATTTCCTCAAAGACCTAAAGACAGAAATACCATTCAACACAGCAATCTCATTACTGGGTATATACCCAAAGGAATATAAATCATGCTTTTATGCAAACGTATGCACATGTATGTTCATTGCAACACTATTTACAATAGCAAAGACACGGAATCAACCTAAATGCCCATGAATGATAGACTGGATAAAGAAAATGTGGTACCTATACACCATGGAATACTATGCAGTAATAAAAAAGAATGAAGTCATGTTCTTTGCAGGGACATGAATGGAGCTAGAGACCATTATCCTAGTGAACTAACACAGGAACAGAAGATCAAATACCACATGTTCTCACTTGTAAGTAGAAGCTAAATCATGAGAACACATGGACACATAGAGGGGAATAATACACACTGGGGCCTTTTGGAGATTGGTGGGTGGAAGAAGGGAGAGGATCAGGAAAAATAACTAATGGGTACTAGGCTTCATACCTGGGTGATGAAATAATCTCTACAACAAACCCCCATGACACAAGTTTACCTGTGTAACAAACCTGCACTTGTACCACTGAACTTTAAAGTTAAAAAAAGAAATATTATGTTTTTAAAAATAACATTCTTATATGTTCCAAGTACTGATATGAACCAGTGAAAATCCACTTGCTAGATATAATACCACAGACACTGACAATTTAAGGGTTGATTTGTAATGACTTGTGGAAATCTTTACAGTTTATTATATACACTACACAGAGAAGGTAAACATCATCTAAGATAACCACCTTAAAGAATCTTAGGCACCAACATATTCAGTGCTCTAGAGTTCTGTAATGATTGTCTGTACTGAAGTCAGTAATGAAGATCTATAACCTTTTGTTGTAATCCTACAGTGCTGAGAATCTTTGCGTCAGGTATCCTTGGTGACAGTATGACAATGAAACAAACGTTAGGAATTGTACTTTAGTTTTTGAAAGCAGAGAACAGAATAGATGAAGTGATTAAAGCATTTGAATGCACTGGCCAGCACAACTTGACATTCATTTGAAAAGTAGTAGATTACAGTTCGGAGGAATCTCTTGCTATGTTAATCTCTCCCTGGGAAAGTGTTGCTCTGTGTGTACCATTTTCAGAGCTTTGAATTTCTTATTTCAAGCAAAGAGTAACAAAAATAAATGCTTTGATATCAGAACTGACCATTGTTTGAATAAATTTAAACAACTAAACAATTCCCTAAATTACCTAAGTAAGAGAACAGACCCTCTAGCATAGGGAAAACAATACTTTGAACTGCCATCCTAGTGATCCTAGCAGAACAAAATGAAAATCAAAGAATTGCTTATAAGAGTCACTGAAATTTCATTGTTAATCTCTCTACATAGAGAGAAGAGGAAGTTAGAAAATAGTAAGAACCGCAGATTTCATGAAAAGCATTTCAACCAGAATTTGTTGATCATACGCAGAGAACTAAAATGGGATTGCAAGGACTAAAGAAACAGTCCCTGCCATTTGATTATCTCTTGTTAGAGTTCATTTTTAAAGAAAAGCTGATCATACATTTGATAAAGCAAAATTATAAATATCTTAGACTTCCTATTGTTTTAGCACTTAGACCTTCTATTGTTGTGAAAGCTACAGATGACTGATGTTATTAAGATCAGCACGTTAAAGAGAAAAAATATATATTCTATGAGACAAACAACATAACCAGACATAGCTAGACAAAACTCCTTAGGGGAAAGCTGGCCTGCATCCTTATCCCCCTTTGTTCTACACATTCAATTCATTTCATTATTTGTGTTGTGGAGATGTTACTAATTAAGTGATGATGGAACATTATCCCTGCAGCCCCTTTAAATGTTTAGCTCTGTTTCCACTTCTCTATATTTTATATGTGATATGCTCCTTTGCAAACACAAAGACTTTTAAAATGCATAATAGGAATTAAGATTTGAGCTACTTATTCATTCTCATTTTCTCCCTCTGACTCCACAAGACTTCACCGACTTTCAGTGGCATCGATTCTTCCTTCACAGAAAATTAGGTACTCTTTTGACTCTCAAGTCCCGAAAAGACATACCTACCTGGATGCTCTTCTTTTCCTGATCTTAAAATAGCATCTTTCTTCCCAGGGAACCTCTCTAAGGCAAATTCTTCTCATTACTCTGGATCCCATCTCCTCACATCTTCTTACGAGCCACTCACTAAGGATAATTCCCATTTAGCCTCTCTCTTTACAGGAACTGTCCCATAAACATTTAAATATGTTGAAATATCCCCCGTCTTAAAACATATATTTTCCTTATCCCTACCTTTTACTCCAGATACCATCCTAACATTCTTTTTTATGACAATATTTTCAAAACATTGTTCTACAGTAGCAGTCTTGCCCCACTCTAGAGGATACAATTAATTCTTTCCAGTAGTGGAGACTGAGAAAGTCTTCATAAATGACATATTAAAGAAAGAGTGAAATGGTTGCAGGTGGCTAACATACACAAAGGGATTAAGCATGGATGGATCCCCACATACCAAAGTACAGTCATAAGAGAATATAATCTGGACAGAAAAGTGGTTCTACACTTCTGGTGTAAGATGATGATTTGTGTGTGACAGAAACAGATTGGGTGAGGATTGAAAATATAGGTTATAGTCACATTGAGAACATTTCTTTAAGTCAGGTTTATACTGGCATCATTTACCTGTAAAACATCATTGGTGAGTAACATAGTTATATTTACATTTTAGGATAATAACTCCTCACAACCGTTTGTCTCAAGGGCACTAAAAGAAGAAAGTCTATGTTCAAATTCTGACTATATCACTTTCTGCATGACCATGGACAATATATTTAATATCTCTGTGCCTCAGTTCTTTCATGTGTTCAAAACATTAACAGCACTACCTCATCGTGCATATTAAAACAGAAAATGTGTTTTAATTAAGACAGCATACAGTCTTACAGATAGTAAGAATCAATAAATGTTAGCGGCATATGCTGTTATTCTATTTTTCAATATTTACTTCAAGTAAATAGCATGGACACTTTTTAATGCATAATTCTTTTGTGAGTAACGAAAGCTTATGGCAGCACCATTTATAATTGCAAGAAAAAAAGAGGACGAAGGAAAATGACAGATAAATACATTTTTAAAAAATTAATGTTTTGGTCCAGTTATTACTAAAACACATGCAAAAAAAAAAATGGCTGTCAAATTTGGAAAGTATTTGGAATGGCCTGACAAAATATAGTCGATATAGGATGCATAACATTCCCTTTGAAAAGCAAATCAGGATGGTAAAACCATTGACAGAAGGAACAGGTTCTTTCAAGGGCAACCAAGGTTAATATCTGAGCACCAGAAGAAACAGGTAATCGTCCTTCAAAACAGCTGAAACTGAGGTGTAATGAGAGGCTTCTTTCTACAATTGCTTATGAGAAGAAATGTTCTCTTTCAAGGGCAATTGAAAACCATAGTGCCTCTCAAGGGATATCTGTCTTATAATTGTGCAAGACACCAAACACAGGAGGAGGTATTGGGGCGGGGAACACATTTGTCTTCCAATATGTGTTCAAATAAGGTTATGTTAAAAAAAAGAACTAATATAGGTTCAACGGAAAGCTGAACTATAAGTATATCCAATACAATGTAAGATCTCCTTAGAATCAATTATAACACCCTAAATAGTGGAAGAACAAATATTGTATAAAGATTCTTTGTGACAAAGTTGAAAATAATTATAGCTCTTATTAGTTATTACAATTATATTTAATTAGTAAGGCTCCAACATTAATATCTTTAATAAGCAATATTTTAACAATGGTTAAAGATTCCTCTGAGCAATTTGAGGTAGTATGTATCATGAGTATATTAAACTGAGTTCATACACATCATAATGTGTTGATCAGTCAATTAGGAAAAAAAATGTGTAACCAATTCATTGAATGAGTTAGCCCTAAAAGAAAGGGAACAAATACATGCAACTTACTTTATTTTTACTTTACTGCTTTTCTTTGTCTATCAATGAATCCCCCATCTGCACCCCTCAGAGACAGATCACAAGGCTATTCTTCCAGTCACTCTTAGGTATTAGTGAACTAGAGTCTCATTGAGGTATCAAGTCCATTAGTGGCTTGAGTCTCATTTTAGAGGTGTTAAGTCCATTTATGTAGAAAACACAGTTTCACTATTACCCAAATCAGAACTTCTCTTCTTCCCCAGCTCAGTACTGTCTCAAATTGTGAAAACTGTCTTGATGAAGGCACATATATCAATATTAGATTAAGATGTGCATAATTAAACTTCCAGTACCTTAAAACAGAGAGAAGTTTCTTTCTTCTTCATGTAAAGTCCAGGTCTGGGAGGCTGGTACCACACTATCATCAGGGACTCAGGCTCCTTATGCTAGCTTGTCCATTATTCTTGACACCATGTGACATCCGCTTCAACTTCAGTACGCCTGAAAGCACTCAGGCATCACATCCACATTTTCCCTAGCAGGAGGAAACAGATGAAGAATGTGCTGTCCCTTTTAGTTTAAGCAAACATTTCAGAAGTCATAGATGACATTACTGCTTACATCAAGCCAAAATTTGATCACATGGCCTCTCAGAAGTACAGGGGGCCCAAGAAATAGTGGGGGGATTGCCATTTGTCCACTGAAAATTATTTAATTTATTGTCTCTTAAGGAGATAATCAATTTGGGGAAACAGCTAGCATTCTTGGACACAGCATGAAGTTGGCTTCATCATCATTTTTCCACCATACCTTCTACTTCTCTTTCCCCACTTGCCCCTCTGCCACTCTTTCTTCAATGTTATGATAGGCAAAGAAAAAGAGGACGAGGCAGAAATGTATAGTTGACTGACACTGTTGTAATCTGATGTTGGTGCCTTTATCAAGAAGGTGCCCAGTGTTGACTTTTCCTCTTCAGAGTGCTTTTGTGGGTTCCATTTAGCAATGGGGAGTGATGCCCCATTAAAAGATTCTTTGATTTCAGTTAGCTGGAATGGAGTTGCCTCCTCCGGCTGTCTGTGAACAAGCTTGCTTCATTTCTAGACTTGTGGAAATTCACCCCACAGCAGATGATCTCTTTTGGTATCACATCATCCGGCAGGTGAATCAGGTCATCAGTATCCCTTTCAGGACAACTCACAGCCATCTCCTGTCTGTGTGGCTCATATCTAGATGAGAGAAATAGGCACATTTCCTGGCATTTCTGGAATGTAGTTCCCACATTATGGTCTTCTTTCCCTGCTCTGTCTCAGGCACGTGGCCAGTCTTTCAGCTTTGGCCTTCTTTAATCCACAGATCATGTCCTAGTCTCTGCCTTCCCCAGCTTCCAGAGATCGTAGGTCAGGTGGGTGCTTTTTGCTGAGGGTCTCTTACTTGCTGCTCACTGGTTTAAGATAAACTTAAAGCATCCTCCAACCATATAAGATGGGGAAACAAAATAGTAGCAGAGCTCTCTCTCTAGAGAAATTTCGTTCATCAGTCTCTCCTGCTCAGTGTTCTAGCCTCCTCTTGTGTATTGTCAAAGTGACTAATGGAAAATGGCTAGTCAAGCTTAGGACACAAAGCAGTTGACTATACGTGGTCTAATACCTGTCTTTGAAATGTGGGATAAGTTAAACTTTTTAGCTTCAATCCTTAGAGTCTCAACAAAAGTAATGGAAGAATTCTCACTTTTATATTTTTTAAAGCTTTTTGAAGACTAACAAGCTGCACATAATGAATGTGAATGAATGTGTGTGATTGGATAGGCATTGACATATATATATATATATATATATATACACACACACATATATACACCATAGAACCATTACCACAATCAAGTTTTCTTATAACTGTGTCCACGATACCCTAAGAGTTCCTTGAGTCCCTCTGTAATCCTCCTTTGTCTTGTCATTCCCCACTCTTGTCTTCAGGCCACTACTGATTGTTTTTCTGTCACTGTTGATTCATTTGTTTTCTAGAATTTCATGTAATTGGAATAATACAGTGGCTACTAATTTTAGTCTGGCTTCTTTCATTTACCATAACTTTTCTGTGGCTTATCTATGTGTACCATATATTAATATCTCATTTATTTTGTATTTTTAAATAGTTCATTATTATAAACACACCACATGGTGTTTGTACATTTCCCAGTGAATGGACAATTGGAATGTTTCTAGTTTGGGACTAATATGAATAAAAGTAGTGTAAAAATTTGTGTACAGATCCTTGTATAGACAGGGTTTTATCTGACTTATGTAAATACTTACAAATTAGATAGGTCATATAGTAGATGCATTATTAAATTGTCAAGAAACTAGCAGTTTTCTTCCACCAGAAGTGTTTACTTCCACCAGAAGTGTTTAAGAGTTTCAGTTCCCCTACATCATCACACAAACTTGGAATGATCAGTATTTTTAATTTTAATCATTCTAAAATTTAGTTTAATGGTGTTTCACTGTAGCCTTAGTTTGCGTTTGCCTAACGACTGATGACATTGAACAACTATCCATGCACTTAATGTAGCTTCCTATTGCTGCTATGCCAAACTACCATGAAGCTACTGGCTTAAAACACTTCCCATTAGCCACTTCGACAGTACACAAGTGGAGGCTTGAACACTGAACAGGAGAGAATGATGAGAGAAATTTCTCTAGAAAGAGAGCTCTGCAGGGATGCATGTCTTTCTGGAGGCTCTAGGAGTCACTCTGTGTATTAGTCCATTCTCGCATTGCTATAAAGAAATACCTCCGATTGAGCTGGGCATGGTGGCTCATGCATGTAATCCCAGCACTTTGGGAGGCTGAGGCAGGCAGAACACCTGAGGTCAGGAGTTCAAGACCAGCCTGTCAAACATGGTGAAACCATGTGTCTACTAAAAAAAAAAAATACAAAGGCGTGGTGGTGGGTGCCTGTAATGCCAGCTACTAGGGAGGCTGAGGCAGGAGAATTGCTTGAACCCAGGAGGCGGAGGTTACACACACCACTGTACTCCAGCCTAGGTGACAAGAGCAAAACTCCATCTATAAAACAAAAAAAAAAAAAAAAAAAGAAAAAGAAAAGAAAGACCTCAGATTGGGTAATTTATAAAGGAAAGAGACTTAACTAGCTCACAGTTAACAGGCTGTACAGAAAGCATGGCTGGGGAGGCCTCAGGAAACTTACAATCATGGTGGAAGGCAATGGGGAAGCAGGCACATCCTAAATGGCTGGAGCAAAAATAACAGAGAGAGCAAAGGGGGCTCTTAAGCAGATCTTGTGAGAACTCACTCACTATCACAACAACAGGAAGTGGGAAGTCCACCCCCATGATTGAATCACTTCCCACCAGGCCCTAACACTGGGGATTACAATTTGGCATGAGATTCTGGTGGGGACACAGAGCCAAACCATATCACTCTGTTTTGCCTCTTCAGTCTTTAGAGACTGCCCATGTTCCTTGGTTCATGGCCCCTTTCTCCAGTTTCAAAGTCAATAATTTCCAGACAAGCCATTTTCATGTTGTATCTCTCTAACATTGATTCTTTTGCCTCCCATTTACATATTTAAGAACCCTGTGAGAGCTGGGCAGGGTGGCTCATGATTGCAATCCCAGCACTTTGGGAGGCCGAGGCAGGTGGATCACCCGAGGGCAGGGGTTCGAAACCAGCCTGACCAAAATGGTGAAACTCCATCTCTATTAAAAATACAAAAAATTAGCCAGGCGTGGTGGTGTGTGCCTGTAGTCCTACCTACTTGGGAGGCTGAGAAAGGAGAATCGTGTGAACCCGGGAGACAGAGGTTGCAATGAGCCGAGATCACGCCATTACACTCCAGCCTGGGTAACAAAGTAAGACTCCATCTCAAAAAACAAAACAAAACGAAAAACCCTGTGATTATTATATGGGGCTAACTTGGATAACTGATGCTAATCTTCCCATTTTAACTTCTGCTAGCAAAATTACATTTACTATCTTAATTCCACTTTGCCACATAAGGTAACATATTCATATTTTCTGGGGAGTAGGATGCATATATCTTTGGGAAGCCATTGTTCTGCCTACCACACCATTCCTACATACTTAGTAAAGTGTCAAATATTTTGCCCATTCTTTTTATTGAGTCACTTTTTTCTTATTGAGTTTTAAGCATTGTTTACATATATTCCGGATACAAATCTAGCATCCAATATTCATGTGCAGTCTATGGGTTGTCTTTCATTCTCTTATATGTAGCTTTTAAAGAAGAGACGTTTAATTTGCATTTAAAAAAATAATATTGTAAGTTCTGGGATACATGGGTAGAATGTGGTTTATTACATAGGTATACATGTGCCATGGTGGTTTGCTGACCCATCAACCTGTCATCTAGGTTTTAAGCCCCAAATGCATTAGCTATTTGTCCTAAAGTTTTCAATCCCCTTGCCCCTCACCCCCCGACAGGCTCTGGCGTGTGATGCTTCCCTCCCTGTCCATGTGTTCTCATTGTTCAACTTCCGCTTATGAGTGAGAACATGCAGTTGTTGGTTTTCTGTTCCTGTATTAGTTTGTCGAGAATGATGGTTTCTAGCTCCATTCATGTCCCTGCAAAGACATGAACTCATTCTTCTTTTATGGCTGCATAGTATTCCATTGTGTATATGTGCCACATTTTCTTTATCCAGTCTATTATCATTGATAGGCATTTAGGCTGGTTCCAAGTCTTTGCTATTGTGAATAGTGCTGCCATAAACATACATGTGCATGTGTCTTTATAGTAGAATGGTTTATAATCCTTTGCGTATATACCCAATAATTGGATTGCTGGGTCAAATGGTATTTGTGGTTCTAGATCCTTGAGGAATCGCCACACTGTGTTCCACAATGGTTGAACTAATTTACACTCCCACAGACAGAGTAAAAGCGTTCCTATTTTTCCACAACCCCTCCAACATCTGTTGTTTCCTCACTTTTTAATGATCACCACTCTAACTGGCATGAGATGGTATCTCATTGTGGTTTTGATTTGAATTTCTCTGATGACCATTGATGGTGAGTTTTCATGTTTATTGGTTGCATAAATGTCTTCTTTTGAGATGTGTTTAATCATATCCTTCACCCACTTTTTGATGGGTTTTTTTTTTCTTGTAAATTTGTTTAAGTTCCTTGTAGATTATGGATATTAGACCTTCGTCAGATAAATAGATTGCAAAAATTTTCTCCCATTCTATAGGTTGTCTGTTCACTCTGATGATAGTTTCTTTTGCTATGCAGAAACTCTTTAGTTTAATTACATCCCACTTGTCAATTTTGGCTTTTGTTGCCATTGCTTTAGGTGTTTTACTCTTGAAGTCTATGCCTATGCCTATGTCCTGAGTGGTATTGCCTAGGTTTTCTTCTAGGGTTTTTATGGTTGAGGTCTTATGTTTATGTCTTTAATCTATCTGCTTGTTTTTGCCAGGTTTGTCAAAGATGAGATGGTTGTAGATGTACTTCTGAGGCCTCTGTTCTGTCCTGTTGGTCTATATATCTGTTCTGGTACCAGTACCAAACATTAGGACAGATGGCTGTTTGGTTACTATAGCCTTGTAGTGTAGTTTGAGGTCAGGTAGCATGATGCCTCCAGTTTTGTTCTTTTTGCTTAGGATTGTCTTGGCTACGTGGGCTCTTTTTTTGTTCCATATGAAGTTTAAAGTAGTTTTTTCCTAATTCTGTGAGGAAAGTCCATGGCAGCTTGATGGGAATAGCATTGAATCTATAAACTACTTTGGGCAGTATGACCATTTTCACAGTATTGATTCTTCCTATCCATGAGAATGGATTTTTTTTTTCATTTGTACCCTCTTATTTCCTTGAGCAGTGGTTTGTAGGTCTTGAAGAGATCCTTCACATCCTTTGTAAGTTGTATTCCTAGGTGTTTTATTTTCTTTGTAGCAATTGTAAAGGGCAGTTCATTCATGATTTGGCTGTTTGTCTATTATTGCTGTATAGGAATGCTTGTGGTTTCCGCACATTGATTTTGGATCCTGAGACTTTTTGGGGCTGAGGTGATGGGGTTTTCTAAATATACAATCATGTCATCTGAAAACAGAAACAATTTGACTTCCTCTCTATTTGACTATACTTTCTTTCTCTTGATTGATTGCCCTGACCAGAACTTCCAATATTATGTTGAATAGGAGTGGTGAGAGAGGATATCCTTGTCTTGTGCCAGTTCTCAAAGGGAATGCTTCCAGCTTTTGCCCTTTCAGCATGATATTGGCTATGGGTTTGTCATAAATAGCTCTCCATTTACCTATTTACTCTTTAATGGGTCATGATTTTGTTGTTATAGCTATGAAATATTGGCTTAACTCAAGATTATGAAGATTTTCTCTTAGGTTTTCTCATAAAAGATTTATAATTCTATGGTTTAAGTTGTGTAAATCATTTGAGTTAATTTTTTAATATAGTGAGAAGCATGAATTGATGTTTTTGCATGTAAATATCCAGTTGTTCTGACATACACATTGTTGAAAAGGCAATCGTTTATTTACTAAATTGCTTTGCTCCTTAGTCAAATTTTAATGTATGGTTCTAATTCTGTGCTCTCTGTTCTGTTAGATTGAACTACTTGTCTATTCTTAGGTAAATACCAGACTATATTGATTAGAGTAGCTTTTATTAAGTCTTAAAATTGAGTAGCATAAACCCTTCAAATTTCTTTTTCAATGTTTTGCTACCCTAGACACTTCGAATTTCTATAAGAATTTTATAGGTACTTTGCCAATTTCTATTGAAAAATTTGATAGGATTTCCATTGGGATTACATTGAACAAATATATGCCAATTTGGGACGAATCAACATTCTAATATTAGGTGTTTGAATTTAAGTATTTAGATCCATTATTTAGATCTGCTTATTTATCTCAGCAGTGCTTTAAGCTTTTCAGTACACAGGTATTTTGTGTTTATGCCATTGTAAGATAGTATTTTAGAATTTCAAGTTCTATTTCTTCATTGTTACTGATAGAGACAAAAGACAGCCAAATTCTGCCCTGCTCATTGTACACAAGGGGCTTGCTTAAACATGCCCAAGATCAAAAATTCTGTCCCTTAACACATGCACAGTAAGGGAAATAAATCAATGTGGAGTGGCTTGCCTGTGCACTGGGAGAATGGGGTCGAGTCACCAGGAATTCTTGCCTCATGGGGGTAGTGCAGGGTAGGAGGGGTACTTTGATACATTGGCCTCTTCAGCCTGTGTGGTGGCCTGGTATTCAATCTGTGAGCTAGGAACACACAACTTGACCCCCTTTTCTTTCGCTGAGAGCTTTTTTTTAATACATTCCACTTTCCTCACTTTGCACTGTGTCTGTGTGCCTAATTTTTCCTGGTTGTTAGACAAGAACCCCGATTTTAGCTGAACTAAGGAGCAAAAATCCTGATCATTACTATATAGAAATGCAATTAAATTTTGTCCCTCCAGAGGCCGAGGTGGGAGGATCATGAGGTCAGGAGATTGAGACCATCCTGGATAATACAGTGAAACCCTGTCTCTACTAAAAATACAAAAAATTAGCCATGTATGGTGGCACATGCTTGTAATTTCAGCTACTCAGGAGGCCAAGGCAGGAGAATCGCTTGAACCTGGCAGGCAGAGGTTGCAGTGAACTGAGATCACGCCACTGCATTCCAGTTTGGGCAACAGAGCGAGACTCCGTCTCAAAAAAAGAAAAAAAAAAAAAAGTAAATAAATAAGTAATAAAATAAAATTTGTCCCATGCTTGTTGATCCATTATTAATTTCAGTCCTTTTGCTGATTTTCATTGATAGTTTCTATTGCCATGTCTACAAGTTCATTAATCTTTTATTCTGCGGTCTAATCTGCTATTAATCCTATTCAGTATATTTTTCATCTTAGATTTTTTTTTTTTAAATCTCTGGAAATTCAACTTTGGCCTTCTTTATATTTTCCACACCTCTCCACAATAACCTTTCTCTACATTCTTGGACATGTGGAATATAGCTACAATTTATTTTCATGTCTTCATCTATACTTCTATTATCTGTATCACTTCTGAGTCATGTTTCTATTGACTGACTTTGTCATAATTATATGTCACATTTTTCTGATTCCTTCCATGTCTGAAAATTTTTCTTGGATGCCAGACATTATGAATTTTTACCTTTTTGGGTGCTAGATATTTTTGTACTCTTATAAATATTCAAGTTATGTCCTGGGCAGCAGTTAATTTACTAGGAACAGTCTGACCCTTTTATGCTTTTAAGCTTTGTTATATAAACACTAGCATTGAATTTAGTCTAGGTAATATTAACCCATGACTAAAGCAACATACTTCAGACAGTCTACCAATAGCCCGAGTTATGACATATCAGAAACTGCTTCCCGGTTTGTATACATCCTGGAAATGATCCCTTAAATACATTCAATCATTTTGAGTGATATTCTCCTGACCAAGCCTAAGTCCTATACTTGCATATGCTGATTAGTGCTATGCTGAAGACATGAAAGGGACCCTTTGCAGATCTCTGGAGTTCAATGTGTCACTCTCTTTTCTCCAGAACTCTGCCTTTGGTCTCACAGACTCTCAGTTCCATTGGAGGGACTGCTGAACTATCACTGGTTTCTTCTTGTACTATAGCCTGGAAACGTATCTCCATGCAGCTTGACTCCAGGAATTCAGGATTGCAGTGAGCCTTGATCACACCACTGCACCCAACCTGGGTGACAGAGTGAGGACTTGTCTCAAAAAAAAAAAAAGAAAGCTCTTTATATGACTTGGGAAAAATGACTTTTAAAAGGATTTGTCATGTGTATTTGTTTTCTGTGACTACTGTAACAAATTGCCACAAGCTAGGTAGCTGAAAATAACAGATATTTATTCTACAATAGTTCCAAAGACTAGACATCGCAAATCAAAGTGTCTGCAGGGAGTTTCTGGTGAATGTCACCATTAATGTCCTTGGCCTGTAACCACTTCACTCCCATCTCTGCCTCCATCTTCACATCACCTTCTCCTCTGTGTGTGTGTTTCTTCTCTTCTTTCTGTGTTAAATCTCTCGTCTTTTTCTCATGAGGATACTTGTCATTGGGTCTAGGGTGTAACAGTATAATCCAGGATTATCTCATCATCTGAAGGTCCATAACATAGTATCTGCAATGTCCCTCTTTCCAAATAAAGTAATATTCACAAGTACTGGGAATTAGCAGGCATACCATCTTTTGGGGAGGCTGCCATGCAACCCATTTCTTCATATAATTATCACAATAAATGCTCATTTGTCTATTATTAATACTTTAGTTTTGGGGCTTAAAAATATTAATTGAAGTTTTGGAACATATATGTAAGCACAAAGTGGTCACTGTTTATCGACAATTGTTTCCTCATACTTTGGGCTGTGGGAACCCATGGAAAGGGAATATGAGTGTTTGAAATAACATATGAGTGAAGCATTAGGGCAGAAATGCCCCAAGGATAATAGCATATGTTTTCTAATTAAGACAATCAGAGAATTTATACCCTGAAAGATCTGGAAATTCCCTCATCTCTTAAATCAGGTAAAGCACAAAAAGCATAAAGCTATAATGTGGTAAGCCAGGTGGTAGCACTACTGCTATGCGAATCTTCTGATTTTCCAAAATGTAACCTGCTATATAATGAATCCCTAAAAGAAATAACCAAGGATATCAAGTATGGCCTAGTTGCTAAATTCAGGTGAAAATAAGGAATACCATGGAGGCTTGTACATAGAAACTCTCTATTCCTAGAAATGATAGCTTGAAGGGAAGGAAAAAAGAAAAACCTCTAAAGTATTTCTTATTTTGACAGGTATCCTTCTAAAATAGGCTTTTAAAAAAGAGGCAGGAAGTCAAGAGTTCTTAATCTTATCAAACACATTAGAAATGACATTAGAAATTCTAGTAATTGATAAAATCTATAATCCTTTTAATCCAGGTCTTGAATCCAAGTTGGCAAAATATATATAGTACAATTCCACTTATGAAAAAATATTCTTATAAGACTAAATACATGAGTAGAAGAAAAAATATCTGTAAGTATTAACAAGAAACTTTAAATTCTTCTTTGTACTCTACTCCCCTCACCTCCCAAATTTAGTACCTTATTCATGGATTTTTTCCATCAAAAAAACTGTTATTTTCATATAAAAAATTTTGTAGCTATGTGGGGGGTTGGCTATATAAAAAATAATTGGGAAGCAAAAGAATGTTTAAAAGACTGTTGTGATTGTTTAGTCCTGAGAGGACCTGAAGGTGAACTATAGTAGCAGTGGAAAGGAAGAGGAGGGTAGGATCCAAGAGAGGGGTGTAACAGGATATTGTGACCAACTGGAATTGGGGATTAAAGAGAAGATGGAGGTAAACATGAAGCCAATACTCAAGTGTGGACACAAGAATGTCTCATGGAATTATTAGCAAAAAAAAAAAAAAAAAAGATATAACAAAGATGTACATATTTTTAAATGATGATGAGTTCTGCTCTGGGGGTGTCTAGTTTTAGGAACTTTGGAACTCCCTTTTATTTGGTTATTACCACTGACTTTGACTGGTTTTCATTGGCCAGGCACCATGTTAAACTCCCTATGTGGTTTCTCTTTTTTAATCTTCACAATTGCAGTGGAAAATAAGTATTCTTGTTCCCATTTTATAAGTGAGGAATCCAAACTTAGAGGTTAATTAGAGAAGGCAAGACTCCTGGGAACAAGAACCTGTCTTAAGACTGTACAAAAACCTCATGGCCGCTGGGAGTAGGGTCAAAAAAATGTGGGTATTCAATCAGAGGATAGCCCTGGGACAACCCAATTTTTCTCACTCATTTATTTTACTAAAGATTTTAGGGGGACTGAAAATGTCCATTATCTGAAATGTTGAGCTCACAAAATAATAGTACCTATTATAAATCCAAATGGTGAAAGGTCTCAGTCTGTAAGCCAGCCTTATAACATGCTTAGATGAATGACATAATGAGACTGCCATTGTAGGAAAAGAAAAATGGCTTTACAGCCAGAGCTGCTTTGCTCCAGTCCATCCACCTCCTCGTTCTAACACTGACAACTTACACCAGCTCTCCTAGACTCATTATTAATTGAAAACCCTTTTATACCCAGAAGTTCTCAGTTTGGACAATTATGTGGCCATCCTAACTATGATCACCAGGAAAATGTGTGAGTAGTTGCATTAGTTAGACTGAAGGCTGTGCTACTGTCATTGAGAAAACTACACTGGTCAAAGAACATAGGAATGTGTTTTCCTTTCTCCCATAGTAGTCCAGGGCAGATAGTTGGTCACAGCTCAAAAAAAGTCATCCCAGAACCCAGACTAACCAGATAGTTAGGATAGTTCTATTCTTAACTTGTCACAAGATTTTTCAGTTGTTGCCATTTTCAACCACCAAGAAAGGAAAGAGAAAATTCAGGATAGTCATCTTAATCAGTTAAACGAGAAATTATACACATCATTCCACTCACATACCATAGTTAAGAATTTAGTCATAGGACCACACCAGCAAGAAAGGTGAAAGGATATGGGCTCAACTAGCAGAGCTTGCCACAATGGGGTAACTTCACTCACTAAAATCTCCTCTGTTTCATTCTCCTACATTGTAGCAGTGACACTAACAAATTTGTATTTATTAACTAGTAGTGCCACAGCAAAATAAATTTCTGCGTAGGTAGGTGGATAGCTGATCAAAATTCAGACTATATAACTATCATAAAACATAGGATCAAGAGTCAAACTAAGTGTGTCACACTTTGTAGCTTTGCAAATATGTTTCAAATTCACTTTTGTTTGCCTTTGTTGCAGTATTTGCTGTACTAATTTGAAGAACTGGAAGAGAGATATAGTAGTAAATCAATAATTAATATGCTTTTCTTTCACCTGAATAATATAGACTTACAGTTTTAACACACGCTTATAACTTTTAAGTGAGTAGGAACAATAAATTTTAAAATATATTGCTAAAATTGAGGAAAAAATACAATAAATATTCCAAAGTTGACAATGAAAAGGTCGATTTAGACACTTTTTAAAATATTGCCAAAAGAAGAAATTCCTGTCACTAAAGTTGATTTTAGACGTAAGCAAAATCAATTGCAACTCATTTAATTGCGAAACTGAATTATCACTAGGATAAGTCAAATATTTTGTAATTGTAATTGAATATGAAATAATTAAAGTTTTATATGCATACATCACCATGCAATTATAAACAGGAGGTAAATAAAACTGCATATTACAACTACATCAATATCTGAAATTTCTAAAAGTAAAAGCAGCACATATATTGGTCAGAATGTTATAGAAAGACCTTCAATTTGTGGATTTTGGATTCTTGGTTTTGAATATTGGCTGTGTGCCCAGCTAAGTTATCATGAATTGTATCTTGTTCCTCCCTCCTGCCTTCTCCAAGCTTACTGTGAGAGTGGACACACTCCTGGTTAAAAGAGTACAATAAGCCTTTCTTATTTGGAAATTATTAGAAGCAATAATCTATTACAATCAGGTATTTACTCACTGGCACTTAATTTGTAGTTATTTCTTGATGCAAAGAAATTAAAAGTGGTTTGAAGATAAAAGCTGGAAAAAAATCCTATTTTACTTAAGTAATAAATTATAAATTCATTGGATTTGATGCATGTGTTATCCTTTTTGTGTGGATCCCTAAAATAAATGCCACAGGAATGAGAAGGATATACATTACCGGCATCTCCTTTTGGTTAATATGCAACGCAAAAGAGAAATTATGCTATTTCTTCAGCATATTGCCTTACTCTTCTTTTCCTCAGTTCATACTTGTGATTAGGGTATGATATGGCACAGAGGAGTGTGCTATGTTTTATTTTGTTGCATATAGCTTTCCTTTGTTTTTCACTAAATCACATAATTCAACATCAGGTTGACTCACTTTGGTCACACAACTATCCCTTAAACTCTTATGCCTTTCTTTTTGGATTCAACTACTCTAATTGATTCATTTCAAATATGCATTTTCTGTTCCAACAAATGTGGTTCTGTTTCAGTAGGTCTGGAATGAGGCCTAGGATTCTACATTTTTTACCAGCTCACAGGTGATGGTGATTTTGCTGATATTCGGGCCATAGTTGAGCAGCAAAACAACTTTCATACTCATCAACAAAACCCAACATCTCTAGCAAAAATAACAATAAAAATTTAACTTTTAGAAAGTTCCTCAACCCCAAGTTTCCCCCTAGGAAAATCCCTAAATGTGTCTTGGTGGAGGAAAAAGGAAGTATGGAAAGTTCCACATACTTTTGACAACAATAAGGAAGATATTTGTTAGACCAGAAGTTATTAGTCATAACAAGAATTTTATGTAACAGATAAGGACTGTTAAAGATTTTAGGTACTTTGGAGCTGAAACTGAGGTGGTAAGTAACTTATAAAGTCTTCTGTTCTGGTTTATTTCCTTGAATGTTATTTTATCAGTGCTAGATGGCAATGAGGTATTGTAGATTGAAATTTACTCTCAATCCTACAAATGAGAGTCATCAGCATCAGGTAGGAAGATCCCTCAGTTATTAAAAATAGTCAATGAAGTGGTTTCACTCAGCTGAGTGCCCTGAATTTTTGTTAAAATTATGTGACTTTAATTTTTATAAACTCATAATTTACTCTCTGCACATATCTAAATTTTGTAAAGCACATAGTGCTTGTTTTAAATGAATGACAGGTTTAAAGGAATAAAAGTGTTTCATATGGGAGCGTGAACTAAACTATACTAAATATACAGAATTACATGTTTACGGACTGTTTTCATAATAATTTCTGTTTGGGTGGAGTATCATACTTTTACTAAATATACACATTAAATAAATACTCTTTAAGTAGTAATATTTCAATTTATAGTTACAGGTAAAGAAAAATGCTAATATTCTCACCATAGGTGCTTGGTTAAAGAATATCAAATAAAACATTTTTGAATTGTGCCTCATATTTGGATTAAAACAAATGTTTTGAGAATGTTTGGCAAGTCTTCTATGACTTTGCAACTGTACTATACATTCATTATACATTATTTTCATGTTTTTCTATGTAGTCACCTGTTAGATCCTTATTTTGCTTTGAATTTTCTATGCTGTGTCTTTGTGTCATTTGAGTACAAGAGAACTATGACCTCTAAAAAGTTTAAAATGTGCTAAAGAAACTATTGAAAAATAAGAGAAAATGGGAATAGTATAAACTTTCATTACGTTAAATTTTCTGAATGAACTATTTACCTCCAAACTGATATTTATTTTTCTCATGAAAACAATATTTTGTTTCTATCTTGGATTGGGATGAAATGAATACTTTTTCCATTAAAATTTATCAAAATATTTGTGTCCATTTAATAGCTATTTACCTTAGTAGCAGGATATTTGGAAATCAATTAAAAAATTTAAGTGAAAGATGCATAAATATAAACATGTATGCAATACCTATATACTATGTGCATTTCTGTAAATATATATTCTATATATAACATATATACACAGCAGTACCATCAACTCCTTTATTTTTTTGTTTATTTTTTGAGGCAGAGTCCCACTGTGTCACCCAGGCTAAAGAGCAATGGCACTATCTCAGCTCACTGCAGCCTCCGCCCCCTGGGCTCAATACTTCCTTCCAGCTCAGTCCCCCAAGAAGCTGAGAATACAGGTGCACACCACCACGCCAAGCTAATTTTTGTATTTTTAGTAGACATGGGTCTCACCATGTTGGTCAGGCTGGTCTCAAACTCCTGGCCTCAAGTGAACAGCCCACTTTGGCCTCCCAAAGTGCTTGGGATTACAGGCGTGAGCCACTGTGCCAGCCCAACTCCTTATTATATTTTTTCACTTCTAAGCAAGGAAGCAATGTTTTCCAACAGAAAAATTTGCACTCAAATGATCAAATATCAAAATAATAATTCTCTACTTGAAAAAGCATTACTGACATTAAATATTATTTTTATAATTAAAGATCAATCAGATATAATTGAAATAAAACTTATACAATCAGCCAAATGAAATATTTTAGAATGGATATGACACAGGTTGTCACAATATAATTATAATAATGGAAATATAAAATTAAAGAGATATGACACAATCAGAAACTAAAGAAGATGTGGAACAAGTAATCAAATAATAACAATGATGATGATAATCCTCTATGGAGGGTTAGATAAAGGGATATCGAGGTCACTTCAGTTGAGATATTTGAACAATTCATACAACATACAAACAGTTGATTGTAAGACTAGAGAGTAAGTCCATGAAGACAGATAAGTCACAACATCAGCATAGCTTTTATTAAGTATGAAAAGACTGCAAAAATGCAGATAAAGTTTTCCTAAAATTAGACAGCCATGAACAGACCTTGTCAGCTCTAGAATAAAATCACTTTCAAAGTGCAACTCCAGACACAAGATATTCCAGTATGGTAATGAAATATATTGATCCTAGGTAAGATGATATACATAGTATTTGTAGAAATCAATAACCCATCGCCATCCCAAAAAAGTACATTAATTCAATGCATTTTAATATTTATTAATAAATGAATCACTGAGCTTATAGGTTTGAAAAATGTATCAATCTAGATTCAAAAGAGTAATTCATCCTCAAAAGGGCCAGACTAAATAGACCTTCTTATAATAGTACATATTTCAGAGAAACTATAAAAAGTGTAGTTTTAGAGAAGTTAGCTGAAAGATAAGTTAATGTGTCAATTTGACTGAGTTAACGGGTGCTTGGATACTTGATACAACTTTATTTCTGGGTGTATCTATGAGGGTGTTTCCAGAAAATATTAGTATTTGAATCAGTAGACTGAGTAAAGAAATCTACCCCCACCAACACAGGCCAGCGCCATCCAATTTACAGAGGGCTGAACTGAATGGAGCAAAAGCACAGGAGGAGGACAAACTTTCTCTTCTCAGCTGGGACATCCATAATCACCTGCCCTTGGACATCAAAAGTCCTGGTTCTCAGGCCTTTGAAGACTCTGGGACTTACACCAGCAGCTCCCTGAATCCCTCTACTCCCAACTCCCACCAAATCCTTTCTCAGGCCTTCAGACTTGGGCTGAGAGTTATTCCATAGGCTTCCCTAGTTCTCACGCTTTTGGGCTCAGGTTGATGTATATTACATGCTTTCCTGATTTTCTGGTTTGCAGGAGGCATATTGTAGAACTTCTCAGATCCACAATTATGTGAGCCAATTTCCATAATAAATCTTATTTTATATATCTATATATCCTATATTGATTGTTTCTCTAGAGAACCCTGACTAATGCAGGTGGTTATCAGTAACATATAGAGCAGCATGATATTCTGAGCCAGATTTGTAAACCATGCTTTATTATCTTTCTATTCCCCTTTTTGACTCATTTTCCACCTCCATTTTTCTTGCCTTTTATCCTCAAGGCATTTGTTGCCACCGGGCTTTCAAAATCTTTGAGTAAGAACCTATTAGTCTAAAAATATACTTCTTCTAATGCCCAAAAGTTTCACTCTCACGATAATACAGATATTATCCAGAAGGAAATTAATTGGTTGACTTTATGGTAGGCATGATTAATAAAGCTAATCACCCCGGTAATACATGCATTTCAAGAGAAGAAATTATTAATAAACTTTGTTCAGACCACCAATGTAGTTGTCTCATATGATTAAAAATAAAGTCCTTTATTAACAAAAATGGTGACAATGTACTGGCAGAATTATTAGACTAAGAATCCATAGCCTGGACTCGTCTGCTCTTTTACCAACAAGCCAGATAATTTTGATGGTTTATTTTAGCCCCAGGTACATGTTCCACACATTTAAAATATAATAACAAGTGACTTTTGTAAGAGTTGTGATCCATCAAGCTCTTTTGTTAAGCACTCATCCCACAAGCTAACAGGGTAAAAACTATTATTATTCTTATTTTTCAAACAAGAAAGTTGATGCTTAAAGAGGTTAAGTGTATAACCCAAACACACAGTAAGTGAATATTATATTTTCTAATTTACATTAAAACCATTTTGCCATAGACTGCATTGTAAATATTAACAGCATTTTAATCTACACCTTTGAAGTAGTTAATACAGTTCACCCTGGAACAACACACGAGTCAGGGACACCAACCCTTGAGCGTACTGAAAATCCACATATAGCATTTGACTACCCCAAAACAGAATTACTAATAGCCTATCATTGACTGGGAGCCTTACCAATAACATAAACAATCAATTAACACATTTTATATGTTATATGTATTACATACTGTATTATAGAAAAAGCTGGGGAAAAGAAAATGTTAAGAAAATCATAAGGTTAAGAAAATCATAATTTGCAGTACTGTACTTCGATACCATAAGTTTATGCTGTCTGTTTACAAGACAAATTGTCTGAAACAGAGAACTGTGGCTGCAGACCCTATGGTACATGTAAAGCAGTTCAACTTTTTTTTGGGTAATGCCATGACTTTTCTCTGCTTCTTGGAAGTACTTGCAGGATCACCAGTGGCACTTCTTATGAGTCCCATTGGTGTTAAAGGCTTACATAATTGCATTAAACATGAAAAATATCTGAGAACTGCAAGATACCATTTTTTTTTCTGCCATGTGCAACTTACTGGAGAGTAAAACCACTCAGAGATGATGAGAGTCACATGGTGTTTATTTAAAGAGGTTCTGGCAACACTTGGGCTCACTGTAATAGCGACAGGGGGTGGCTATGAAATTATTACAATAGTACAGTATGTACTATAGTTAACTGTGTGCAGTTATAATTTAATACTGCACCTACTTCGTAAACAAACATTTACTTTGTTTCTATTTCTCTTGACTGCCAATGTCACCATGTATGGTCTGTGTGTGTGCATAAGTTTTCATAAACTTTTTTATGCATTTGTATATATTCTGTGGTAACAAATGATAAACTAGGCTAGTATTTACATATTTTATGCATTCATGACATACCTAATTTTTTCAGTATCTCTAGGCTACATGATTTGTCTGCAAGTTTTTTCATATTGTTGCAAATCTCCGAAAAAATCTGATATATTTATAGAAAAAAGTCTGCATATAAGTGGACCCATACAGTTCAGACTCATGTTGCTCAAAGGTCAACTGTTTGTCAGGAGCCTTAATTAAGAATTCATACTCACAGGTGGTTGCTTAGCATTTGATGGACTCCAATCAGGATTCCACACTTAGAGCCCACTTCTACAACTTGGACTATTTCCATCTCTGATCAGCAGTAGAAACTTTGCTAATTAGCTAAATGATGGTAGAAGAGATTTTTACTGGTAAAATTAATGTTAACACAGATAAGTGGACTGGCTAGAAATATTTACAAGTACTTTTGCCCTTGCATGAAAAGGATTTAGGAGTCTATGATCCCAGAAGACAGCACACTTCAGACTGGTGCTGTGATCCACCTGGATATCAAGGTGCCTGACTGGTTGAAAGTCTCCTGCTGTGTCAGGTCTGCCCCTCACTCTGAAGACTCCCACACTACCAAATCACTCTGTTTCCTTTCATGTGTATTATTCTTCAATAAACCTTTTGTACTCCTAATCCTATCTTGATACCTGCTTCCACAGAAAATGCAAATTAGCACAGGTGCTCTGGGCTTAGGACACAATTGGAACTATGTTTATCTGTTAAGAGAGGATTCTGTTGTCTGATTCTGATTCTTAGCAGTACCCTGCCTTCCTAGAAGACTGAAACATCTGCTTTGAATAAGTCTATTCATGCAAGGTCTGGTTCAGGTGTCTGAAGGACAGAGATCTTTATATCAAACACCCACAAAAGAGCAGAGTGAATAGATTTTATGACTGTTGTTTGATAGTGTGCTAATAAATTGTTTGTTTCTGTGGAAGGATCTAGTCTGAAAGCCTGAAGTTTGCTCTCATTATAATTTCCCACCTCTTATGAGTTGGAGAAAAGGCACACGGGTTGAGGCAAAACCTATAGCTCTCACCTAAAAAATCTCATAATTGGGAATGCTGAAGCCGACTTAAATCAGTTCACATCATGAAGTCGGATGTTTTACTCAAGTTGCTTAATTCCAAAGGTCATTTCCTTAAATTCTTATGACATAATATGCTTCCCGAACTTGTCTGTAAAGGATTAAGTGTCCAGTGACATATTAATAAGCTATTCCTAACAAAGGGTTTGGGAAAACTTGCTTACTATACTTCCCTCTTAGAGATTTCTAATATAAATTACTATATTGTAGTCTTTGGGAAGTCATACAGTTTTTTAAAAAATAACCTATGCACTCATCAATTTTAGAAAGGAAATGGACCACTTGATCCAATATCTCAAACTTATTTAACAACTGAAGCATTTTTTTTTTTTTTTTTTTAATGAGAAATAAGCTTTCTGTGAAATTCTACCTAGGGACAAAAGATAAATATGTATTTTTATCTCCAAAATTCTATGATTCTTTAAAAAACTGGCAAATTACAGAAGGCGGGCTTCAAAAAAATTCTTATGAATAAGGCCTTCCTCTTTTTCGTAATCAAGCTACCCTTTTCCTAGACATATGCTGCATGACCACAAGATTCAGTGATGCACCCATTTCTAAGATTATCAGTCTCTGTGGACTGCACTGAGTCTGTGCAGATTTTCAAAGTTCCCCATGCTCTGGTCCTATAGTGCTTAGCCATAATTATCAAGCATTACTCATCATATAAACCTTCTATTCAAAAAACTGCTGTCCTTATTGTTTCCTTTATTTCCATCTTTGTATTTTTGCTTTTTTTTTTCTTGACCTGATATATCTTCTCCTAGAACTTCCAAGTTTGGTGCATGGCCCCTTCTTTATAAACGCTCTCTAGCGATTCTAGTCTACATTGAGCTATTCTTTTACAAATTCAATTACACCCACACTAGAATTAGCTGTGGAGCTTCTGCTCCAAATCCACAAACCTTGAGTCATCCCTGAACAATACTGATTTCGTGGGTCTGGTATGGAGTCTAGGTACTCATAAGTTCACAAATCTCTGCTGGCAATTCTGGTATACAGAAAGAAGTGAAAAGCCTCTAACGTATAATGTGCCTCCTGTACCAATCAATTAAACGTGTTTCATTGCTTCCAATGGGCCAAGTGCTTCTGCTTAGGGGATTGGATTGCACAGAACATAGTATTACTCCTACTCACAGGTAGCACAGAGTGTGGCTGTTGGGAGGAATTCAATCAGCTAATGGTGGTAAGTGCTAAAAAGGAGAAATGAGTGCACTGCTTCAGGAGCACTGAGTAATGGATGGTAAACAGAGGAACTACGGAAAAAATTTGTTCAAAGGAACTAAGTTCAGGTGGCTCTTGAAGAATTGGATTTTGTCTGCTAAATAAACAGCCTATCATGGCTGTGGCTCCAGCATGGAGTATAGCAGAATCAATAGAAATGCCAATGGAGGTCAGAATATAAAGGATTTAGAGTACCATACTAAAGATGTCACTGTTTTCCTCTGGATAACAGAAAATAATTTAAGAAAGAAGCATCCAACTTTATTGTTATCTAGTGTTGATTCATATAATAGAAATCCATATCAGTCTGCCCCCATACATTTTTATCAATAGTGTGTCAAGAAAATCCATTTTTTAGTAAGGAACACTAAATCAGTAGCTCTCTAAATATATAAGAATATTATACTCTCAACTAATTTTTCTTTAATTAGGAATTTATAATGCCCACATTTCAAAATATAATTTAAATGATTCTTGAAGGTCAATATATATTAATTACATTTAGCTTCAACTATAATTACTAATAAAGCCAAGTCCACTGGAATAATGATTACCAGAAACCAACTTTATCTAGGCAGCAGCAAACAGGCAAAAATAGTCTATTATTCTGTCAACTCAAGTATGCTGGGTAAATTAGAGACTATTTGCTAAACATCTTAACTAGACCATCTTCCACAATTAGGCCTTATATGGCCTGTGGAACATACATGGAATTAACTAAATCTAAAATGTGAAGTAATCAACTATGCTGATTACTGTCAAAAGAACTACTAATTCAGTCATATAAAGAATGTATTAGAGTGGAAAGAAACTGGAGTCTTGACAACTAATTGGGAAGATATTAAAACAGTAGAGCTTAATAAAAATCTGAAATATGGTACAGATGTTAGGAAGGCTGGTTAAAGGGAGGAACAGATTTAAAAATTCCTCTGGAGGTAAAACTGATAGTCTGTTTTGTAAGGAAGTATATTGGGGAATTAAGAATATAGTGGAGTAAAATTTATCTAGCTAGTTCTTTTTTTTTTTTTTTTTTTTTTTTTGAGACGGAGTCTCGCTCTGTCACCCAGGCTGGAGTGCAGTGGCCAGATCTCAGCTCACTGCAAGCTCCGCCTCCCGGGTTCACGCCATTCTCCTGCCTCAGCCTCCCGAGTAGCTGGGACTACAGGCGCCGCCACCTCGCCCGGCTAGTTTTTTTTTTTTGTATTTTTAGTAGAGACGGGGTTTCACCGTGTTAGCCAGGATGTTCTCGATCTCCTGACCTTGTGATCCGCCCGTCTCGGCCTCCCAAAGTGCTGGGATTACAGGCTTGAGCCACCGCGCCCGGCCTCTAGCTTGTTCTTAACACAACTATCTGTTTGACCTCATACAGATTCCTTTCTGTGCCAGGAAGCTACCAAAGGGCACTGGATTGATGGTGCCACCTACTGACCCAAATCCAAACCACCAGGATACAATCACCTCCTCTCTGGGGCTCTCAAAGTCAGTACACAGATATTTTTGTCTCCTATTTGTTAAAATTCAATTAATTCAGTTGTGTACATCAACTTTCTCATTTATATGGACTATCCACATATCTTTCCCTGCTTTTCTATTTATCACAGTTCTTAGCTGTGTCAGAAACATTTAGCTAATTTTACCATGAGGAATGCTGGCTACCTTATTAAAAAAGAAATTACAACCAAGAAAACCAAGAGTAGTGCTTGGTATACACACCTATCCCAAGATGAAGGAGCATTTGATCAAAATTAGTTGTTTATTTCATCAGCCCCCGCATGTGCTTAAAAGTACCCAGATGCCTTCAGAGTCTAACAACCATCTTGTTTTCCTTTAAGCAAATTTCATATACCAGTATTCAAGACCAATATATCATTATTTGATTTTGTTTTATCATCTTGATATTTAATTAAAAGTACTAGAGCAGCATTATCTTATTTATTATTGTAAGTATACAGCATGTCAGCAACATCATCAAATTGTCTTGTGGACAGATTTTCATCACATTGTTTTCATATGAAAAATTTGCTTGAATTTTTAAATTTTTATAAGCTAATCTTTCACCTGTAATGTGCAAGTAGAGAAATCATTGAATAATTTTTCATTAAATGAAGAAAAAAAAACTCTATCTCATGAAATAAATTCATTAACCTCAAATTAGGGTTACTTGATATTCCTGGATACTGGTTAGGAAATTTAAAGGACCATGACTTCATACAAATAAATATGTGTGCCAAAGAGTATGAATAATATGGTTGAAATGATACTTATTATATTTTTGCTCTTGCTTGCAGGAGTTTCTTAAGACAGTACTCAGGAAGAAATCTGTGTCAGAGTGAAAGAAAATTAAGAAGAGATTGTATTTCCTGAAGGCCTATTACAATGTAATTATGTAATCTTTCTCTAAAGGTGACCCTTTGCCCTGCCTAACTTTTTAGAATTATATTTTCTTATATTCAGTCTTTCCAGCCATGGCTGAGGTACATGTGTCCCTCATAGAAATCTAGTAGAATGACAAAAACATTTGACATTTACAGCATCTCATGACCCTCCAAGGCACAGAAGTAATTTAATAGTGATTGAAAAATTTGCCATCAGACTACCCAAGTCTTCTTAAATAGTTTGGCAGTTAACAATACTGAGCTGTTTCAGACTTTCTCAGTGTCTACTACTGTATGGCATTGTTCACTAAGATAGCAAAAGCCTCCACTAACAAAGATGCATTCAGATTTTTACAAATGCAGAGTGAACAACAAAACAAGGTAATGTCTGAATGCTTAAAACATCTCTCATTTATAGGCAGAAGTATTTTGCTGGCTATAAAGTCAGAACCAGCCCTGGAATCACCTAATCACAAAGAAAAAGTATGTGTGTGGTTTTTTTGTTTTTTGTTTTTAACTGCAGTCATTGCCACCTTTGGGTTTGGGAGTGACAGAGAGGATTGCTATTTTGATTAGAAAAACAAAGTATCTCTGGTAACACAAGAAACAAATAGGCACACTGGTTCACACAGTAGCACATATATCCATATGCTTAGTTTTTAAAAAGGCAGGTTAAAACAAAACAGTGCCAAATTCCTCTGAATAATATTGTAAAAGAGAGTCTTTAATGAATGGCTTGATTTGTTCAGTTTCTCAGATGTTAGTTTCTCTTACAAGGGAAGGCAAGTAGAATAGACTAGAGACTAGGGTCCTCAATTTGAGCAGAGAAAGAGAAGATGGAATAAAAGAACAGATAGAAGCCAAAGGAGAGAGGTGGTCGATAATTCCCAACAGGGGATTGCTGAAAGAATGGTTTGAGAGGTATATATAAATTGTCCTTTTCTGTGCTGTGACTGTTTTCCAAACTGCAGCAGATTTGTCACTACCCTGTTGGTGCCTTAGAGAATTATAAAGAAGGGTCTTTGTCCACCCATGGGGTGAAAGAGAGTAGGAGGAGAATTGTAACTTCAGAGAAGGAACAAGAAGTCAAGTGCTTAATGAGTTGAAGCCAGGAGCAGTGATTCAGAGCAAGATGTAAAATATTCCCTGAGAAAATTCCTCTGAGAATCTTCTGAAACACCAGGAACAACCTTGGACTTCCTTTGTCCACCAGGAAGGAGCTTATAGTCACTTTATTTGAATATTTAAAAAGTAGGATGCCCTGAAAAGACAAGAATGTGGAGACCCTTTCCTTATCATGCATTATCTTGCTCCAAGGGGCTCATTTACTGCCACGTATACATAACTGAGAAACTTTGGTGCTCAGGAATGAGACCGAGCTGATCACCATCCTGGGAAGGGAGAGCCCTAGGGAAAGGGAGAAACCTGCTTCAATGTCCTGGGGTCATTTACATGGGTGGTGTAAGGGTGAGAAAGCACATGCAGGAGGTAATGGCCTTGAAATTCGAGTTTCCATTCTTCTCTGGGGAGAAATGAGCAAGTGGCCTCACCTTGGCATCATGGTGCAAGAAAAGTAACAAAGTCAATAATCAAAGAATCAAATCCTCAAAACACATATACACATAAAACTAATGTTAGTCACAAATTCCCATCTATAGGGCCAGTCCTGTATATGGTTATTTAGGAAAAAGCTATTCCAAAATTACTTTCCACAAACCCTCTCCTTGAAAGGCAAGTAGCTAAGAAACTGATAGGTGAGTAATTGTTTTGGTAAGCTGGTAGAAAGTAATGAGCCAGAAAATGGTGTTATTTGGGCCAAAGGGGAAAAGAAGAGGATAAGAAATAGACTGAAATGGAGAAGTCAAATAAACTCTACTGTGTGCTCACACTGTGCCAGAGACCAGCCTTAATGAGAGAAGTTTGCTTGGAAGCCTAGAGAGATACTGGACTTTGTTTTAATTTTACTTTTTGTAAACGGACAGATAAAATTGTATATTTTTATCCTGTACAACATATCATTTTGAAGTATGTACACATTTGGAATGGCTAACTCATTTCACATACTTAATATTTTTGTGATGAGAACACTTTACACTCAGCATTTTTCAAGATGATTGTTAGCAATAGTCAACGTGTTATACAACAGATTTCTTGAACTTATTCCTATCTAACTGAAATTTTATATTCTTTGACCAACTCCCCAAGGATTCTTTGGCCATCTCCCCAAGGCCACTCACCCACCCTCCCCAACTTCTGGTAACCACCATTTTACTATTTCTATGAGATTAACTTTTTTAGATTCTACTTATGAGTGAGCTGATGCAGTATTGTCCTTCTATGCCTGGCTTTTTTCACTTAACGTAATGTCTTTCAGGTTCAACCATGCTGTTGTAAATGACAAGATTTCTTTCCTCTTTTTTTTTTTTTTTTTTTTTTTTTTTTGAGATGGAGTGCAGTGGTGTGATCTCGGCTCACTGCAAGCTCTGCCTCCTGGGTTCACGCCATTCTCCTGCCTCAGCCCCCTGAGTAGCTGGGACTACAGGCGTCCGCCACCATGCCCGGCTAATTTTTTGTATTTTTAGTAGAGACGGGGTTCTTTTTTTTAATGACTGAAGAGTATTTCTTTGTGTATATACACATTTTCTTCATTCATTCATTCATTGATGTATACCTGGTTTGAGTCCATAACTTAGCTATTATAAATAGTGCTGCAATAAACATAAGTGTGCAGATATCACTAACATATTGTATCCATTTCCTCTGAATAGATGTCCAAGTAATAGGATTGCCAGTAGTACTATTTTCAATTTTTTGAGGAACCTCCATAGTGTTTTTTAAGATAGCTATACTAATTTACATTTCCTCCAATATTGTGCAAGGGTTCCCTTTTCTCCACATCCTCACCAACACCAGTTATCTTTTGTCTTTTTGTTAATAGCCATTCCAACAGGAGTGAGGGGATATCTCACGGTGATTTGATTTGCATTTCTCCAACGATTAGCAATGTTGAGCATTTTTTCTATACACTTGTTGCCCATTTGTGTGTTATCTTTTGAGAAATAGCTATTCAAGCCCTTTGTCCATTTTTAGGTTGAGTTATTTTTCTTGTAATTGAGTTGTCTGAGTTCTTTATATATTTTGGATATTTACCCCTTAACAGATGTATGGTGTTTAAAAATATTTTTTCTCCCATTCTGTAGGTTGTCCCTCCACTCTGTTGGTTGTCTCTTCACTGTTTATTTTTACTTCTGCTGTGCAGAGCCTTTTTAATTTCATACAATCCCATTTGTCTATTTTTGCTTGTTACTTGTATTTTTTGGGTCATGTCTAAAAAATTATTGCCTAGACCAATGTCATAGAGCTTTTCCCCTTTCTATTTTTCTAGTAATTTTGTAGTTTCAGGTCTTCCATCTAAGTCTTTAATCCATTTTGGTTGGTTTTTATATATGGTGAGAGATAGAGGTCTGTCTTCATGTGGATGTGGAGATGATTGAGTTTGAAGACGAGGGCAAGGTCAGTTGGTTAGAGAACAGAAACACAGAATCACTTCACTCTTGTCAGCTTATTGGAAACAGGCACAAAAGCAATAAGTACTCCAAATTAAATTTCTATTTTTATTTTTACAATTTAGTATTATCTATGCTTTTAATACTATATACATCTACTGTATCTTTACAGCAGATATACTGTATAATGAGCTACTACTGTGTATCTTTTCCTAGTTCTGCTCTATAACATCAGGTTGACAGTTTTTCAGGTTATATAATTTAATTTTTAGTGATGGCTGTGTTACAAAATAGCTTTTTATGAAGTAGCACTATGTGTATCTAACACATTTCTGGATGTACACATTTAGCTAGATCCTCATGACTCAAGATAAGGACTAGGCAAAGAACTGTTATGCCTGGTAAAGCTAAGAAACAGACTAAGGTTCAGTTTATAGCAGGAGAGTATGGCAGCTGTACTGTTGGGCATGGTAGAGTAGTAGTACCCACTATCAGAACAGCTACGCATATCAGAGACTGTAGAATACAAAAGATCAGGGACAGTGCCTGCTCTGCATGACATGGGGCAAAAAAGCATGGGTGCTATGTGAGGGGAGTTACTCTCAAGTATTTGTGGGATATTTGGAAGATTACCATAAATACAAGTCAGGGAAAGATGAAGAAGACTGGAAATCCTATGAATACTGGTGAAACATGGATAGTTGGATGATTGATTTTAATGTAAAACACATTCACAGGCTTTCAAAGCCTAGAAAACATTCAGATTATGTCTTCTGCTACATTCAGGAAGCTAGTTGGCTCAAGATTTATTCTGTTTGTGGCTTTTTGATTCCCAGATTCCAGCTAGGACATTGAGAGCCTGGGTTCAGTGGCTATGGCAGGAGCTTCCTGGTTGGGGAAGCTGAGGTTTCCTTAAGTTAGCTGAGTTATTGATATTAGAATTCTTCTTGAAGAGTCAATCTAAAGCCTGCTCTCCAGCCCTTCCAATGATTTTTTAAGCACTTAATTTCTTATATTAAATACTTTCTGCTTAAACTAGCTAGAGTAGTTTCTGTATTCTGCAACAGGAAGTTCACTCATTCTCTCTTTCATTTGGTGAATTGTGAATCCAAGAAGAAAAATCATAAAACAAGCTTTAAAATATGAAACATAGACAACAGATTAAGTCATTTTAAATTGAATTCTTTATTTACTCAAGTGGCATTATCATTAACCTAACTGAAAAAGAGAATATGTTGAGTTTATTGAAGAAAAAAGAAATCTTAGAAAAAAACCCACAATTTTTTGCATAACAGTTGAACAAAATCCTTGACTGTGTTGATTCCTCACAGAGATTACTACACAAAGTATTATTTGTGTTATCTTATGAAGTTCTCAATTTTAAAGACTGAAAAATAGTTGTATACAACAGAAAATCCTAGAGAAAGCCTATTATTTTCTCTTTATAAGGTGCTTACAAATATTACAAGTCAAGGGAATTATTGTGATGGTATTAGCTCAGTCAGAAATCTATCCACATCATTAAATATCCTCACCAGGAATCTGAACAACAAAGAAAATTAAATTGGCTTACTGTGATCTGTAACATTTATAAGCGGTGGTTTACCTAGAATGGCTTGACAATTCTTAAAGCACTGTCACACTGATCAACACCACCCTTTTAAGGTTGCTAAGCTTTATTTCCTACTCTGTTTTTATCAGACGTTATAACACTTAAAGGTGAATCACTCTGAGTTCTGTAAGGTACTGAACCTTTTTATTTATTTATTTTATTTGTAATACCCACAAATGCCTTGTGCGATTTATCTTTACCCTGTGCTACAGAACACCAACTAGATATCCACAACTCAAACAACTCACAACCCAAAGGCCAAGCTTTTTCCACAGTCTGGTTCTTTCATACTGATTGTCCAAAGAAAACATAAGCAATAAGCATGCCTGCCTATATCAAACCATGCTGCCTCCCTGGGGCTCAAGCACTGCAGGCTGGCGGCTACATCTGCCTTTTTCTTTTTGAAGATCATCTTGTACTGAAAAGTGTGCCAAGAATTTAAAAATAGAAACATTTGGCTTTGATTAAAACAGCTTTCTATTTTTAAAGAACTGCCTGTCCATAGAGACTTTAAGGCAGTAATTTGCAATGTCGTGGCCAGGTCCTGTCTTTATTTTAATTATTCATACAGTATTTCTTTTAAGTGAGCTATCTTTTACCTTTGAATATTTAAACATTATATATTTTCATATGCTATTCAAATGCTTAGAGAGTTTCTAGCAGCTAGAATAAAAGATCATGTCAATAAGTTTCAGAAAAAAATTAACTGATGTTTAGGATAACCCATCTCAGAAATTTCTCATCTACATTATTTCATAATCCTAGATGGAGGATCTAAAATTAGAAACATGTGTTCAAAGCACAACTCATGTCGATGAAAAAGGTCTAGTTAAATTATAATTCTTTGATAAAATTTAGTATAAATATTTCCATTTAATATTTATACCTGGAGTACTATAAAAACTAGACTCTCAATAGGATAACATAATGATGAGCTAATGAGGTTTCCACAAGAGAACAATCTTTTCCTGAGAGGTACAGATCATACTATATATTTTAAACCTACAAATGTGTAGTTTAAACACCATTTTATAAAATTGCATGTATAAATAAGAAAAATAACTTCTTTGCCATAATCACAATTGTTAGCTTATATTTCAGGATAGGAAGAAAAAAATGTGGATTCGGTTTACCAGTATTTTATTGAGGATTTTTGTATCGATGTTCATCAGGGATATTGGTCTAAAATTATCTTTTTTTGTTGTGTCTCTGCCAGGCTTTGGTATCAGGATGATGTTGGCCTCATAAAATGAGTGAGGGAGTATTCTCTCTTCTTCTATTGATTGGAATAGTTTCAGAAGGAATGGTACCAGCTCCTCCTTGTACCTCTGGTAGAATTTGGCTGTGAATCTCTCTGGTCCTGGACTTTTTTTGGTTGGTAGGCTATTAATTATTGCCTCAATTTCAGAGCCTGTTATTGGTCTATTCAGGGATTGAACTTCTTCCTGGTTTAGTCTTGGGAAGGTGTATGTGTCCAGGAATTTATCCACTTTTTCTAGGTTTTCTAGTTTATTTGCGTAGAGGTATTTATGGTATTCTCTGATGGTAGTTTGTATTTCTGTGGGATCAGTGGGATGAACCCGGTACCTCAGATGGAAATGCAGAAATCACCCACCTTCTGTGTCGCTCACACTGGGAGCCGTAGCCTGGAGCTGTTCCTATTCGGCCATCTTGGAACCGCCTCTCTAGGCAATACCGTTCAGGACATAGGCATGGGCAAGGACTTCATGTCTAAAACACCAAAAGCAATAGCAACAAAAGCCAAAATTGACAAATGGGATCTAATTAAACTAAAGAGCTTCTGCACAGCAAAAGAAACTACCATCAGAGTGAACAGGCAACCTACAGAATGGGAGAAAATTTTTGCAATCTACTCATCTGACAAAGGACTAATATCCAGAATCTACAAGAAACTTAAACAAATTTACAAGAAAAAACAACCCAATCAAAAAGTGGATGAAGGACATGAAGAGACATTTTTCAAAAGAAGACATTTATGTGGCCAACAAATATATGAAAAAAGTCCATCACTGGTTATTAGAGAAATGCAAATCGAAACCACAGTGAGATACCATCTCATACCAGTTAGAATGGTGATAATTTAAAAGTCAGGAAACAACAGATGCTGGTGAGGATGTGGAGAAAGAAACACTTTTACACTGTTGGTGGGACTGTAAATTAGTTCAATCATTGTGGAGGACAGTGTGGTGATTCCTCAAGGATCTACAACTAGAAATACCATTTGATCCAGCAATCCCATTACTGGGTATATACCAAAAGATTATAAATCATTCTTTTATAAAGACACATGTACATGTATGTTTATTGCAGCACTATTCACAATAGCAACGACTTGGAGCCAACCCAAATGCCCATGAATGAAAGACTGGATGAAGAAAATGTGGCACATATACACAATGGAATACTACGCAGCCATAAAAAAGGATGA
Source organism: Rhinopithecus roxellana (assembly GCF_007565055.1). Lineage (NCBI taxonomy): Eukaryota > Metazoa > Chordata > Mammalia > Primates > Cercopithecidae > Rhinopithecus > Rhinopithecus roxellana. Next base: position 50,659,694 of record NC_044562.1, on the reverse strand, counting down.
GTTCAGGTCCTTTACAGGGAAATGGATGAAGCTAGAAACCGTCATTCTCAGCAAACTATCACAGGAACAAAAAAACACTGCATGTTCTCACTCATAAATGGGAGTTGAACAATGAGAACATATGGGCATGGGGAGGGGAACATCACACACTGGGGCCTGTCCAGGGTTGTGGAGCAAGGGGAGGGATAGCATTAGGAGAAATACCTAATGTAGATGACAGGTCGATAGGTGCAGCAAACCATAATGGCACATGTATACCTATTTAACAAACCTGCATGTTCTGCACATGTATCCCAGAACTTAAGTATAATAAAAAATAATAATATAGGAACAAACCACACACATTACAGTCAGAGCTTCCAACAAATGCTCAGAGAGAAATTGTGGTCCCCAAAATCCATTGCCGTGGAGCCAAGTGTGACTCTGGGTAAGTTATTCAGCACCTCTGAAACTCATTTCTTCATTTCTGCAATGAGAAATTGACTGTATCTCCAAGGCTTCTTATAATCTTATAATTTAGTGACGCCATAGTTTTTTTTTTTTTTTTTAACTGCCATGTCCTTCATACTAAGATTTTAAGATCATATATGTTAATTGAGTCATGGTGACACTTAATAGTTTATCTTACTTGAAGGTGAAATTTGCTGATATAGGAAAACATTGAAACCTCAAGACAGAAAAGTTATCCCCACTTATTAATCTACCTCTCTAGCTATTTCAAATTATCAGATACTTATTGCCTCTGACCTCTACAAGGTACCACACTAGGACTATTAGGAGTATAGAAATGAATAAAATATCATTTCTACTACCAAGAAACTTGAGACAAGGAACCAGAAGACTTAAAATGAACTAAGATGAGTAAATAAATTCATGATGCTAGAGTAGTTACCTAATTAGCCTTTGATTCAGATCCCTAAACTATATGATACATAAATATAAATATTTTATCTGACATTATATACATACATATGCACAAACACAGCTCAAGAAATATATGTAAATAATTTTTGTGTATATACTTGGGGTAACATGCATACATATATTCATATCCTGCCTCTCTCTGCTGAAGAAACTTAGAAGAAGTGAAATAATAGTAGCAATAAACACAAGTAGCATCCAGACCATGATCTCTAATTACCATTATCTGACACAAGGATTATTTGGAGAAATAGTTGGTTCCAGGTCTGAGGTAGAGAAAATATAAGATGAATCTAAAGCATTCTGTGGTACCTGAAAATAAGAATGTGTTGCAATCATTTTTTGATAGAGCAATATCCAAAGGATGCAGAAACAACCTGAAAGAATGACTAATGGCAAAAGCTGGAACAATTTGAACAAGAAAATAAATAATGACAATAGTAGATTATGAACCAAAGGGGAAAATATCTGATTTTATTCTGGTATAAATGACAAATAAATGACTAAGTGAGGGAGAAGGGACAAGTCTTCCTCAAATAAAACTTGTAAGTAATGAAGGTAGACTTCATGAGAAAAACAGATAATTACCACTAGAATACCACAATAATAATCACTGCAGGCAAAATCCACGAAGAATGCCAAAACGATTGAATGAAAGCTTAAAAAGAAATAGAACATTTACATAGCCCCAAAGTTTCTAGCCCCAAAATATATTAATTACTGTGATTGCTTTAACACATGTCCACAAATACTTTGATACTTCTCCCCCCAGGAGGTGAATCATTTTTCTTCCTTTGAGAATTAGCTCAATCAGTGAGTCACCTCTAATAGAGTACGGAAAGGGAGAAAATAGTAACTTCACAGTAGAGGAAGATTAACCAAGTGCATTAGTTTGCTAGGACTGCCATAACCAAGTTCTACAAACAGACTGGCTCAAACAACAGAAATGTATTTGGTCTTATAGTTCTGGAAGCTTGACGTTGAAAATCAGGTTATTGACAGTGTTGGTTCCCTGAGGGCTGTGAAGAAAGATCCCTTCCATGGCTCTCTCTGAGCTTCTAGTGGTTTGTTGGCAACTTTTGGCATTCTCTGGCTTACAGAAGCATCACCCCAATCTCTGCCTACATCTTCATATGGCATTCTCATGTTAATGTCTATGTCCAAATTACCTCTTTTTATGAAGACAGCAGTGATAGTGGATGATATAGTTTGGTTCTATGTCCCCTTCTGATATGGTTTTGTTGTGTCCTCACCCAAATCTTATCTTGAACTGTGGTTCTCATAATCCCCGTGTGTTATGGGAGGGACCCAGTGGGAGGTAATTGAATCATGGGGGTATTTACCTCCATGCTGTTCTCATTACAGTGAGTTCTCATGAGATATAATGGTTTTATAAGGAGTTTTTCCCCCACTTCACTCTGCACTTCTCCTTGCTGCCACCATGTGAAGAAGGACGTGTTTGCTTCCCCTTTCACCATGAGTATAAGTCTCCTGAGGCCTCTCCAGCCCTGCAGAACTGTGAGCCAATTAAACCTCTTTCCTTTATAAATTACCCAGTCTCAGCTATGTCTTTATTAGCAGTGTGAGAACAGACTAATACACTGCCCAAATCTCATGTTGAATTGTAATCCCCAGTGCTAGAGGAGGGGGGTGGTGGGAGGTGATTGGATCATGGGGGCAGACTTCCCCCTTGCTATTCTTGTGACAGTGAGTTCTCATGATATCTGCTTGTTTAAAAGTGTGTAGCTCCCAGCCACGTAAGACATGCCTGCTTCCCCTTCATCTTCTGCCATGATTGCAAGTTTCTTGAGGCCTTCTCAGAAGTTAAGCAGATGCTGCCATATCTGCTGTACAGCCTGTGGAATCATGAGCCAATTACACCTCTTTTCTTTATAAATTACCCAGTCTCAGGTATTTCTTTATAGCAATGTGAGAATGGACTAATACAGTGGCTTAGGGACCCATCCTATTCCAATAGGGTTAAGACCTCATCTTACAACTAATTACATCTGCAAAGAACTCTTTTCCAGTAAGATTACATTCTGAGGTACTGTTGAGGTTATGACCTCAGTATAGGAATTTCAGGGGGGACATAATAACCCATAGCACTAAGTGATAAATGTTAACATCACCAATAATAAATCATATCAATGCCATATACCCCAATACTATGTAATGAGAAGGGCACATCACCTCTGTGGTATTCTTCCCCAAAATTCGTAACCTAAGATGAATAATGATAAAATGTAAGCCAAACCCTTATTGAGGGACAATCCAAAAGTACTTGACCATTACTTTTTAACAGTGTTAAAGCATTGAAAGAAAAGAGAATGCTAAGTAATTATCACAGATTAGAGAACAAAAAGAGATCTGACAACTAAATGTAGTGTGGTATTCTGATTTGAATCCTAGAACAGAAAAAGGACATTAGTGGAAAACTGGGGAAATTGAATAGCCTGTAGTTAATAGCACTGTGCCAATGTTACTATCTTAGTGTTTTGATAACTGATCTGTGGTTATGTAAAATATTAAAATTAGAGGAAGCTGGGTGATAGGTATACAGAAACTATGTGTGTTATCTTTGCAATTCTTCTATAAATCATGCTTTTGCAAAATAAGACATTTTTAATGTATTCATTAATTCAGGATATTAGAGACTTTTATTGACATTGTGCATCAATTCTAGATTGAATTGGAGGTAAGTTCTACTAAATGGTACTTTCAATTGGTTAATTGTCCAAACGATGGACACAAGAGCACTAGAATCTATATATATATGATAGTATAATTAGTTGACTTCATCTGAATCACTAAATTATGGCACAAAAAATGCATGTTACTCTAGGAGGATCCACAAGTTTCAAAACAAGTAATATTCCCACAAGCATCTTTATAGAGACCAAATATAGCTTGTTATAATCAGGATGTTATAAATTATTTTAAAAATATATGTATGAAATAATGTATTATTGTTGATATAGGAAACACTCCTGGAAATCATAAGACATGATTGTTTCAATAGATATGTGGCAGAGGACATAAATTGGCAAGCACAAAAGAAGAAAAATAACTAGCTTCACCCACTCCAAGAAATCATTACTTAGTTAAACAAAATTTGAGAAAATAGTAAGTGCTTTTCCATACAAATTTAGCAAGGTAACAAATCCTACTGTTGGTGTTAACAAATACGCTGTTATAATGTTGATAGGCATGTCAATTGATGTAAGTTTTTTGTTATTTTTTACCAAATTTTAAAACTATTCAGTTGTTAACTCAACAATTTCTCTTCCAGTAATTAAACTGAAGTAAATAATGCAATAGGGATAATTATACAATGAAAAATTTTAAACAGCCTAAATGTCTAAGGACAGAAGTATGATTAGAAAGTACTGCACCTGTAGAATATTTAAACACTACATAAGATTATGTATATAGGTATATATTATGCCACTGATAAATGTCAAGTGGTCCTTTTGTTGCTGTTGTTGTTGTTTTCCCCCTTGAGATGGAGTCTCATTTTGTTGCCCAGGCTGGAGTGCAGTGGCGCGATCTCAGCTCACTGCAACCTCCGCCTCCCAGGTTCAAGCAATTCTCCTGCCTCAGCCTCCCGAGTAGCTGGGATTACAGGTATGTGCCATTACACCTGGCTAATTTTTGTATTTTTAGTAGAGACGGGGTTTCACCATGTTGGCCAGGCTGGTCTTGAACTCCTGATCTCAAGTGATCCACCACCGTGTCCAGCAGTGATATCTTAATGATACTGTTAAATATGAAAAGCAGGTTACAAATCATATTACCACATATAAATGTGTGTGTATGTGTGTGCACATGTTGACGTAGGAGGGAGAGGGCAAGAAGGAGAATACAGCAACAAAGATCTCTTTTAGAATGCTAAAGTTATCATCTCTGAGAAGTTGTGAATATCTATCAACTCTTAGCTCATTTTTTTCTCATTTCTGTACGTATTTTGGCATTCATAGTTCTGCTCTTAGTCTTAGCCCCCTAATCTGTATCACAAAACAATGCACCTGTTTATTAATAGACACATTAGATTTCTTCCTTATGAATATATTCATTTCTTTGTACCAAAATGTCATATCTTAAATGTTTTTATTGGAACACTGTGACTCCTAGAGAAACTTCCTGCCTGTATTTGAAGATTGCAACCACAGAGTAGAACAAAAACAACTGCTCCATCCCATCTTCTCTAATGATATTCATTATCATCTTCTTTATTCATGCAGAACTCATTAGAACTGTAGACACCCCTAGTTTGAGTAACAAAATGTTTCAGATATTTTCAATGCTTCAAAACTTTAGTCAATGGATTTCATCATTTTTGGCTTTCTTGATGTAAAATAAATAAATATTATGAATAGTAAAAATTTGCATGTTTCTTTTTCTTCTGAAAAATATTACTGTATACATCTATTTTCCCAGTAGATTGAGACGTAACAACTATAAATATATTTGGTAAGAAGAGAAAAATAAATGTGTGGAAATACAAGGTTTCATTTAATATCCTTCTGTATAGCTTCCTTGCTAGAAAATCAGCCATGGCTATAACTAAGTGTAGTGGCTTTGCACTGTGTCAATTAAGTGAAGCTGGAATTTTTCTCAGAGTTCTCATCCCTGTGGTTCTGGATCAGGAGTGATCACAAGGTAATTTGCATGAAGCTTCGAAGGCAGAAGTGAAGCACAGTAGCCACGTTTTCCTTCAGAGGTCCAGTGCACAATCTCGTGCTGTTGCAAATCACACCATCATCACTATTCTACTTGCTTATCTTCTTGGCTTGGACTAGCAGCTCCTCTAGCTCCCTTCTGACCTCCTCCTCCAGTTTCTTGCAATCCTAATCTAGATGCTTATTCAGCATCAGAACCAACTATACCAACGTTTTCTGCAAGTCACTAGCACTACTGAAATTGGAGTCAGTGAAGACAGGAGGAAGTTGCAATTTGTCATAGTCTTTTCCAATTCATCCTCATGGGCTCCATTTCATCCCTGGCTCAGCTCCACTTCACATCCATCTTCCATTCCCAACTGCCTTACTGCTGATTTCATACACATCACCAGACAGAGAAGTGACAGCCTCACATGGAGTGCTGAACCAGCTCCTGCAATTGTGTAAGGTCAAACTTCTATACAATGTTCTTCATTCTATGTCATTCATAATGGCTTTGCTTCCCTGTTCAAACCCAAAAGTTTTTGATCCACGCATAATAATACAGTAAAAAAAAATGTAATAAGGCTTTGGGCCTTTGAGGCCCAGCTCTTCCAACATTTCCTTTATAAACTAGGAATTACCTCTAAACTAAGAATAACAACACTATCTTGAAATGTTATTAGGAGTATTAAAAAGAATGTATGCAAAGTAACTACACATAGCAGACCCCAAATAAATGATAGCTATTAATAGTATAAATGTTTATATAATTTTTAAAGCCAGCACCCAAAATAGCATGCCACAAGAAATAGAGATGTATACCATTCAGATAAAGCATTTGTAAAAAGTTGGAATGTTTATTAAAATACTTATCATGCATATGAATAATTAGTGAATGTAAAAAACTTATTTAAATACTCAACTGAGGTTCTATAAAAATCTTATAGTAGAAAAATTAATGAACATAAGCTCTTAAGAGAAGTCTGGTTAGTGATACTGAGGATTGGAGCCATCCTACAGGCTCTCATAAACATTTCTATCTCCATTGAAAAAAACTGAAGAAAGCAACTTTCTGACTACTGACCATAAAAGGGCCTTGTCAAGCATATTAAATGAGCAATAAGGTCTAATATACGCTTAATTTATTTTTAACATAATTTCTTACTGGAAGCTTATCAGGATCAGTATACTCTTTTGCCCCAAGAATCAGCAGCTCATCAGCTTATACAATTGTACTACTTTGCTATAGACAATAAGGATACTTAACAGGTATTTGTGCTCTACCTAAATGTTCAAACCTTCCTGGTTTTATAAAAGAGATTACAGTTCTCCTCTGCAGATTCTTGTTCCATCAATACAGTATGTATCCAATCTCAGTCCCTGCTTTCAGATGAAATATCAATGTGGTTCTAAGACAACAGTTTAATTTCCCTCATATTCTTTTTTCTTTCTCAAGACCTTTTGACAAATCTTGTGTCTGATATCTATAAAGTGCTAGTTTCAATTACTCATCTCCAGTTATTTCTTTTTCTTATTGTGCCCTTATCCTCTTACTATCGCCAGCTAACTTAAAATGTATTCAACACCTATATATTGGAACCAAATTCTTGTTGTTGAAAAGTTTATTTTTAAACATTCATCATGCTTGAGAGTTATGTGTACTTCTGTTATTTCCAAGTGTAGGCTCAAAGTTTTATACTCATCCAATGGTACAATATAGAATGGAAAGTGTTTTAAAGCATGGTGGATTATACTATCCTTAGATCCAAACTTAAACTTACTAGAAACAAAAAAATCTACTTTTCTTTCCATTATGTCATGTTGCAAAGACACTGGCATCCTTTATCTGTAGATGACCATGTGCCTGAGATGCAAACTATAAGAACTAAGAAAATTATGCACTTACTGTTGAAAATATGTGATAGTTCACCATTATTTTAAATGGGTATACTGATTAATCTCATCCCAGTGTCTCTCATTTGAAGCAAGACAATTCTTTGTTATGTCCACATATGTTCTTTACATGGAAAGAAATTTAGCATCCCTGGCCCACAAAGCCCTCAATGCAAATAGCAACCCTTCCTCAGTCACTGTGACTAGAAAAAAGCATTGTTTCCCTTTTTCCCCTTCATTCCAAATATTGTCATTGAGCACGTGGATAAACAAGTCACATAAATCAGTTTAAATAGTATTATATTTGGACAATGAAATAATCTAGTTTTGTCATTTGCTAGCACTTATTTATATTCACTGAACATTTTTCCAGAATCAGTTTAACTTATAATCATACACACAATATAGATACACACTCTTAGATTTGGTGTATAACTGCACTATAACTGACGTTCTTTTACTTTTGACTAATGTTCTACCCTATTCCTAAAGTTTAATGTTTTCTGTAAGAGTTTAGGTATTCCTAATTCTAATCTCCATTCCCATTTTGCCTTTATTTGATGTATTTTTTTCTCTTGGGGTCCTTTAGTCCTGTCCTATCCCTCCTCTAGTCTTCCTGATTACTTGAAAGCATTATGAGACAGAAACAGATCTCATAGCAATGGATTCTTTGAATACATGGTTAAAAGGAGCATCCTTTCTTACCAGCAAATATTTTTCCTATTTGGATAAAACTTTTCAACAAATTTAACATTGCTTCATAATATTTCCTAAGGACATTCATACCTTCTATATTTAGTCCTAAAATAACACATCAGTAGTGCTGGTATGAGAATAATCTTCACTCCCTAGTTGCAAAGGAGGTAGATTTTATGCAATGTTTTTACAGCACGCTTAAGTGTGTCTCTGAGAATATTATGTAACAAGGATGACTGTGAGCTATTTGATCTTTCACAATGGTTAACATGTTCATTGCATTTTGAAGGTGAATTTAACAAAATTTGAGTCAATTCTCTTAAGACTTCTACTCAATAATTTGTGTAAACAAACTTCTGAACCATCAAACTGAACCTGAATTCCAAACTATTTCAAGCCTATCTATTTCTGTTAAGCCTATCCTTAATGGTCTTATCATTCACTCTTGCTATTTACAATACTATAGAGACTACTGTCATTCAGAATCATGATTAACAGCATTCCCAAAGACACTGTTACTCAAATATGCTATGTATAACACTTCTGAGACCACTGCTGTGTGAAAGTGCTTTGACAGGCCTGTTGATACTACTTACTTGACCTCGATCTCCCAGTACCGCTGATAGTACTGCTGTTTTGCTAACAGAGCTAATAACAATAGCCTTATCATTTTCTTACTTGTCAGACTTTATTTTTAGACCTGTTGCTAAGAGTTGATAGGCACTACAGAGTCCTAATACATTCTCATTTAAACATTAATCAAGTCAGTCTAAAAATGCCATTCCCTGAAAAAAGAAAAATATTTGTATTATTAGAAAGAGCTTTGAAGTTCAAAATATTACATTCATCTTTCACTCCTCACCAATTCATTCTTCTCCTATATAGTCAGATAATTCCAAAGCTAGAAAGAAGTTCTGGAAATTAACCTGGTCTACTGTTACTTAAACTGTGATGTAGGCATATTATTAAAGGTCAGTGAGGTCCATGAGAACTTTGTTTTATGGTTTTAATCTAACAATCTTTTAAAATTATTTTATTAGTAGTAGTGGCTAAACTTTACATCTAATTTGCAATTCAAGGTATATTTTAATAAAACCATTTCTAAAGTATTTTTCCAACAACTATACTGGAAGGTACATAAAAATTATTTTCTTCTAAAAGGAGTCTAGCAATTGTTAAAACTTGAGAAACATTTCTTAAGACAGTCATGTTCTTTCTCATGAAAACTAACATGGAGTCAATCTAGATTAATGAGTAGCTGGTTTCAAAATATTCAAGGAAGTGTATATTTGTTTAGTTGACCTTGGAATCCTTACACACAACACACATTCTGGAAATACAAAATATGAATGGATGAAAGGAAGGAAGAAAGGATGGATGGATGGATGGATGGATGAGTTAATGAATAAACAATCTCATTTGGTAATGGTATTTCAAGATTTTATAGCAAGAAACAAACAAAAAAAAATTATAGGACTCTGGATTCTACTCAGGATGTGGAAACCTGGAATGAGTATTACTGCCACATTTACAATGATAGCAACACCAACTGATATAAAAAGTCTGTCAGGCAGTCTAAAATTCACAATATTTTTGCTCCTATCAGAGAGCTGGCAATTAACAAACTTCTGGTTAGGCAACTAACAATCCAAAAATCTAAGGAAAGACAGGTGCCCCCAAGAAGAAATGATATGGAAGCAATACTTTACTCGAGCAGATGCCTCTAGATATCAGTAAGATAATTCAACTAAAATTTTTAATGAATTGCTAAAAGTTGAGTATAATAGAATACAGAAATCATGAGGGCTTCAGGGAGCGGAATACACACCGACTAGTAGGTTCTTCATCCTGAAACTAACCAGGAGCTCACAAATAAAAGACTGGTGAGAGTTCTAAAAGGACCTGTGTGTGTGTTGTAGAAGACTTGGGGGAATAAACAGCAACCAATGTGGGAGACGGACAAAACTCCACTTATATTCTTCCACTAAACAGCTTGGGGGAATGGGGAAAATATCTTAGCGACTGTAGCTGGGGGATGTTAACAGGAAAAACAAAAAGACAGTGCCCTGAGGGAGGGGCAGGATCACTAAAGGAACTTGAAGACTCTAGTGATCTAAAGATTACCATAGCAGCAATTAAACTGAAACCCTGTTCAAATTCTAACTGGATTGACTCAAACCTCATAGAAAAAGCAAGTAGAAAGATGTGCCCATTTCCAGGAATGAAAAGCATTCACCTAAAGCTCTATTTGAGTTCTACAAAAAAAAAGTCCAGCTTTCTACAAAAATAAGGGTATACCAAAAATAGAAGAAATAAAAAAAGAAAAATCAATATGCTTTCAACAGACAAAGCAATCAACAGAACCAGACTCAGGTATAATGTATATTTAGGAACTATTAGAAAGGAAAATTAAGACTATTTTATTATTTGATTAAAAATTTTAGTGGAAAGGGTGGAAAACATGTAAGATCAGAGGATAATTTTAGCAGAGATGGAAATAAGGACAAATCAAATGGAAATGCCTGAAATGAAAAGCACAATAATAGAAAAAAAGAATGCCTGTGATGGGCTTGGCTTCTCAGTGGACTCAACACAGTCAAAGAACAAACTGATAAATATGAAGAGATTTCAAAGGAAATTATCTAAGTCAAAACAAAAAGAATGGAAAAACAGAAGAAAAGAGGAAAACAAGCAAACAAAACAAAAAAGCAGGGCATCTGAAAGCTGGGGGAGTTCAAAAACAAATGGTACAATATATGTATAATTAGAATGCCAGAAGCAGTAAGAAAGAGGCAAAATAAATAGTTGAATAAATAATGGGTAAGCATTTTCAAAATTAACATCACACACCAAAGAAGTTCAGAAAACAAGGAACAGGATATATATCAAAAGGCACACACTTAGATATATCATTTTTTGAACTGCTGGAAACCAAAAACAAAAGGAAAAGAAATCCATTTTTAAACATATAGATAGGACAAAAGAAGGAAAAACTTGAAAATATGTAAGAAGCAAATATATAGAAAACATGAAAACACAGATCAAGAAAGCTGAGGCAGCTGTATTAATATCAGCAAAAGTAGACTTCTGAACAAGCAATAGAATAAGGAATTTAAAAGGACATTACTCAACAGTGAAGGGACCATTTATCCAAGAAGACATAACCATCTTAATAGTATATGCATCTAACAATAGAACTTCAAAATCCATTCAGTAAAAATGTATAGAATCAAAATGAGAAATGGACAAATTCACAGTTATATTTGGAAACATTAATACTCCTCTCTCAGTAATTGATAGAATAAGCAGACAGAAAATCAGTAAGATTAAAGAAGATTCAAACACAATCAACCAACTTGATCTAATTAACATTTACAGAAAACTCCACCTAGCAACTTGATTTAATTAACATTTACAGAAAACTCAGTTTAACAGAATACATAATGTACTTTCATTAGGTTAGACCATATTCTAACTTTTTATTTAAAAGAATTTAAATTATACAAAATATGCTCTCTGATCATAATAAATTTAAACAAAAAAATCATAGCAGAAAAATGCCTGGAAAATACCCAGATACTTTAAAATTGATTCAATTATAAATAGCCCATGAATAAAATAGGAAACTTTAAGGGAAATTTAAAAGCTTTGACCTGAATTATAAGAAAATATATCAACATTTTTAGGATGCGGCTAAATAAGTTGTTAGTGGGAAATTTGTAGCATTAAATACTGATATTGGAAAGATAGAAAACAAGATATAGAAACGTTTCAAATCAATCATCTAAGCTTCCACCTTAATAAAGTAGAAAATAGGACTAGAAGCTCTACAAATATAAAAAGAAAATAAGAATAAACAAGTTTGGCCAATAAGTTTGACAAACTGGATGAAATGAATTTCATGAAAGACAAAAACTACAGAAGCGCATTTATGAGGAAGCAGAAAACTTGAATAGTCATATTCTTAAGAAATAAATTTGCAGTTCAAAACCTTCCTACAAAGAATAGTCCAGGGAAAAATGCCTTTGATTAAGTCTATCAAACATTTATGAAGGAAATAGTATTAATTCTACAAGTACTTAAAAAAAATTGAAGCAGAGTGACTAGTTCCCAACTCATTTTATTCTAATATCAAAAGAAGACAGACAAAAAGAAGGAAAATGATACACCAACATACCCATTAACAGGAACACACAAAAATATCCTCATCAAAATAATAGCAAATTGAAATCATCAAAGTATTAAAAGGAAAACAAGACTTTTTCAACATTCAAACATCAATGTCAATCACCATATTGACAAACTCAAGAAAACATACAAACAAAAATGTGTGAAGACTGTGACAAAATTCAACATCCATTCACAGTAATTTTTTTTTTTTTTTTTTTTTTTTTTTTTTTTTGCAAATTTGGAAACAAGGAACTTCCTCAGCCCCTATAAACTGCAAATCTATAGATCATATAATTCTTAGTGGTGAAAGACTGTTTTTCTCCCAAGATCAGGAAAGACAAGGCACACTCAGTTTCTTGAATTCTTAACATTTCCAAAAACCATTACAAAACTCAGTGTTGTCTGTGGAGAGGAAAATCTTGGTTTTAAAGTCCATAATCTTAAGACTTATAAGCTCACTTGGGTTAAATTCCACAGGAAGAAGATATTTTTGGCAGTATGCATTTACAATTTCTGCCTAACCTCTTAGTGTGTATTTCTTTGAGCCCTGTGTTTCCTACCTTTGACTATGGAAGTAAATGTCTCTCTACACAGTGATGTAGCATTTACACTTTCTCACCAACTGATTTTTCAGTCCTGAGCCACGGTAGCTATTTTTACCACCATTTGCTACAGAATGGCTTAGGTGTACGAATTGTACCTCTTGGGGAAAACTTTTCCCACACATATAGTTAATGGAATGCTAACTTGAGGCCATATGGCCAGGAAATAGCCCTCAGGTAAAAGCCACATGAATGCAAGTTTAGCTTCAATTTAGCAAGTAGTAGACAGACACCCATTTGGCTCTGAATGCAGAATAGAATTTAGTACATGAAACAAATGCTACTTGTAGTCCTGATACTAATAATTTAACCAATAATCTTTCCTGTATCTCCTACCAGACTCAACTCAGTTGCTTTGTTGTTAAAAAAAAAAAAAAAAAAAAAAAAAAAGGAAATATTTTTCAGTTTACAAATGCCTTAAAGACCTATAAAATCACTTTTTCTTATAATTGAATCATTGCCCTGGAAAAGCTGCAGCAGTGTAGTCAAAGCAGTGCTTCCCCTGAGGTTATGTGTTGCCTGTAATTCCATCCTTGCCATAGTTGCCTTCTTACTAAGGCCTTGGTGGTTCCCTGAGTTACTTTTGCAGTCTCCCATTTTTCTCTGATGAGGCCATTCACTCACCTTCCTCAATGCCTATATAGAATCTGTCTAACGATGTAAAATACAGACCCTCAGCTACAGATCAACCTACTGGAAGTTGCAGTTACCCATGCAGGGCAAGCTGTCATGCAGCTAAATTAAAACTTTCATCCAGGTCACAGCAGATGAAAGTCAATGAACAGTTTCCCTCCAAGGACCTAATAGAAACTTTTATAAACCACCGATGTCAAAATGTCTTGTCCCTATATTAAAGCCCAAAGCCTTAGATCTTAAGCCAAGGGTCTCCAAATATATATTTTGCTGAAGAAATTCCACTTTTCATTCTCTATATGCTTGGTCCATGCACCAAATGTTAACATTCCATGAGAAGACCTAATAAAGAGCACCCTTCTTCCCACGTAGGTTCTGAACAAACTGAAGAAGAAAAAAAAAGGGCAGACTGAGGCCAAGATACCCTTTTTATTACCATCATAGGACATGAGTCCTATGTCCTATATCTGTTAGCCCAAGATATGGGAAGATGTGCACTTTCTCCCTCATATATCATGAAAAGAATAAAATCTGCTTCCTATAGGGACCTTGCTGGTAAAACAAAGAAGAGGGGAGGTGGGCTGTGCATGCTTAGTCTACTCTTTCTATATTTACTGAGCAGCCAAGTCACTCTCTCATCTCAGGATAGAAGAAATTAAAGGAGTAGGTATGGAGAGGCCAGGAATGGAGTGGTGCTACCTCCATCTAGAAGGAAAAATCAGAAGTTAGTATCAGCATCATTCTCTAAACACAAAAACCTTAAGCAGGAAGAAATAGAGCATTTGCTTTGAAAAGGTGAAGAAAAGTTACTATTAGATTACTAAATTGTTGGATGATAAAATCTATCAAAACGAACAAAAATGAATTTATTTTAAAAGTAAATATTTGTTCAGGAAGCAAAAAGTATCTTTAAATAATAAATTACAGTATATATTTTCTTAGCCAATAATTAGTCTTTATAAAATATTTGAGTCAATTAGTTGCAGCAGTAAAGCAATTACTTTGTTCCTTGTGAAACAAGAGCTTAAAGTGGTAGATGTCCTTGAGTTTGTCCTTTAGAGCCACTCCTAAAAATCACACTGCAGATATTTGGCTTTCTTTCTTTCTTTTCTTTACATTGTCTCTTACTGCAGAATTTTACCTATAAATTGTAGTGTGCTTTTCAAGCTCCAATTAACTTTAATTTTTAGCAATCTTTAGTTTTCTTTTGATTTTCCTGCCAAATAACTGCAAACACTCATACTGTCTGCTTAAAAAGAGCCTCTTTTAAATTCTGAATACAGTTTTATTGTTAGATTTTGACTAGGCACTGAAGTGATAAAAAGCATCTTCCAATATAGCATTGCCATGAAGATTATCACGGATAGGTTTTGCATGCAACAAATAAGACCTACGTAAATAGAATACACAGAAAATTATGTGAATATAATTCTGCTTTTGTGGAATGGAACACAGGATTTACCAACATATTTTGTTCTCTGTGCTTGAAGGGAAACCTAGTTTTAACCTAATCCGGGTAGATCTTAAATTTAGTGGCATGAGAAAGGGAGTAGACAAAATCACCTTCAGAGAAAGAGACTGTTAGCTTCTAAAGGACCTCTGATAAACAGCCAGAGATATCAAGCCCAAGGAAGAACTGAGAAATAACACTTGGACTAGCTTTTTGCCTTATCAAGCCTTTCTGTCCCATGGAAGAAAGCATTGCTGCAGAGTCCTATCCTAGAATTCTTATGCAAAAGAGGGTATCATTTGGTGAAAAAAAATTCTGTTTGGGTTAAGAAGATATGTGATTTCTCTTTCTTTTCCAAGCTAGGAAACCAATTGTTTAGCAAATAATTTTAAATGATCTTTACAAAGGTAAGCAATGTAATAAAAAATGTAGAAGTCTATAAGCTAACAGTGCATGGCAAGTCTTATTATATACATTTCCAAACCAATTAATAATGAGGATAGATGGTAAAGTTGGGTGCCAGTCTAGGTTTGGATTTTTTTAAATTTTTTAGGGAGCACAATAATTCTAACATGCAGAGTGAAGTGATATTGTCAAAGAAGACCCCACTCCTCCTTTCTTATAATGCTCAAATTACTAAAGCCTGGTCTAAAGAGGTCATTTTATGGAAATACTATAAATATCATTTCTGAGCTGTGTTAATAGAACAGTCTCCCTTTTGTAAAGATTATAATTCATAAATAAAAATGCATAAATTGATTTTATATAAAGAAAAAGACATCTACCTAGCATATCCACATTTATGAAAACAAAAAGTTTTTTGAAATTAGTTTTTCTTCAAGCGTCACAAGTTCCCAAATTCTTAAGTATGCTTAAGATTCAATTAAAGTCAAAGTGTCTGTTCTTTCCTTTCCCATCAATAGTCCATGGCCAGCCCCTGTAAGGTAAGGAATTGGAAATAGGACACAGGATATTGATTCTCTATCCTTTCCAGAGAAAAATCCCAAGGTCATACTTCTGATTTCTCTTCAGACTAGACAATACTTTTTAGCACTTACTATGTTTCAGGCACTATGCTCAGACATAATCCATAAGAGTTACCGTTCCCATGCTCAAACTGGCTATTACAATCTGCACCACAAGTTCTCCAATACAGGTTTTCACAAGGCACTATGAACATACAGAGAAAGTGAATTGAAAATTATGCAGGACATTTTGAAAGGCATCTTAGAGGGATCACAGCTTGAATTGAGATTTGAAAGAAAGCAGATGTTGGTAATGCAGAGAGAAACAAGGAATAACCCTGCATGTCTGAAGATCTTCCAGGCCTCCCTGTGGGTTGCACCCACAGGAGAAGAGACATGCTATAAGACTAAGTGTTAATCCAAAGTTTTAGTCTAATCCTGAACTCAGCATCTACACATTCCAGATTTTATTATTTAATGTGACAATACATTGGAGGTATTGTGAAGGATTCACAGGGTTTCAAGCTACAGTCGGGCCTGAACATTAGAACTGCAGAGGGGCCCAAAGCAATGGCTTTGGGAAAGAGCAGGCAAAATATATTTTTTAAAGAATTTAAAGCAATAGGCTGGGCGCGGTGGCTTACGCCTGTAATCCCAGCACTTTGGGAGGCCGAGACTGGTGGATTATCTGAGGTGAGGAGTTTGAGACCAGCCTGGCCAACATAATGAAACCCTGTCTCTACTGAAAATACAGAAATTAGCCAGGCATGGTGGTACATGCCTGTAATCCCAGCTACTCAGGAGGCTGAGGCACGAGAATCTCTTGAACTGGGAGGTGGAGGTTACAGTGAGCTGAGATTGCACCACTGCACTCTAGCCTGGGCAGCAGAGCAAGACACTGTCTCAAATTTTTTTTTTTTTTTAAATTAAAGGCAATAGAGTCTTGTTTGGCAACTGCCTGGTGATTAAAAAACAAAATATAAGATGACTTCCAGGTTTCTTGTTTGAGCAACAGTGGGAGTGGATCATTTGTGGAGATACGGAATACATTAGAAAAAGATTAGGAGAGAAGGAAATATGTCCACTTTTAGACATAATAAATTTGAAGTACCTATGGGGCATGGAAGTAGATATATGTAGGAAGCAGTTAGACACACCCATCTGAAAGAATATAGATTAGAAGAAAAACAACAGCAATAAAAATATTAATAATAGACATAATCAAAGACATTTGAATGTTTGACCATATTATAGCGATTCTTTAAAGTACTTATATATTTTATCTTATTTAAATCTTACAAAATATGATGAAGGTATTATTCTCATTTAACAAATAAGGAAAGAAAGAATTAGAGAAGTTAATAATTTGTCTAATGTCACTAGTTGGCAGCCAAAAGAAACCAAGATTTGATTCCACATGATCTAATTCCAGAGCCTCCCTTTATTACTGATGCCAATATTAATATTGTAATTAAAATCACAAGCACATGTATAACCTCAAAATTTATCATATTATTCAATATCATTTTTATGACAGTAATTCAGCCAAACAATTGAATTTCCCTGACTCCATCTATAGCCCTGTACTCCTTCATGATTTAGTATGGGAAACCCAAACTTCCTGTCATGTTAAGATTTGAATCATTTTGAGGAATGTTTTATTTTGCAGTTTGCCATTCTGTAAGAAGAAAACTAAACCCAGTGGATTTGAATTTTTCTAATCAGCAAAATTATCTACACTATATGTGATGATGACTTAAATCAATATAAATACAATGAGGTCATTTCACAGTATAGGTAAGCAAACTCAGTTTAATAAAATAAGTTTCATAACTTATCATAATAAATGTAGCTTACAAGATTAGCCCTTAAACTACATTTTCAAGCCTGTTTTCTTCAGCTTAAATATCAGTAAACATAGGTGAGAATCTTGTAAATAATGTAAATGATGATAATAATTATAGTAATAACAGCCAGCATATATTATGTGCCTCCAAAAAAAACAAGCAATGTCCAAAAGCCTTCAAGCAAATGATCTCTTTTAATCCTCACATTTCACAATGAGGAAACTGAGAAATAAAGATATCAAGTAATTTACATAAATCACACAGTAAATTGGTGGAACCTAGGTTTAAACAGAGTCTATCTAAAGTCAAAGTCCGCAGTAAGCATGGTTTAATCCTAAAAGACCTTTTGGACACCAGCTCTTTGAACACTGAACTTCTGTGGTCACTAGCATGTAAATGCTTTTCTATTTTTCCCTTCATATTTTTATACACAAAGGCAGTAGAAAGCCCAGAATTTTTATTTTGTAAGACTTTCTAATAAATAAAATTGTCATTTATATTTTTATGACTAATTTTAGGGAAATAATTCAAAGCCCATACTTTCTGATTTTCATAGGATCATGTAGATAAAGTTTCAATTATTTCACAAATAGTAAATACCATATCTACTTAAAATAAGCAGTTTCCTTATAATTCTATTTTAAACTATTGTTTTATTGATCCAATGAGCATGAAAACCCCTGCAGTGTACAGATCAAATCACCATCATTGAAAAATGCAGTATAAGTAGTAAAAATACAAAGTAGAGAATAAAAAGCCACTTCTGACATGAGCATTTTGTGTTGACTTTCTCTGACCAATTCTATCATATTTAAGAATATGCTACATATAGCTAAAAAATCTGAACAGATTATCTTTTCCTTTTCCCATACTGAAAATAGAATTTTTATATCAATAATAATGCTCACTGAAAATGATTCAAAAGTACATACAAATATAAAGAAGAAATCAAGTCATCTGGTCTCCCACCAATCTGAGCAACACCTCATTTGCTTACATATTGGTCATTCTGTCATGCATCTTTCTATGTATACACAGGCATATGCATTTACATGAATATTAATATCCCTACTGAATATTCTTAAAGTATCTCATGCATTCAATTTTTATCATACCTACCTACCTTCCCTATCTTCTTTACCTACCTCCACAAGAGTATCCTACCCCATGTGCTGGCTCACTTAAAGGGAACCATATTAAAAATCTAATTCCTTCTTATTTTTCTCTGTACTCTCTCTTATAATCCTACATAGACTACCAATTATGGAATGACTGACATAATTCTAATTTCCTTTTTTTTTTTTTTTTTTTTTTGAGACAGAGTTTTGCTCTTGTTGCCCAGGCTGGAGTGCGATGGCATGATCTTGGCTCACCGCAACCTCTGCCTCCCAGGTTCAAGTGATTCTCCTGCCTCAGCCTCCTGAGTAGCTGGGATTACAGGCACATGCCACCACACCCAGCTAATTTTGTATTTTTATTAGAGACAGGGTTTCTCCATGTTGGTCAGGCTGGTCTCAAACTCCCGACCTCAGGTGATCCATGCACCTCTGCCTCCCAAAGTACAGAGATTACAGGTGTGAGCCACCGTGGCTGGCCTAATTTACCTTTTTAAAGGTTGCATAATATTCTCTAGGGTGGCTATTCACTACTCAGCCATTCTCCTCTTGAGGTCACGCACTTTGCTTCCAATTCTTAAGTCACCAGAACAAAGCTGGAACAACATCCTTTTGCGTATGGTGTTAAAATTTGGTATATTTGTTTCTATGTACTAGATTTCCAGTTGTGAAATTGCTGGTTTAAATGATGTATGCATTATTAAATTTTAATATATGTTGCCAAACTGTCTTCCAAAAATGTGGAAACACTTTCTATTTCTATCAGTAATGTAAGAGGATGCTAGGTGTCTATCCCCCAATTCTTTCCATGAGAGTTATTTGTAATTTTGGTCGGTTCAGATGTAAATAATAGCTCATTGTCGCTTTAACCTGTGTTTTACTGTTAGAGAATTTGAGATTATTCATATTTTGTTGACCATTTGGACCTGTACTTCTTTGTACTGTTTATTCATAGACTTTGCCACTTCTTCTTTTGGTTATTTTTCTTTTCTTGTCAATTTGTTAGACCTTTCTATAAATAAATAAAAATCCTTTGTCTGTTATCAATATTACAAACAATTATTTTTAGAGCTCTCTCTTATTCCTTAATGCTTCTTAGGGTATATATTGTCAATCAGAGATTTTTACTTTTTTTAGGTAATCATAGCTGTCTAATTTTAGTTTATAGCATCTGGATTTCTAGTCTGGATTTGCTTTTTGCTTACCTTCTTACACTTGCAGGGTTCTAGAATTATATTTTGCAAGATTATTTTTTTAAAAAAGTTCTTATCTTTCCATCTTCATCCCATCTTTTCTGGGGGGGAGCGGGGTGTATATGTTGGGAAATAGTGTCCATTTTATTTTCTTTTGGGTGGTAGCCTGTTGTTTCTGGATCACTGGTCAAATACTCTTAATTTTTCTCACTAGATGTTTACTATAATTTTTGTGTTAAGTCTTACATATCATATGATCCTATGTGTTTTTGAGAAATTAAGACCTTCACAGTATTTTGCTAGGCCTTTCTTGACTTTTAAACTGATTTGTTGTTGGGAGTTTTACCCAAGACCTTCCGGATTTCACTAGGCTTCAGGTGTAAATGAAGTCTTACTGATAGCTATACTTAAATTTTTCTACTAAAAAACTAATTTTAGTTAGAAAGATAAATTATCAGGAACCTAAATCTAATGCTGTAAGCCTCCATGCTTAAATAGCAAGTCCATTTATTTGTGGAGTCTCCCTCCTCCAAGTATTTGTGGATATCAGGAAGTAAAGTCTAATGCAATTGTCATAGTGAATACTTCCTACTTACTGCTAATGTGGATTCTGAGCCTGCAGTCTACCTCCCTTGCCACTTCAATGCTTTCTAACCCAGAACCCTACTTCCAGTAGCTAAGCCACCAATATTACTTTAAAACTGGACTATCTAGAAACAGCAGGTCCTCCTTATGCCTATAGAACATGAAGAATGTTCTTACATCTGTGTATGCAAAATTAGAAGGGAGATGGACGGAGGAAAAGGAGATGACCCACAAGGTAACTTGGGACCTAAAGTGAAGCAGAAGCTACAGAAATAGCTGTTTAATTTCATGCATGCTATTATTTTCCTTTCAAAAGCACACACTTGTCAGCAGGATGTCTAGGTAAGTAGTGGTTTCAATATCAGCTGCCATGTTATCTACCAAACAACTATGTACTTGAGCCATGCAACTGAGCCCAGCAGCCTAGGTCAGATTCCCTCCTCTTCCTATGAAAAACTTTTTCTCACTAGTGTCTCAGTAATTTGGTTTCTATCAACTCTATAACCAACTCCACAAATCCATTTCATACATCTGAATTCCAATGTTAAAAGAAATTTTTTTTTCCTTCTCAGTGGTCTCATAGGGACAATTTAAAACAATAGATGGACAAGACATACATGAGGGATGGAGAAGCCCAGCCTGAGAAATGAACCTTAATACTGGCCTACCTGTCACACCCTATAATACGTGTAGCAAAGGACCTAGGTTTAAAATGTTCGCCTTGAGCTAATTTGCCAGCACTAGAAATTCCTGTTTAAATTACCAGCAGGGTTATCAGTATTATGCTCCATAATATGGTCTTGGACAAAAGGCTGATTTTTTTAAAGTCAATAGATTTCTTCTCTGGATAGAAAGTTCAGACTATGGAAGAAGTCTCGCTGTCCCAAAGAACTTCTATGCATCTTTTTTGATTGGATCAAAAAATGCCATGTGGATTCTGCTGAGTCATATTTCCTTTAAATAAAAGTGTTTTTATAGTTGATTCACCACTTATTTGCAATTTATAAATAATCATAAGTGGAAAACAAATCGGAGGAACAATCATATACATAAGTTACACTGATATAAGATGTTCCCTTGAACTCACTGGTGCTCTGGAATATTTTCAATAGAAAAAATCTCCAATACAAAGTGAAAAGTCAGTTACTTGTTTATCCATGATTTAAAGGACATAGTTCAAGATCAGGCCCTTATACTAGCACTTTGTTTTGCCCATGGTCCAAGATAATTAAACAATTTCTCCAAAAAGTTAATATGGCTCTGTTGTTGAATATGGCTTATAATCATTTTACCATCTTAAACACATAGATATTCTTCAAAAAGGAAGTATATCTGAATAGTGTTTTAGGCCTCTTTTGATGCATTTTGACAGATTTATTCTTTAATTAACCTCATAAGACTTTGCTTTTGAAAGTCTGCATAATAGGCATAAAGGAAAAATGAAAAGCAGGATTGATGCACACCACTTTGGTAAAACCAAAGCAAGTTTAAAAAGAAAAGAAATGATGATATCAGCTGCTAGTATTTGAAATAGCCTAGTTATTTCCTGTTCCCTCATCTTTGTTTTATTTTCATCAGCATCTACAAGCTGTTTGCAACTGCTGCAAAAAACATCCTGAAATAGTGTCAAAAGAAATCTTTTCAATAGAAGGAAAACTTACTTAAACTAAGTGTCAGGTTGTTTCACTTTTTTGGAATGCTTCATTCCCTCTTGGCTTTTAAGAAATTCTTTTCCACTGTTCAGAAAATGTAATAGGCATTTAATTTAATGGATGTCATGTTGTCCTCCAATAACCTCACGCCTTCATTTTTGTAGCTAACCTTACCAATAAAACCACCTGAGCACCTCAGCTAAACATTCATTTAGCACATCACAAATCCAGCAGACCTTGACTACCTTCCCAGCAAGGCAAATAAATATGTTAAAGGACCATCTTAATGTTCTCATTTTGAAAGTCAAGAAACATTTAGTTTAACAGCCAACTAATTTATCATGCTGAAAGGGCATATGACCTCTGGAATCCCCAACTAACTTGGTCCTGCTTGCCCTCCAGGGAAAAGAGAATGGAAGCTGGCACAAGGGTGTCTCAGTTATCAGAAATTAGCTCAATATTATATCACACCAGATAAATGTCAAGAATTCATGTAATTCCATCTGGATTTTTTCTGCAGTTCTGACTCCATCAGTATTGTATTCGGCTCTTCTCCTGAGGGCAAGCCAAGGTTCTGGGACTTCATTAATAGAAATATCTTAGTTCTATGAGTGAGCCTACTGACATAGTAGGTGGTAGTAGGGACATGCCAAGGATAGAGCTTATATCGTTCAGGATCTCATCATGAGACAGAAACCATGCCAGTTATCTCAACAAGTAAAACTTAATATAAAGAACTTGATAAAAGTTGGCCAACTACTAAAAGGGGTAAACAAAAACACTACAGTGTTTTAGAAGCAGAATCTTCAGGAAGCAGCTACCACCCTGTGGCAGACACACTCTAAGTTGACCCCCAATGAGTCATACCCTTGTTATCATCCCCTCTGCTTGAGTGTGGGTAAAACCAATGACTTGCCTCTAACCAATATTACATGGAAAACATGATGGGACGTAACACATTTAATCAGGCTATGCTACATAAAAGTTCATCTTAACAGACTATAGCAAGAGATTTCTCTTCTGGCCTCGAAGTAGCAAATAGCCATTTGTGAACTGCCTATTGGAAGGGCCACATGTCAGAGGACTGCTAGTGGCCTCTAGGAACTGAGGGTGGCCTCCAACCAGCTTTAAGTAGGATACTGGGGCCCTGAGTCATGCAGCCATAAGGAAACAAATTCTAACAAAAACTTGAATGCACTTGGAAAACAATTCTTCCTTAGTGAAATCTCCAGATGAGAACACATCCCAGCTTACACCTGGTTGGAGCCTACTGAGACCCGCAGCATAAAATCCAACTAAACCATACCCAGGCTCGTACCCCTTGGGACACTGCGAGATAATATATACATGTTAAGATGCTACATTTTTGGTAATTTGTTATGTGGCAGTAGAAAATAAATAATATTCCTAGGGCTGATGAAAATGTAAACAAAGAAAATCTTAGAAACTTAGAAGGTCCCCATTTAATGTTGAATTCTATGGAAATAATGAACTACTGAAGAAATGATACCCACTGCTCTGATCAAGAAGAAACTTGCTGAAGACCACTCACCACCACAGAATCATGCAAGCCACTGCCACCTCCAGAATCAATAGCATGCTGAGGCTTGCTACCACTCAGTAGAAACAAAAACTAGAGAAGTCTGTTCACCCTCTCGTAGTCTTGCTATCTGCTTCTGGTTTCTTCTTTCAGCAGAGCCTAACTCATACTAGCTAAACAAGAATAAAAACTGAAGGTTCAACTTTATTATCACAAAATAGGCAAGAGAGTATGTGTTTTCAGCTGAGAGGCAATAAATTAGTTAGTTACATAGAGTCTGCAGTTACAGCTCCTAAGTTCACCTTCAAGGAAGCCCATATATCTTGGCAGAGGAAGAAGACACAGTAGAAGGGAAAGGGAAATGTTTCACATTTTAGGTCAGAGTTGAAAGTCAGTGGATAAAGAGTAGAACCCTCTTCATTTCCTAAAAAGTTACTGAATAAAAAGCAAAAGAGGGAAGATAGGGCTCTAGCTGCTTTTGTTTTCTAACTCACTCGCTTCACTCAAAGATTCAGCATTTCAAAGTTGCAAGGTAATTAATCGTGTGATGTCCAGAGTGTCTGTAAATTCCAACATTTTATGATAGAATTCTACAAGTTTTCTTTGTCTTATGATTTGGTTAATCACTTGACTTTTTAAAACTGCATCCAGGTTTTTTAAACATGCAAATTCTACTATAAGCCATTTTAAAAATGGCATCAGCATTATTAGCATTTTATTTTCCTCACGAACCATCTTCATTGCTATTCCAAAATCATTTAGACTGTTCATTAAAATATACCAAGGCCTTTGACCTTAAAATTAACCATCAAAAGAAACGTTGGCAAATTTATAGCACTTTGCAAATGTTCTAGCTTGTTTAGCTCATATTATCATGTCAAGAAACCTACAGCATATTCAAATTTTTCCCCAAGGGGTTCAAGTCAGTAACTACTTACAGAAACTATAATGTTTTTAAGCAATTAAAATGAGATGAAAGAGCTCCTATAACTCAGTTTAGAATATAGGGTTTAGAAATATCAGTCTCCCCTTTCTATCCTACTTGTCGCATATACACAGCTTTCACTAAACTCACAAGTATAAAAATATGTGTTCATGTCTGCATATATCCACACTCACTCCCCTTCTGATGCTATGACATTTGTTATGGTCTAGTATTTTAGAAAATACGTACACATTAGCTCTCATAATTATGAAGCACACATGTATGCTGACTCAGTTGACTCAGATGACACAGTTAGCATTTCCCGCCCCCATCTCTCAGCTCTTTCATTTTATGTATGTTGACCTCATTCTCTTGCAGACAGGCTTTCTCTATTTGGTGGTAGTAAGTTAGTAGGAGAGGGTTAGGAAATGTGAGATGTGGAGGTGTGGCTACAAAGATCTTCAAAATTATACTGGTCTCATCTAGTAACTGGTCTCATTTAGTTACTTCAAAATAAAGTCTCTCATCCTGCATCTACATAGAAAACACGAAGAAAAGATTCTGATTGGCCCAATTTAGGTTAAATATATCCAACTTTGAGTCAATTGCTGTGGCCAGGGCAATGAGCTACCAGGATTGGCCAAGTCTAAAGAATATTTTCACCCCTGGCCCCAGGGAAAAAGAACACTGAATTGGCAACCTTGCCTAAGCCAGTGGGCAAGAGAAAGAAATAGTATGTATTACCAGAAAAGAGGAGATTCACGTCCAATAAAAAACTAATATTCACCAAAGGTGCCCTCACCATCTATTGGCAGTGGTGAAAACCAGCTAATCCATTTAACTATTGTGGGAGAAGCTTCAAATTGCTTGGTTGGATAGAATCATAACCTTTTATAAAATTAAAACCTCAGCCCCACGACATTCTTGTCCATCTGTTTATTTGCACAGTGCCTAAAAAAGAGCCAACTAATTTGATGGTTGAATGAATTCCAAGAGACAAAGAGACCTGGGTCTTGGAAGATTCAGCTATAATGTTTCTAAGAGATTTACCAACCAAACAAAGAGCACCCACCTTCTTTCACTTCACTTCTTGTATTCTTTAATAATTTCTCTATGACAAAAAGAAGCTTTATTAATCAGGTCTCTTTTAGTTGCAGAAAGTCAACTCAAACCAGTCGATGTAAGAAAGAAATAACTTTTTTCATATTATTAAAACTTCAAGGAATATATAGATCCTCGCACTAAAATGTTGTAACTTCTTGTTCTCTCTTAATGTTTTGGTTCTTGTTACATTCAGGCTGTTTTCTATGGTGGGCAAAATTGGATGCTGCAAGTTTATGTAGCTTTAGTCCTTGCCATCCCTAAGGAAAACAGCATATCTATCAAGAGCAGAAAAGTCCTGGTGAGACTTATTTTTCCAGCTTGAGTCACATATTCTATCCCGGATCAATCATATAGGCCATGCACAAGTTTAGATATTTTCAGGTTGGGCTCACTTTATTTCACATGGAATGCGTTCCTCACAGAAAAAAGGAGTTCTGTTTCTAGGAAGAATGTAATAGGCTACCACAATCCAGGACAGAGGCAGGGCAGGTTGCACTGTATTTATAAGCTCATAACCGTAGGAACACTATGTGGTTCCAAAGAAGTATATTTTCTCAAGACCAATTTAAAGTAGATACTTTGATACAATTATTCTAATATATAGCTTCTGTTTTGGAATGAGTGAACCTCAGAATAAAGGAAGTATTCTGTTTTGTGCATAATTTGTTAATAATATAAAAACTGAAATTGTAATATTTTAGGCCATGTTTAGATGTCTGTTACATAAATAGGTAGATCAGAGAAGCTACATGGAAACATAATGTAAAGCCTAAATATGAAAGCAGAGACATACCTTTATGGGCACCTGCTCCTACTTTTTAGCACCCATCTGAATAGCAAAGGCCAGAAGAGAAATCAAGTCTTTAATAAACAGGAACAACCTAATGGCTATTAAACAAATTAAATATGTTTATCATGGCACTATATCTGAGTGCTATTGATGAGAGTATAGACTCAGTGCTTTTTCCAGCACATACTGTCTAATAATATATCACCAGACACAAAGCGATATTTTTAATATCTCAAGATCTCTGGCTTATGTTGGAGCATAACATTTTTACTTCTCTGCCTACAATATGTAATGGAATACAGTATAATATTTTACAGATAAAGATATTTTATAGACACCTAGTGATATAAGTACATCTCTGAAAACATGTTCATAATATGAGTACTTATCTTAGTACTGGTAACAAATACCTGGAAAATTAGAAGCTTAAACACAAATAAGTTTATTTTTGTATCTAGTAAAATCCTGTAGGTAAACAGAATAAGACTTGTGTGGCAGTGACATAATGGCATGGATCTAGGCTCATATTTAATTGCTCTACTGCACACAGTTTTATTCTCAAGTTCAAGTTATTCTCGAGCTAGAGCTATAGCCACCTAATCCATATTCACCAGGTGGATGGTGAAAAAGACTCAAGAAGGTAGTCTCCTGCCTTTTAAAGGAACTTCTTCGAATACACACACGTTTCTCCTTAACATCTTATTTGCCAACTCTAAGTCCCATGGATACACCTAGTTATGAGGGAGAATGGTTAACATTACCTTTTAAGCAGGTGGCAAAGTGACCAGTCAAAGCTGAGGTTTTGGCCGGGCGCGGTGGCTCAAGCCTGTAATCCCAGCACTTTGGGAGGCCGAGACGGGCGGATCACGAGGTCAGGAGATCGAGACCCTCCTGGCTAACACGGTGAAACCCCGTCTCTACTAAAAAATACAAAAAACTAGCCGGGCGAGGTGGCGGCGCCTGTAGTCCCAGCTACTCGGGAGGCTGAGGCAGGAGAATGGCTTGAACCCGGGAGGCGGAGCTTGCAGTGAGCTGAGATCCGGCCACTGCACTCCAGCCTGAGCGGCAGAGCGAGACTCCGTCTCAAAAAAAAAAAAAAAAAAAAAAAAAAAAAAAGCTGAGGTTTTTAGTAAGGAGAATGAATATTGAAAAGCAGTTACAACTCCTTCTACAATCTACTTACCATTAATTCCAGGGAGATAGGAATCAAGCATTAAGCGCATTTCTAAATGTGTGTGCTACAGTTATGAAAATAAGAGCCCATAAAAGAAGAAATTATTGCATATTTTTTTCTATAATTGAAACCTGTTAATTCACACTTTTTCCCCACTATATTCTAAATATGGGCACTGGGGTCAACAAACTCATTAGAAATTATTAAACAACAAAATATCCTATGAATAAATTAAGCTACTTTTTCAAGGACAATTCGCTCTTTATGTTGATGAATGGTAATCTAATAGTAACCTTTCTTTTATAACTTTATCATACAGTTGTGAAACATTTGAGAGTACAATAAAATGGCACTAACTTCTTCAAATCTATAAGAACAAAAATCATTTAACTATTTGAAATAACTGTAAGGTTTGTTCATTTGTGTGACCTTTCCAAATGTACATTTCCTTGCTAGCAATTCTGTTAGCTGTAGGCTTCCACAAAAACACAGAAATTGTACCAGCATATCTTCTTCCCCAAAGGCTTAACTAGTTTCTAAGCCGTGAAGAATGGGATCATCACAGCTATGACAGAGTTGACCCTTCATCAGTGGGGTGCACAGATTTGCACTTTCTTCAACAACATCTCATCCAAATAACCAATCATCTACATTTTTAGCACAGCTAACTTGAGTTGTGGTCAGGGGCTTAAATAGAGCTTAATATTTTTACAATTTTCTTCATTAAAACTATGTTATAGCAACAAACATTTCCCAGCTGGTGGGTTAGGGGTCAGAGTTCCTTAAGAAAAAAATTTTAGGAGTAATGAAATTATCAAAGACAATGTTTTACCCATATTAATGATCTTGATCTCATTATTTGAAATATGGCAACAATAACAAAATAAATGATTTAAATGGCAATGCTAGAGAATCCCTATAATAAAATGTAGCAACATTGTTGGGATATAATACAACCACAAAAAGTCATGTTTTCAGTGACTTGAATGACACAAGGAAATGCTTACTACATATTTTATAATTATAATAATTATGGAAATTAAATTTGGAACATTTAGAAAATACAAAAAAGATAGGAAAAATGATATCACCTGCAATTCCAACCATCAGGAATTGCCATGACAGAGAGAGATAAATAACCAGCTAGAACTTTATCTGTCTCTCACATACTGTTTCTGAGGGTTTTATATGATAGTCACATAATTTCAGGAAACCACATTTTGTTGTGTTGCTCCACTGTATGCAACTTTCATTCTGAAAGCCAGACAAGATTATGCATAAATACACATATACACACGCAGCGGTATTGTATATATTTGTTTCAATATGTTATAACATTTATATTAATAAATTACATTAATTTTATTAATACTAAAGTTTCTCAGAATATGATTATTTGAAAAAATTTCAGCTTCGTTGTAATATCTTAGATGAATAAAACAATTGATTAGCTAATGACTTATGTGTTATTTATTTTATTTTTCATGTATTTGTTTTTATACAATTCTATGATAAACTCCTCAAACATAAATAGTTATATCATTATTTTAAATGAATAAGTTCCTCTAAATGGGTAAACAAATATGAATATATTGTGGCAGTTGACAAAATTGCCTCACAAGTGAATTATTACTTGACATAACATTAAAACTACAAAACTGTATACATAGAATTTAACAAATATAAGTACATGTTTGTAATTTACATATAAGTATCCACATACACCATGAGTTTAAAAAACAAAAAAGAAGGAAATGAATGAACATGTTAACAGTGGTTATCTCTAAATGGTGGGAGTGCAGGTAAAAAATTTCATTTATGTGTTTTTGTATATATTTTTAAGTTTCTAAATTCATTATACTTTTATAGTAAGATAAAAATGTTAATCTAAAAATTCATTGCAATTTAACATGTGATATATTTCATTTTTTATAGATTCTATTGCATTTTGTCAATTTATATTTAGTCAAGAATAATGCTGTAATTTATATTAATCGGTACAGGGAAATTCAGAAAACTTTATAATTCGTAATATGTCTACAGTGCTGAGACGGCTAAATCAATAATCTTGAAAGTGAGTCATTTCATGAGTACATGTTATTAACCCAATATGCAGTAAATAATTAATGTTTGAAAACTTTTACAAATAAATACTGAAAAATTGTTTTTTCTATATTCTTTCTATCTTTTAATGATCCTTTTGTAGGGATTATTTCATTGCAGTATGGGGTTCTGGACATGCACCAGAAAATTTTTAAAAAATAGACAATCCTGTGAATTTAGACTAGAGAAAGGCAGTTAGAATGAATTTGGGAAAAAAATGAATATATAAAAATTGTAATTGCTTTTGCACTTATCACCAGTGATATTGCCATTGTCATCATTAATCTGTCTCTGTACATTACAAGCACTTTATTATAGTTAATGGTGCATTTCTCATTTAACTTCACTCGGCCTCTGTATCTTCCTTTATTAAGTGAGTACTAAGTGAACCCTTTACAAAACTTAATTCTATATAGTAAATATCTGCATTTTCTCTTGTATTTTCTAATCATCTGTACCTATGACCCTAATTTCTATTTAATATTAAATTAGCTACAAAGCTTTCATATATACTACTTTTTAGATTAACCATGTAATTCTTTTTTTTTCTGTTCAACTTTTTTTTTTTTTTATTATACTTTCAGTTCTAGGGTACATGTGCACAATGTGCAGGTTTGTTACATATGTATACATGTGCCTTGTTTGTGTGCTGCACCCATTAACTCGTCATTTACATTAGGTATATCTCCTAATGCTATCCCTCCCCCAGGCCCTCACCACATTAGGACCCGGTGTGTGATGTTCCCCTTCCTGTGTCCAAGTGATCTCATTGTTCAGTTCCCACCTATGAGTTAGAACATGTGGTATTTGCTTTTCTGTTCTTGCAATAGTTTGCTGAGAATTGTTTCTTTTTAAGTCATAACTTACAATTCATCTTCCTTTACTCTCTTATTCATGGTTGCACCCTTTCTGTCTTTATTTGTTACTAGGAACACAGGTATTTTTTCACTATGGGTGATTATTTATTTCTTTACCATCAATGATGAATCACTCTGATGAATATGAAGAGCTTCAAGTAAATAGCTAGAAAGTTTATTAGTTTTATAAAGTGCTCCATTCTACTAAATGATTCTAAGGGATAATTCAACTATTTATTTGCACGCTATTTATTTATAGTTTTAGTAAGGTAAACAATGGCATACAATAAAATGTACATATTTAAAATGTACTATTTGATAAGCTGTGACATAAAAAATACAGCTGTGAAGCTATCACCATAATCAAATACATATTCAGCACCTCCCAAAGTTCCTCATGCCCCTTCTTACTCACCTCCTTGTCCCCAAGCAGCCAGTGATCCACCTTCTTCCATTATAGATTAATTTGCATTTTCTATAGTTTTATATAAATGGAAACATATGGTATGTAACTTTTTTGGGTGTCTGGCTTCTTTCACTCAGCATATTTTGGGTTCATACATATTGTAGCATTTATCAATAGTTACTTTGTTTTTTATAACTAAGTAGTATTCTATTGTATGGCTATATCATGATTTGTTTATTCATTTACTGATTAATGATATATGAGTTATGTACTCTTTGAGGTTATTACAAATAACATGCTATTAACATTAACATTCATGTATATGTCCCCTCAAAGGACAAACTTTGATTATTTTGAATAAATACCTAGTACTGGGATGGCTGGATCATATAGTATGTGTACAAGTAACTTAGATATGACACTAGAGCATAATCCATAAAATAAAAATTACAAATTCATAAATATAACTTCATCAAAATTTAAAATTTAAAAGTCTACTCTTCAAAAGAGAATGAAAGGATAAACCACAGACTGGAAAAAATATTTTCAAATCCTATATATCTGATAAACAGATGTGTATTGGAACTCTATGGAGAACTCAAAACTGAATTTTTAAAAACCTCCACTTTTTTGTTTTTTTTTTTTTGAGGCACAGTTTTACTCTGTCATCCAGGCTGGAGTACAGTGGTGTGATCTTGACCCACTGCAGCCCTGAGCTCCTGAGCTCAAGCGTTCCTCCCACCT
Organism: Rhinopithecus roxellana; assembly: GCF_007565055.1. Classification (NCBI taxonomy): domain Eukaryota; kingdom Metazoa; phylum Chordata; class Mammalia; order Primates; family Cercopithecidae; genus Rhinopithecus; species Rhinopithecus roxellana. Next base: position 50,627,665 of record NC_044562.1, on the reverse strand, counting down.
CAGCCTCCTGAGTAGCTGGGACTATAGGCGCACACCACCATGCCTAGCTAAGTTTTGTATTCTTTTGTAGAGACAGGGTTTTGCCATGTTGCCCAGGCCGGTCTCAAACTCCTGAGCTCTAGCAATCTGCCCATTTCACCTCCTAAAGTGCTGGGATTACAGGTATGCACCACCATGCCTGAACAACCTCCAATTTTTTAAAAAAATGCACAAGGGTTGTGAGCAGACAACTCACCAAAGAAGAGATACAGTTGGAAAATAAGTACATGAAATGATGCTCAATAATTCATCATTAGAGAAATGCAAATGTAAACACCAATGAGAGATACCACTAGACCCCATTAGGATGACTAGAATTAAAAAAAAAAAAAAAAAAAAAAAAAAACTGACAATATCAAATGTTGGCAAGAATGTGGAGCAACTAGAACTTGCACACTGCTGGTAGGAATATAAATTCACCAATCATTTTGGAAAACAGTATGGTAGTTTCTTAAAAATTAAATTATTTTCTCACATATATTTAGCTCTAAATATTTTTAAATTTAAAATACATTTGAACTGATCAGATATTAAATCTTTTCTTGAGAAGGATACCTACATTTCTGTAAACCAAAATGTTGAACAAAATCATATTATTATGAGTTAAGGGTATCCTAAAGATCTAATCTTGATCGTTAAACTTTGAGTTAGGCAAGGCATAGATATTTTAAAATCTTAATTTTTATTTATGTCTGGTATTGTGCTTTAGTTCACATGACTACTTCATTGCCTCTACTCATAAAATCTGCTAACACCTGTGGCTTATAATAATGAAGTTAAAACCTACATAAGCACAGTAAAAGTTTACAATGACCTTGATCAAGAAAGACCTACCATTTTGTATCTATTCCTAAGAATTAAGATATCTGATTAAAACTGTTCCCCTTTAATTCTGATACATTATTTTATATAAGCCACAAATTACAATTCTGGTTCTAATATTAAACCAGGCCAAATCACTTTTTTTTTTTTTTAAATCTTACATTATCACCTAAGAGACAAGTCCTACGCTAGTGTCTTGATACATGGAAGATGAAGATTGTGCTTCTGTCTTTGAGCAGCTCATAATCAGTAGGTTTGTGCTGTTGTTTTGGCTTGTGATGATTTACCTAAGAAGATCCTTTTATTAAGTCTTAGGTCTCCGAAAGCTTGATTGTGGCAACTGAGCTGTTAAATGCCTGTTGCCAATTATCTATTACCTATCACCAGAGAGTTTTGAGGAGTATACAAGAATTCGTTCTCTCAGATATCACATAACCTTACAAACCAACTTTTAGTTCCTCCTACTCATAGTCCTTTCTTCTGATTTCTCTGAAAGAAAAATTCTATAAAAACTCAACTTGAATTTTCCAAGTTTTTTTCCATTATTTCCACCAATACAAGATGGGTCTTGTCTTGCTATGCTCACCAGTAACCTTCTAGCTGACAAGTCAGTCAGTCTTGGCACTTTTGGAGGTCTCCGAGGCATTTCCCAACCTGACCATTCCTTCCTTCTTTCTCTCTTAAAATTTTCCAGGATGTAGTCCTATTCTTGTTCTCCTTCTATCTCTCTGACCATCCCTTTCTAGTCTTTGTCATCAGATCCTAACTTCCTGTCCTCTCTAGCATGCCAGATTTTCCCAGATTTACATCCGTGCCTTTTTCTTTTTCACATGTACTCTCCCTGAACAATTTCATCCATATTCATATTTGTAACTAGAGCCTTTAAGTTAATGATTTCAGAATCTAAATTCTATAGCTACTATTTATGGAATGCCTACTATGTGCCCATAATGCTAGGGACTTTGCATAAATTATCTCATTTAATTCTCAACACCCCAGCTTATTTTACAATCCATATGTCCAGGAAATAAGTTCATGCCAAACCATTTTAGTACCCAGCAAAACCTTTTTCACTTAAACTAAGATTTTAAGAAAATCTTAAACTTCACACTTCAAAAGTCATTTTGACAATTAATATTTTTTAAAAAAGAATTCAGGCAAACTGAAATCACAAAGGGGGCTCAAGTATTTTACCCCTAACATAAATGCATGTAAACTCCTTTTCCTTAAAGAGAATCGAAATACTCAAATCCCTCTTTAATTATACTTTTACTTGATGGAAGGGATATAAAACTATAATAGGAAGAGCTAATGGACCCAAAGGAGTACTATAATCTCCAAAAGAGGTATAAAGTATCCAAGATTTTCAAATTTATTTTCTCTAGAAAATTGTATTTTTATGGATCATTTTGTGAGAATACTGTTGCTCGGACTAGATTCTGGGAGATAGTGATACTAACAGTTTGAAAACTTGTCAGCTCACTTCTGTTTCATTGCACACTACCATTTCTCCTGAAATCATTTGACCATATACATCCAACACTATTTTTCTCTCCGTTCCCATTGCTACAAGAGTTCAGTTTCTCACCATCTCTCACCTAGCAATTGCTATGATATTTTTTAACTGCTTCCAGTCTCACTCTGCTGTAATCTTTTCTCCATGTTTTGCAAATGAGATCTTTCTAGAATGCACATTTGACAACTTGGAACCAAATTTACTTAGCTCCTCATGCGAAATTCCTCTGCCACTGGTCACTCTTTGAATCAATAGCATTTTTGTCTTTAATAGATATTTTAAAATTTTGTATACAGTGGTGTCTGGAACCTTAACTTTTTTCATTGTATTTATCTGTGCATTTTAAAAACTACTATTAAGAAAGACACAAAGAAACTAAACTAAAATGAACACATCTGCAAATAGATGATTCATCACCTAGAGTTGATCACCAGTGGGGAATATGAGGAGTATCCCATTCCAGTCTTGGATCTCCAAAACTCAACATGTTTGCTATTTGAAAGATCTCTCATGAATAGATTCATAATTAGCTCATAGAGACAAAAACAGAAACTTACATGCTAATTTCTCAAACTATTAAGAAGTTGAATGATCAAGATTCCCAAAAACATTATTGGTTAAGTCACTTTATCTTCATAATATGTAAAAAGGTAAAAATTTTCCAGAAAATTACTTGCTAAGGACATTAGAGGACAATTCATCATATAAAAATGCGTATTCCAATGAATATTTTCAACACTGTTCATAAAACTGAATGCATATTGAGACAATTCCTAAGTCACTAAATACCCCTGTAAGAACTCTAATACCAATCCCTGAAAAGGATACTTTAATAAAAGACAGTCCTTAACAGAATATTATCAAAATAAATCAATGTACAGAAAGGGTAATACATCATGGTCATGTGGAATTTATCCCAGGAATTTAACTTTGCTAATATTTGGAAATTAATTAAAGTAGTTCAACATGATAACAGCAGGAAAGAAATTGTGTATCTCAATAAATGCAGAAAAAGTATTTTAAAAATTTAATATCTATCCTTTTATAATTAAAAAAATCTTAGGGAAACTATCAGGATAATTGCCTCAAACTTATAAAGAGCAATTACAAAATATCCTGTTGCTGACATTGTAGTTAAGATGATATATTGAGCTGAAGCACTTTCCCCTACAAACAAAAATAAAGCAAAGATGTTTGCTATTACTACTTCTATTCAACATTTGAACAGAGGTCTTAGCAAGTGCACCAAGACAAGAAAAATAAATAACATGTATACAGGTGATATGGTTTGGCTGTGTCCCTACCCAAATCTCAACTTGAATTTTATCTCCCAGAATTCCTCCATGTTGTGGGAAGGACTCAGGGGGAGGTAATTGAATCATGGGGGCTGGTCTTTCCCATGCTATTTTCATGATAGTAAATAAGTCTCATGAGATCTGATGGGCTTATCAGACGTTTCCACTTTTGTTTCTTCCTCATTTTCTCTTGCCACCACCATGTAAGAAGTACCTTTCACCTCCTGCCATGATTCTGAGGCCTCCCCAGCCATGTGGAACTGTAAAGCCAATTAAACCTCTTTTTCTTTCCAGTCTCAGCTATGTCTTTATCAACAGTGTGAAAATGGACTAACACAATAGGTTTGAAAGTAATAAAAATATCTTTATTTGCAGACATTATGATTGTGTTTAACAAAGTTTTAATTAATCTACAAAAAGGCTACTAAATCTAGTAAGTAACTATACCAGGAACTAAGAATACTTTACCAATACAAACAAAAATCAACTGTATTTCCATATAAATAATTGAAAACTAAATTTCTAAGAAATTGATATAGCTTCAGTAGCATAAAATATCAAGAAATAAACTTAACAAAACCCACAAAATATCTACAATAAAAACTACAAAACATTGCTGAGAAGAACTAAACCAGACCCAAAAGATGAATTTATCATGCCAATGATAGGGAGATACAATATGGCAAACAAATTCTTCCAATTTTACCTATAGATTCAATGTTTTATGCATCAAAACCCCAGTAACTTTTCTGGTATAAACTGAAAGTTAATGCCAAAACGTATTTTGAAAATGTAAAAGAACTAAAATAGCCAAAATAAACTTGTGAAAACAAAAGGAATAAAACTGGGTGACTTATACTATCTGATTGCAAGACTAATTACAAATCCATATTAATGAAGACAGGGTGCTAATAGAATAAAGGCAGACAAATTAATCAGTTGAACAGAGTAGTCTTATAATAAGCCCACATGATTTTCCACAAACTGGCAGTGAAATCCAATGGATATTGGAGAATATTTTCATCAAATGGTCATTACCGAGTACACATAGGAGGGGAAAAGCTTGACCAATATCTCAAACCATATACAAAAATTAAGTCAAGTGGATCTCCAATAAACATAAAAAGTACAATTATAAAAATCCTAAAAGTAAACAAAGAAAACTAAATTGCTATAGAAAACTAATAGCAATTTAGAGTTAAGCAAATTTTTAGTTTTTTTTTTTTTTTTTTTTTTTTTTTTTTTTTTTAAGACGGAGTTTTGCTCTTGTTGCCCAGGCTGGAGTGCAATGGCGCGATCTCGGCTTACTGTAACCTCCACCTCTCAGTTTCAAGCAATTCTCCTGCCTTAGCCTCCCAGGTAGCTGAGATTACAAGGCATGCACCACCACGCCCAGTTAATTTTGTATTTTTAGTAGAGACAGGGTTTCATCATGTTGGTCAAAGTTTTTTAGAAGGCAAAAATCATTAACCATTAAACAGATTTTCATCAAAGACAGAAACTTTCACTTGTCAAAGTCAAAACACACTAGTGAGAAAATGTGTGTGACAAAGGATTGATATTTACTATGAAAAAGGACATCCACAAGCACCACTTCCCTCCAAGATATTTGAACCAATACTTTACAAAAGAGGATATATAAATAGCCAAAGATTCTCAAATTTTATTCATCAGGGAAAGGCAAACTCAAGTGACTATAAAATGTCAGTATATACCCACTAGAATGGCTACAATTAAAAATATTAAAACCAGATATTAAAGAGGATATGGATCAACTGGACCTCTCTTATACTGCTGCTAGAAATGCAAATTGATACAAGTACTTTGAAAAGCTGTTTGATATTCTCTTGTGAATTTAAGCACTTAATATACCTTATCCATCAGCTCTAGTCCTGGATATCTACCCAAAAGAAATATACCTCTAAGAAAACTTGGACCAGTATGTCAATGGCTGCTTTCTTAATAAGACCAAAACTTTTGAGACAACCCAAACCCTTATCAACAGGATAATAAATAACTGTGATTTCTTTACACAGTGGAGTATTACTTAGCAACAAAAAACTGACACACGCACATGCAACAACATGGAAAAATCTCAAAAATATGGATCTTATCAAAAGAAGACATAAAAGACTATTATAATTCAATTTATATGAAGGTTATGAACTTGCAAAACTAATACATGGTGATAGAAATCAGAATATTGGTTGCCTCCAGGGAGCAGGGCATTGACTGGGAAAGATCACAAGAGAACTTCGTAGGGTGAGGCCAACATTCTATACACTGCTAGGAGTGTGATTGCATACATGTAGACATTTGGCAAAACTCATTTAAGAAGATACTGAAAATCTGTACAATTTACTGAAGATAATTATACCTCAATTTATTAAGACTACATGGAAATATAGTTTTCTACTTGTATTTTTCATACAGTTTTTCATGAGTTTTACCAAAATCCACATTTGACAACACATTTTGCTGATATGGCTGTAGAAGAATAGTCACATTAGCATGTTTTAATGAGAAGGTAAAAATCATATAACTCCTGGAGATCTGGTAAATTTGGAACTATCTAGAAAAATTACAATGTATTTGCTCTTTGACCAAATAATTTCTCTTCCGGAACTTTATGCCAAAGATACACAGGCAAAGATATGAAAATATTTGTATTCAACACTACTTATTGCAGCATATTTGTGATAGGAAAAGAATAAAATTACTAAAATATCTATCAAGAAGGGACTTAAGCAATGGAGCTCTCTGAAGTTACAAAAAGCGAAAGACAGGAAACTGTATACACTGTTATGGGGATGTATTAGTCTATTCTCACGCTGCTAGAAGGACATACCTGAGACTGGGTAATTTATAAAAGAAAGAAGTTTAATTGACTCACTTCCGCATGGCTGGAAGGCCTCAGGAATCTTACAATCATGGTAGAAGGAGAAGCAAACACATCCTTCTTCACATGTGGCAGGAGAGAGAAGTGCAGAGCAAAGGAGGGAAAAGCACCTTATAAAACCATTAGATCTCATGAGAACTCACTATCACGAAAACAGCATGGGGGGAGCTGCCCCCAAGATCTAGTCACCTCCCATGAGGTCCCTCCCCCAACTATTTGGTGATTACAATTCGCATTACAATTCAAGATGAGATTTGGGTGGGAACACAGAGCCAGACCATATCAGGGGATATATTATTGAGTTCAAAAATGTGACTTAGAAAAAAGTGCATTTAGGGTGTTACCATTTATCTAAGAGGAAATGATGGATGGATGGATGGATGGATGGATGGATGGATGGATGTAAGAAGAGGAAATGGGTGGATGGATGAATGCGTATAGGTAGATGATAGGTAAATATAAATAGGTAGAATAGATAATTTATGTAAAATAGCAATGGAAAGATAGGGCAATTATTTTTAGTGATAACTTTTAGAGGAAGAGAGTAGAAGGGATGGGCATAGAGTAATATTTCTCTGAATTTATCTTGCTTTGTAGAATTTTATTTTGGAACACTATAAAGAATCCATGTGACCATAAAAGAAAATTAAACAAAATTTGCTTTTTAAAATAATTACTAAAAAGCAGTAGTAAAATAAAACAAATGAGTCTAACTGTAAGCAGTTGGTGGTATAATCACACTGAGATAATATTAAGTGCTATTACAACACAGTAATCTCACTTAACACCCCTAGTGAGATATAACCTTAGGAAAAAAATAACAGCAAACATACATAAATAGCATCTAATAAATAATATTATCATTGGTAGTATTAGTATTGATATTATAAAACTATCATTTAATGTATTGAAGAATAAATTAAATGAGTAATTATATTGATATTACTGAGAACTGGTATTTTTAGCATGGAAGAAATGAGATATGGATGATAAAATAATTTTAAATTAAAACCCTGTAATATTGCATCTGAATCAAAAGTATCAATAAGAACTCAGAAGATATCCCTTATAAAAATAAAATTGACATTTCCTAATTTTGTCTATTAAAAAGATCTAGAAACAATAACTGACCCAGGAACAATGAGTATCCCCAGCCATTGTATTGCAGTTTTGTGTCCCACAAAAGAGCCATGACTCCTTGGGGAAAAAAAATGGCTGATTCCAGATCCAGGGAAGGAAATGCACAAGATGATCCTGGAACATCTTGTTATAACAAAACATAAGGAAGCTATCTTGAGTCTCATAAAAAGGACTCAGCCAACTTGAAGAAGCTACTACTGGCCAAGAAGGGACAAGTATGTATTGTTATCCATGAGTTTATAGTAACAAGCAAATACTTCTTCGTAAATACTGAATGCTACTAAACTTAGAAAATTACTTGGCAAATAATGCTAGTAAAGCGTTTTTTAAAGAAATGATCAATATTTGAGATGATAGATATGCTGACTGCACTGACCTGATCACTATAAATTATATGTATAAAAACATCACTATGTACCTCATAAATATGTACAATTATTATATGTCAGTTTAATAAAAATTAAAATGAAATATAGGCCGGGCGCGGTGGCTCAAGCCTGTAATCCCAGCACTTTGGGAGGCCGAGACGGGCGGATCACGAGGTCAGGAGATCGAGACCATCCTGGCGAACACGGTGAAACCCCATCTCTACTAAAAAAATACAAAAAACTAGCCGGGCGAGGTGGCGGGTGCCTGTAATCCCAGCTACTCGGGAGGCTGAGGCAGGAGAATGGCATAAACCCGGGGGGCAGAGCTTGCAGTGAGCTGAGATCTGGCCACTGCACTCCAGCCTGGGCGACAGAGCGAGACTCCATCTCAAAAAAAAAAAAAAAAAAAAAAAAAAGAAATATAAAGGAATAGAAACTACAAATTTACCCTGCTTTTTCTGTACCAACTAGTCCTAAAATTTGTCAACTAGTTGACTGGGAAACATTCCTCTTTATAGGAATATTCTAGCTAAAAAGAAAATAATGAAAAATGAATAACTGTCATAATTTTGCAACCCCTAAGTAACTGCTAGATGAGGGTGAAGATTATTACCAGCTGTTAACATCACTACAAATAATAGTAAAATTAAATTAAGAGATCACTAGATATTTTATGCCTCCCAACGGAAGAACACCACATCACTAGAGAAGTATTCTTAAAGAAATAGAATTTGAATCTGATCATACCTCTAGAACTAACATATAATAGGCAAAAGTAGGGACAGATGGACATATTGAACACAATGGGGTTGTAAAAAATAAAATACAAACTATGGGAACTCTACAAGTCAAATGATTCCATTTCTTCCAGAAATAAACTGCATTAACAAAAAAAGAGATAAAAAGGTAATTCATAAGACTAAGAACCAAATCAACTAAATTGCAATATATTACCTTATTTGAATTCCAGTTTAATTTAAAAAATAATTATGAAAAACTTACATACTTGATTGTTTATATTTAATGATACCAAAGTTAAACACAAAATTATGTGAGCAGGATGTTGTGAATAGAGATAGAAAACAAGATGGAACATAAGTTGATAATTAGTGAGATGGGATAACGGGCACATAAGGACTCATTTTTTATTTTCTCTCTTTGGAAAAAATAAACAGACTTCAAGAAGAACGTCTAATACTATTTTTTACTCATTTATTCAAAGTGTCTTTTCTTTGAAAAACCAACCTGAAAGTACAATTTCCAAGGAAGAGGTAGGCATGCCCAACACTGGGAACAACAAGTACAAAAGGCTATGATCTGAAACAGCCTGATGGAGAGGAAGACTGGAGGAGCACACATTGGCCATGACTGGATGGCAGAAATGTGAGAGGGAGGAACAGAAGATGCATTTGGGAAGGTAACAACCTAGATCTTCATGAGCCATCGTGCTAAAAAGTTAGGATGTTATTCTGATGAGCACTATTTAGTAGAAATAAAATACAAGCCACGTATATACTTTAAAATTTCCTCCATAGTCATATTAAATAAATGATGAAATATGCTTTATTTATTCCAATAAATCCAAAATATTATCAAATAAGTAGTCAATATAAAAATTAATGAGATATTGTGCTATTTCCAGTCCTAATTTTCATAATTCAATGTATATTGTATACACATAGAACATCTTAATTCATACTGTTTCAGGTGCTCAATAGCCACATGGGGGCTGTGATTATCATATCAAAACACCTTGTGATTTGAAATTTTCAGAATGTATCTGCTTCTCATTCTCTCAGTCACCAAATTTACTCTCCATGACTTCAATTACTATGATTCCCCAATCCAGATATTGCCTGAACTCCAAGACCAAATGTCCAACTGTCTATGGTACCTTAATATTTAATATTTACCTCAAATTAAGTGTCCTGTATTAATCTGTTCTCATGCTGCTAATAAAGACATACATGAGACTGGGTAATTTATAAATGAAAGAGGTCTAACTGACTCACAGTTCCACATGGCTGGGAGGCCTCACAATCATGGTGGAAGGTAAATGAGGAGTAAAGTCAACGTTTTACAAGGCAGCAGGGAGGAAGACTTGTGCAGGGGAACTCCCATTTATAAAACCATCAGATCTCATGAGACTTACTCACTACCACAGGAACAGTATGAGGGAAACCGCCCCCATGATTCAATTATCTCGACCTGGCCCTGCCCTTAACACATGGGGCTTATTACAATTTGAGGTAAGATTTGGGTAGGGGCATGGCCAAACCATATTATGTCCCAAACTCAGTTTATTATCTTCCTCCTTCATTTATGCATCTCACTAGAATTACTGTTACCTTGTTTTCTTTCCCTCTATTCAGTCCCTCCTCCTCATTTAATCAGCTAAACAATTCTAATAATTCCACTTCAAAATCTCACACATTCTACAACTTCTGTCCAAATGTATAATACCTCAAAACCAGTGCAGTGGCACACACATGCAGTCCCAGCTACTCAGAAGGCTGAAGCAAGAGGATCACTTGAGCCTAGGAGTTTGAGTCCAACCTAGGCAACATACCAAGATCCTGTCTCTAAAAAAATAAATAAAATTTTGAAAAAAGTTTACCTCAGATCATGACTAACAGTATTGCAAAGGATTCTTTATTTTTCCTCCCTGCCATAATTTGGTCCACATTTCAATATCTCCTCCCTTATAAGAATGTCTCCATGAATTTAAAAATCTAGTAATAATATATAATGAAAACTAAACTTTTCTCCTTAAATATCTCCCTGTGGCAATATTGACAAATATTGTCACCTGAAGAGGTTCTCAAGCCCTCAAGGGACATAATTGCTCATTTGCATTTATCCTATTTGTTCATAAGAAAGGAAAAAAAAAAGAAAAGCAAATACTCATTTTGTCTAGAACACTAAAGCATAATTCCACTAGAGAAAATATGGTGCAAAGTTAATATCAATATTGTTAACCAAAGTTGAAATGTAAGTGCATATTTGCCAGCTTCTTGAAATTAAATAATCTATTCTCCTTCATAAGAGAGGATTTTAAGCAACAATTCCCTCCAGGCTTCATTATTATTCTCAGAAAATTGGTTGATCAGAATCATATGACTTAGTATAACAGCAAATAAAAAAAGATACAAGTGCCCCAGAGACTGGAGTGGCTCCTGATTGTGAATGAAATCATTTGGTAAACAGACTTGAATGGGCAGCTCTGGGTGAATTACAGGCACAAGGTACAGGAAGGGCAGGATTTATACCTAGCATGCACAGCTGGAAGTCAGTAGGCACAAGGACTCTAATATGTAACACAAAACTGGCTGCCTTATTCTGTTTCATTGAGACTGCCAACTGAGATACATTATTTGACACTGCTACGCAGAGCCAAATCATTCATCAAGCTGTTTAAAGCTCAGCACACCACCTGTCTATGGACCAGATTGTTATAAAAAAGTAAAGTGAAAGTTTCTTCAGCCCCGTGACAAAGTGAGGATACTTCCTTTAGAAAGAACAAAAGTTATGACATCCTTTGCAAACAAAGTATGCCATAATACCTGAAAGAATAGACAAAAAAGGAGCAAAGAAAATAAAGCAAGTCACTCAGCTTGTCTGAATGGCAGTAAAAGACACAACTAAAAAGGGGTCATCTAATGTATCACATCGTGAGAAATAAAGTGTATTTTCCAGCAGCTTCCAATTTTAAAATACATTTTAATACCTACGATTGCAGTATAACATTTTATGCCTTCATTAGTAATCTCAAGATTCTTGTTTTAAATGGACATAAGACACAATAGAAGAAGGCCAAAGTAGAAGTGACTCATCCTCAAAATATTTCACATCTATTTAAAACCTTTTTGCTGCAGCAGCAATAGTATTTTTAAACATTTTAATTCTTTTGAACTTCCTTAACCATTATGAAAGTCTGGGGACAGGGTTATTTTTAATTCTAGTGACAGACTCCTCTTTCCAGCTGAACTCAGGGGAAAAAAAGGAAACAGTTTTGTGAAAGTCTGTCAAACAAGATTTGAAAAAAGAAAATTGGGGCTAATTTGGTTCACTCAAGCATCACTTTTTCTTTCCTTGGAGTACATCAACAAATATTTTTGTGCAGAAGTCATCGAAGACCCATGAGTTCTGACGACAGATGACAACTGGTGGGGTGAGAGCGTTATTGAAATCCTCAAATGAACTTTGGGAGAGGATTGTGAGATTTTAATATGAAAGTCAAGAATGAGAAACCCTAGAGTGAGAAGAATTAAAGACATTTTGATTAGTTATCTAAAAGTTAGCATACCATTTACTATGGCTTACAAGTTAAAATAATTATATCTAAATGTATCAACCTAAATAAACATTCACAGTTTAACAGTCAATGAAAAAATCAAGGTATACACTGATATGTTAAAGTCCAGCTACATTTATATAAACGATTAAACACACACAGAGAAACGCAGCTCACTTTTTTAATGGATTCTTTATGTATAATAACGATGAAAATACCCAGCTGAAACTGAGAATGACCCAAAACTTTCAGAGGAGATTTTCATTTTGCGGGGCTCAGAAAGGCAAAACGTTCATTAAAGTTTCCAAGTTGCTAAGAAGGGAGGTGAAGGAAGGGAGGAAACAAGAGAAATTTAGGGAGGGTAAGTCCTGAGAGCCAGAATAGTGGCTGATAGAATGCACTAGGACACCAAGCCAGAAGAGACTGACCATAGGATCCAGCTTAATAGGTTGGATTCGGCACAACCAAACAGAAGAGCATGCCCCCCACTCAAACTCATAAACCCTAAACAGTTCAAAATGAAACTGCTGAACTTGTAAAGTAGTAACGAATACTGCCCCAAACTCCTTATAAATATTTGATAAAAATTAAGCTGCTTTTTCGGTAAACCGTATTACTCTATTATTCATGTTGAGATACATAGAGTTATGAGTACTCAGATCTCTTAAACTGAGTAATACTAACATCTGCTTATCATTCATTTTGAGGAAATATATGGATATAATTCAGATATTCCTTAGATTTGACCTGAGATAAAGAGATACTCTACCAGAAGGCTAGGCAAAGTGCTTGACACAGTGTTGTTTGTCCTTGTCTTTGACAGTGGAGACCTGTGGTAATGGTAACTCAAATAATACTAAATGTCAGTAGTATATGATAGCTGTCATAGGCCCACAAGGACAAATCTGTTTTAAGTTTCTTCTGATAAATAATTTTACAAAATATCAACATCTGACGAGGACTCTCCATGCCCATGATGGAACAAGATAAAAACAAGAACACTTCAACATCATGCCTGAAGAAATAAAAACAGGCACCGTGCAAAGAAAACACCAAGCTTGTTGCCTGCTTTAGCTAAAGGGTGACTATGGTCTCTCAGTGTCCATGGGGGATTGGTTGCAGAATTTTCACAGATACCAAAATTTGTAGATGTTCAAGTCCCTTATACAAAATTTGCTTATATTTGCTTATAACTTCTGAACATCCTCCCATATACTTTAAATCATACTTACATTACTTATAATACCTAATGCAATGTTAACACTATGTTAATAGTCAGCTTGCATTTTTGAATTTGTATTTTTTATCATTGTATTGTTAATTTTTGTTTTTCAATATTTTTTATCTGTGACTGGTTGAATCTGGATGCAGAACTCATGGATATGGAGGGCAGACTGTGGTTTTTTGTCAGTGATCATTGCATTCTTGCTTCTTTCTTCTGACATCTTACATAAAAATGTTTTTATGTAAAATGTAATATAAAATCAATGAAAGCATAAAAACATCACTGAATTGCCTCCTCCCTCAATAACCCAAAAGAGACTTGCAACTTCCTTGAATTCTCCCTTAAAATCACCATTCAATTGTTACCACAGTGTGTCATCTCCCTTACTGCATCAGTAACAAATCCAACTCATTGGGGAACAAAAAGGGTTTCTTCTCTCCTGGAGCAACCAATATAGGAACACATACACAGGAAAAAGAGAGAGGGAGAGAGTTGTTGTGGGGTGGTATGGTGGGGAGGGTAGGGGAGTGTGGGAGAAAGAACACTCCAGCCCTGTAAGCAAAAGCAAATGCAAGGTTCTCTTATGCTTAAAGAAACAAATACCATGAAAATTGCAGACGAAAGTATGCATCATACACCTATGTGGAGAAAGAGTTAACAGAGCAGACCTGAGGCTCCTGTCTTTAGAAAGACCTGTTTAAAAGAGTTGCCCTTGCTGGCATCTGGAAACTTTGCTTTCCTAATATCCCCTTAACTGATAAGATGAGTTTGCTATGCCTGGACTGCACATACCATGATTGAAGTAAAGTAGCTGCTTTACTTTTGGGATTGGGCATTTTGGGTACACATTAGGGTTGACCAGCCCCCAGTAAAAACCTAGATATTAAGTCTCAAATGGGCTCTTTTGGGAAGAAACATTGAACATATAGCTGACGTTTTTGTTGCTGGATAAAGAGTGTGCTCCATGTGATCTCTGATAGAAAGAGCAGGCATAGAAAGTTAGCACATGGACTTCTCAAAATTGTGTATTTTTCCTTTGCTGATAAGGTTATGTATTGTGTCACTGTGATAGATCTTAGCCAGTAATACTGCTATATAAGGAGTCCTGTGATTGCTTCCAGAAAATTGCCAAATGTGAGAGTGGTCTGAAGGACCCAATAAACAACTTGGATTTGATAATCTTGAGTGAACAGCTGGTTTTACAAAAACAAATAGTCTACTCTTTTACACAGTAATGCAACTTTAAGCTTACTAATAAGACTGAAAATCAGACATATTGTAGAGTTATAAGAGAGTTATTATTAAGTTAAGCCAAAACTTGCATGTTTCTTCTTGTATCTTTCATTTTTTTTAATTGAAAAACTGTGAATCTAAGGACTACTATGCAATTCTGTGTGACCGTAGTTAAACATGAAAAAGTCAATGCAGTGCATTTGTTCATGTAAGTGAGTATGGCAGAACATATTGAATAATCTGTAGCTTTTGTCAAAAGGAAAAGGAAAAAATGCAAATGAGTAAGAAATTGAAAGCTGTCATGGGATGTAAAAAACTATATTTCAAGAAATTTACTGACAAAAATAGCCTTTTATTCTTTCCAGGTAGTGTGAGCTTGAAAAAACATTATTATGTCATTCAACAAGAGTCACAGACAAATGAATGGTTAGTTAAGAGAAGACAGTACATTAAAGAATGAATCATACCACTAAAGAATAAAGGATGGTTACCAGGGGCTGGGAAGGGTAGTAGGGGAGTGGTGAGGGAGAGATGGGAATGATTAATGGGTACCAAAAAAAGAAAAGGAATGAATAAGACCTGGCATTTGCTAGCAAAACAGGGAGACTATAGTCAACGGTAATTTCTTTGTACAATTTCAAATAACCTAAATAATATAATTGGATTGTTTGTAAAACAAAGAATGCTTGAGAGGATGGATACCCAATTTTCTGTGCTGTGATTATTATGCATTGCAAGCCAGTCCCAAAATATCTCATCTACCCCATAAATATATACACCTACTATGTACCCACAATTTTTTTAACTTTAAAAAGAAATGAATCATGCTATTTGAGAAATAATACAAGAAATCAAATAGACTTTGGGTAAAACTAAAAGGTGACACACATACACCTCCCAAGCCCCATTCAGTAACCATATGTCCATACTATATAAAAGACTTTCTTGAGTTTCTTGGGATACTGCTATTTAGCTAATCTTCATCTTTAACCAACATCTTCTAGACAGACATGTTTTGCCCTTGTATTTGTTTAAAGTTTTTTTTTTTAACTTTAATTATAAATTTGTGAAGCATCTTTTGAAGATAGAATTATAAGACAACTAAGACAACTGACAGTGATCTATTTCGAAATACATTTGAATGTTGTATTAATAAATTGTTTCATGTAATGTGAAATGTATATGAAACTAGATTTTAGCAGTATAGAAGTCCTATTACAGTCTCTCCTAACCAGAGACAAGGATCTCCGCTGCTCTGATAAGTTTATTTCGCAGATGTTGTGGATTGGATATTTGCTCCTCTCAAAATTCATATGTTAAAACCTAATTCCCAGTGTGATGGTATTTGCATTTGGGGCCTCTGGGAAGTAATAAGGTTACTAGGGCAGAGTACTTATGAATGAGTTTAGTGTCTTTATAACAGAAGCCCAGAGGGCACCTTTACTCCCTCTGCCATATAAGGACACAGTGAAAAGACAGACCTATTAATGAACAAGGAAGCATTCCCTCACCAGACACCAAGTCTGCTAGCACCTTGATTTTTGATTTCCCATCCTTCAGAACAGTGAGAAATAAATTTGTTGTTTATAAGCCATCTAGTCCATGGTACTTTGTTAAATCAGCCCAAACAGACTAAGGCACCACATATCTTCCACAAAGATGTTAGGTATGCAAGAAGACAACATGTTCTGCAGGTTTCTGATTTCCTTCCTAGGAAGGAGGCACTGTACTACAGAATGGTTATTGATAAATGAATGTTTTCAGAAAAATATAACCATACTTTCTACTGTCATAGCAAACGCAGCAGTTTCCACTTTCTACTGTCATAGCAAACGCAGCAGTTTCCACTTTAGTGGACAGAGAAAGAGAGAATATCTTCAAGTCTTTTAAATTTTTTTGAAGTATTAGATCTACAAGCTGAGATAATATAAGTCCACTCCAGCCTGGTGATATAGTCATCAACACATTAAGTGGTGATTACTTCTCAGACATGTCTGTGGATTTATACATGCTTCTTCAGAAAGTACTCTTGAACACTTAACACTGAGCAGTGAATATTAGAGCCAACAAGACACAAAAGTTCTTTTCTTCCACCAGAATGACAACTCATTTAAACTTGAAGTGAGAATTATGATTGAATAATATGCCCACGTTTCTCAGAACCAGAATGAATTCAGGGTAATAGTTTCAATACTGCAGCTTGACTTTTCTGTTATTCGTCAGTAACTATAATAAGTTTCTAGTTTCTAGTTTCAATCACCACCTTTAAAAGAAATAATTCTTTAGATACCACTCAATGACATATAGACCCAGACTCAGTAAATATGAATTAGAATAAAAATTCCTGTATTTGTAGGTATGATGAGTAGGATAAGCATTCCTTAGCAGACTCTTAAAAGTAGCTTAACTGACTTGTGTTGAAACTTTACTGATTTGTCAAATTCCATAGGATACAATATTATTCTATTTGCTTGCCATTATTGTGATCATAAAATGGTCTAGAAAAACAATGACTGAAATGTAAAAATCAATATACAAATTTAAGGTATATTGCCATCATTATAATTTATTTAGTTGCCAATCTTATGTGTTTACCTATGCAGTGAATGATATAAAGTGGTAAAACAGCAAGTAAATTAAAATAACATGGCAGAAAATGAAGTCACTGTTCTTACTGTACCCTACTACAGAGTCTACCAATGCATGTGATAGCTTCACGTCAAAGGATTTTAGAAGCCAGTCAAGTTCATTAATAAATTATAGTTGTCAAGTTCTGAGAGATATGCCATAAAATAAATGAGTTAAGATGATGTTTTACCTTTGAAGATTCTTCAGGAAATTCAACTGAAGTCTTAACTTTCATAACTATATTTTTTAAAATACTGAAATGATTTTCCTTAAGTTTTTAGCATGATCAGCGTTCCTATTCACCATGATATACGGTCCCTTTTTAGTTGACAGCTGTCAGGCAAAAACACACATCAATGGATATTTATATTTCAGTCAGAATTAGGCATTAGGGTAACACTTTATAGGAATTAAATAACCATTGTTTGGCCACTCCCCAAGTAAGCCTTTCCTCGGTAAGATAGAAAAATCTGCCTCTTTTCCAAAATAGCTTTCAATGTGTGTACATTAAAAAATATATGACTTACTATATTACTTGTCAGTTTATGAGGAAACCCAGATTTCCACATTTTCACAAGCTTACTAATAAGCATTGTATTACACATTATAATACAGATTAAGATAAGTAAAATATTCTAAGTGACCTAAAAGAATAATCTATTACAAGAATAAAAATTGTTCACCAATGATAACAAAAAGTATGTGGAAATCTGGAAAATAAAAGTTGGCTTGAGGGGTTTAGAAACCATTAGTAAGAGGTCATAAAAACAGAAGTTCAGAATATACCAAAGGTATATTTTGGAAGCAGTGTCATCAGGCAAAAGGAACCATATGAAAGGAAACAAGGTGGTGAGAAAATCCAGATCATTTTTAGATAATATTTAATACCACTGTTGTATTAAGTGCAGGGTAAGTGAAGAGGATCACTGTGAGATGAACCTGGAAAGATGAATGGTTTGAATATGATATTGCAGGCACTAGAGGTTCATTAGGAGTAGAAAATGATTTATGACTTCTATATTTGGAGATATATCGAATTTGAGGTGATGATAGTGTGCTTTCAAGAGGAATATTCCCAGTGGTACAGGAAAAGCCACCCTGGAACAATGAACAGACTGAGCTGGGGGGTAAAATGAATATTTCAGAATCACCCATACAGATGCTATATGCATTATTTTGGATTTATATTTTCAAAGAATTTCTGAAATGTATATCCCCATTAAATGTAAGAATATAAATAAATCAAGAAATTAAAAGACCAAATTCTTTAGAGAAGATGTTTATTCAACTAAAAAAAAGAGAGCAGATTAGAATTTAGTGTTTTCCCAGAGTTACATTTTGGACCATATGCTAACTCTTCAGGCACTTGTCTGCTATAAAATCTACTCTCCCAAATTAATTTACACGAAATGCTTTATTGAATTTTGTTTGGGGTTAAATTATATTTTACTATTTATGTAAATCATCTGGCTTAAATTTTTAGAACTCCCATTAATTATAGCACATTATACAGTACTTTACCTCAAAATTAATCAATATTTCATGTCTTCGGAAATTCACTGAATTTTTCCCACAATAGTTTTTGCTAAATACTATTTATTTTTCAAATACTCTTGACTCCACAGAAAACTTTTCACATACATCTTCTATTTTGCATTCATTCTATGGAGTAAGAATGCTGCTTTTGCCCATTACTGTGGCAGTAATATTGGGAACACTGATATTTTAATGCTGTTCTTTTTACAATATTGGTAAAGTTTTATGCTCATGCGATAGTTAACTACTGATCAACACTTGCTTTTTGTTGTTTATATTCTAATCTCCTTATCACCTGTAGAGAGAGCTTAAGTATCCTGGGGTATCATTGTTTGGTAAGAAGGTGCTGAAGTAACTCTATATTTTTCAAATAATCATTCTTATTAAAGAATAACATTCTTTCTCAATATGAGTCCCCTATAAAACAGAAACAATATGCTAATCCAGTGTAGTGCAAAAGCACTACAAAAGCAGCAAAAGTAAGTGGGACAGAGAAGTGAGATAGGTGAGGAAGAAAGCACAGGCAGAGAACACAGTGCCAAATTGCCAGCTGCTTCTCCAGAAGACACACAGAGCTGTTTGATCTCTCAGGAAGCTCCAGAGAGGCACTGTGGAGTTATTCTGGTGGTCAGGTCTTCTATATACTTAGTTGTATCTGATTGTTCTATTAGTTACAAGTTAAGGTATATGGAAATCTTACATCATAATTGTATATTTGTGCATTTCTCTTAGTTCTGTCAATGTTGCCTTTATTATATCTAAAGCCATGTTACTAGTTATGTACAAATTTAGAACTGTTACATATTCAAGGTAATTAAGTTCTCATTATGAAACTTACTAATTACATTCCTTGCCTGAAAATGTCGACCTCATCTTGCTGGGCTGATTTTTCCTCCTGAATGTTAGACTGCAAATCCTTGCTGGTACAGTATATCTCAATGTCCTCAAGAAAATTTTAATTTAAACAATTTTTTTGTCCAGTTTTTCTACTTGTTCTCAACAGGAGATTCGATTTAAAACAATTTAGTCTGCTATTTCTAGAAATGGAATATATCAAATGTACCTGGCTCCTTACCTCACCAAAGTTGAAAGAAATCAACTTTAAAAAATCATTCGACTTCAGTGCTTTCAGGGAAAAAACCCAACATAGATTGAATAAGACTTAGACTTTTCAGAGTTATAAAGCAAACAAAGAATTCCAGAATATAGCTTTAAAAATCTAAGCAACATAATTCAATTAATTTCTTAAAATTTCATATTTGAATGTTACTTGGCTACAAATTTTTAAAACTATTAAGATAACTTTCTTAGATCTTGGTTCTACAATATTTTTCAGGTTTTTCATCCCTTGAAAAAAGAAAAATGAGTCAGATTCATTGGAAATGGTTAGACCTTTTCTTATCAATGCTTTCTGATTCATTACACTTTCTTGGAGGAAGAAGATGTAAATCTTTTCTTAAATGAACATTATAATTGAATTGGATATTTGTTAGAATTTTATTTCATAAGATATCTGAGAAAATAAATGAAAATTCCTTTAATGTATATAGTAAATATCAAGGAAAAAATATAGACTGCAATATACACTTGAGAATACAATTCTCACAATCTCAAGAGTTAGCCCACGTTGCTACGAATTTTATTAAAGTACTTGCATGAATCCATGAGATCAGAGAGGTAAAATGTAAGTTTCTGGACAATTAAACCCTATACCTCCTCAATGTATCACTATTAGAGAAACACCTATGCTAAACAGTGGGGCTGCATCACTGTGAAATGGTGTGTTTAAGTACTCCCTCATTTTCTAGGACTAAAATCTAGCAATAGAAGTAATGCAGTTGACACAGGTATTTCTCATAGTCTAGAACATTACTACATTTTTGAGCCTTTCATTACAATTTGGACACAGATTGCAAACACATTATTACACAGTTATCAGCATGAAAAAACAATTTAAAAATTTCATTAAATGCAAGAATAGAAATTTAAGTTTTTTTGTGTTTAAAATATTAGAAGCATTTTTGCAGTAATAGAGCTTAAAATATAAAAAGCATCTAAGATATGTACGCACTAATGATTATACTTTTGGGACTGCATGGTGTCACAAGGGTGAAAAACTAATAAAAAATTATCTAATAAAGCCAATATACAGCCTAACAAAACACAACTGTTTTCTTCCCTTACTTCTGTCATGAAGAATGTGTGAATACTTCTCAGTACTTACATTTCCCCAATATCAATGATAAAAAAAAAAACCCTTATAGTTAAAAGATAAAATAAAAATTAAGAACTATGTAAAGTATAACAAAATACTATGATTTAACCTTGGTTATGTTAGAAAAAGCACCAAAGTGATGATCACTGCTTTAATAACACGCTGATCCTGGCTACTGCATGTGTTCTGTTAACACCACTAGAAGCAGGCAGAGACCCACAAATCCAGACCCATAGTAAAACTCCAGAAAGACAAGCGAAGCATTGTAATTCAGACACAGATATGCACACACACAGGCAAAACAACATTGAGACCATAGTGTCTAATGCTGAGGATCCAATATTGGTAGAGCAGTAAGGCTGTCTTTGATGGATAAAAACGGAAAAATATAAACTTCAACACAATTTCTCCAAATGACTCAGAAATTTAATGACAGAAATCATAATTATAGCCTTCAACCATGTGGCTTAGTTAATAAGATTGACCTACATAATGCAATTTTGAAATTAAAATCCTGAGGGTGTCAAACACTTCAACATTCACAACACTGTCCACTTTCTTTCTATGGGGATTTGGGAGCAGGAGGGGTGTGGAGCTGCCAGAAATGGAGCTCTGAACAGGGAAGGAAAGAGAAAGCACAACAGAAGAATCAGGCAGCTGGTCAAACTTTCAAACAGTAATGTTAAGAACAAATAGATTATGCAGAAGAATAAGCCAAAGGACTAATATTCTGTATCAATAATTTTTTTCTTCACATAGTAAGGCTGAACAGACCAAAATAAACAGCTAGAGAAGTTGGTCATTTTTTCCTTACCATTCACTCTCCCCTCCTTCTCCCTCCCCTCACTCTCCCATCTCATAGTACCTTTCTGAAGTATCCGATGTGCCTGGTATTGGATTTAGTAAGAGCTATCAATAGTATATGAAAAGTGGATATAAGCTTTCACATAATACAAACCTGCATTGTACCTCTTTACTGTAAAATATCATATGCCACGTGCCCTTCCTTTTAACCAACTATTCTTTTACATTTTCCTACTGATACATCAACATGGAAAAGCTAGTTTTAAAAAAGTTATATATTACCCAAAAAATAGTATACAGTGGAATACAGACATTCACACTTCAACCCAAAAGAATGAAATTATTATTATATATTTTCAGATACAGAAACATGTTGTTAAGGAGAGACTTTTGTGGCTTTTGCCTGGTCCATCAATGTATATAAGATTGGGACCAATACATAACCTCTTGGAGCTTATAGATCTGCATTTACTCTTCATTTTTTAAAGTTTTAAAATTTATGCATATTTGAGAATATCTTACTGAATTCCTGAAGACTTGGTGATAAAAACCTTTTTGCTTTCTGAAAGATGCTATTTCTATCTCT
This sequence comes from Rhinopithecus roxellana, assembly GCF_007565055.1. Classification (NCBI taxonomy): domain Eukaryota; kingdom Metazoa; phylum Chordata; class Mammalia; order Primates; family Cercopithecidae; genus Rhinopithecus; species Rhinopithecus roxellana. The sequence continues at coordinate 50,605,065 of NC_044562.1, read as the reverse complement.
AATTACTCATGCAAGAAAGAAACATCTACTGTTGTTCATTACCATTTTCTTCTCATTTCCTTATAGCCTTTATGTATTTTGAAAGTATCTTGGATTATATCATTGTATTTTTCTAATATTTCTCATAGACATATTCACTGAGACACAGAAAATTCAGACGGGCAGCTCTAAGTTCACCCTCGCCAATTTCTTCTCTTTTCCTTTTTTGCCTCATGTCAATATTTATAATTCTGTTGCATTTTAAAAATTTTCTTTGCAGAAATTAAGCCTTAATATTGGAGACCCCAAATCAAGTCTCTCCTCTTACCTAGATATTTGGTAGACTTCCTACATTTTGTCATCAATTATTTGATTTTCATTCTTGAGAGAAGAAGTAGGATTTGCTCCTATTACTAATGGTTACATTAAGATTTTAATAATGCTACTGTTGGGAAAGATACATACTACAGGATCAATAAAAATGTTACTTTTAATTTTATCAAAATATGATAGAAGGCCAATTCCATAAGATGCAGCATTGGAAGATATCTCAACTATTGGTTACTAGCTTTACATCTTTATTTGCTTGAGTGATTTATTTAGGCTTTAGATTAAATTATATAGATGATATGTTAATATATAGATTAAAATTCCCAAGCATTATTTAGATCTTCTTAGCGCATGATACCCTTTCTTTAAAGTTAACTTTGTAAGATTGCCTTTCTTATCTTAGAACATGAAATCTCTTTTGGCCTTCTAACTGTATAATTCATACAATTTATTAGCAAGTTAGCTTACAACGTTCTGTTTTATTAGTTTTCTTTTATTGTATATATCCTGTAATTACAACAATCTTTAAATCATTAAGAAAAAATCAAGTTCTATTCCTTGGCAAGGTAAACATTTAGCACATTGTCATGCACACATTTATTCAAATAATGAGGTTGCTAAGATGGGGTGGTGTGGAATCATTGTAGCAGCCAAAGATCCCACCAATAACTATAAAACCAATATTGAATACAAAAGTTATATTCTTTTTTTTTTTTTTTTTTTTGAGACGGAGTCTCGCTCTGTCTCCCCGGCTGAGTGCAGTGGCCGGATCTCAGCTCACTGCAAGCTCCGCCTCCCGGGTTTACGCCATTCTCCTGCCTCAGCCTCCCGAGTAGCTGGGACTACAGGCGCCCGCCACCTCGCCCGGCTAGTTTTTTGTATTTTTTAGTAGAGACGGGGTTTCACCGGGTTAGCCAGGATGGTCTTGATCTCCTGACCTCGTGATCCGCCCGTCTCGGCCTCCCAAAGTGCTGGGATTACAGGCTTGAGCCACCGCGCCCGGCCAAAAGTTATATTCTTAAAGGCATCAGAATGCTGCTGAAGAAATAATAACTAGAGACACTAAGTTATGAAGGGGATTGAACTTCTCAGAGGTAAGTTGTGAGTCTTCAGCCACTTTTACCTTAGGGCCTTTGTGAATTCTGGGTGAAGGCTAGAGGCTACACATCTGGACTTGGCACAAACAGAGGGCTACTGCTAGAGAAGAGCAATACCAGCAAAAGTTTTGGCAGTGAAATGAAGAAGTGACAAAATTCAAGATTGAAGGACCTGAAACAATGACTGGTTCCTCTGAAAACACTTGTTTTCCAAATCCTGAGACTACAATGCTGAAGGCTAAAGGGCTAAGCCAAAAAAATCCTTAAAAACAGAACTTTCCGCTGTATTAGTCCATTTTTACACTGCTATAAAGAAATACCCGAGACTGGGTAATTTATAAAGGAAAGAGGTTTAATTGACTCAATTCTGGATGACTGGAGAGGCCTCAGGAAACTTATAATCATGGTGGAAGGGGAAAAGCAGGTACCTTTTTCATAAGGCTGGAGGAGAGAAGAGAGTGAAGAAAGAACTTGCCAAACATTTTAAAACCATCAGCTCTCATGAAAACTCACTCACTGTCGTAAGAACATCATGGGGGAAACTGCCTCCATGATCCAATCACCTACCAGTTTCCTCCCCCAACAACTAGGGATTATCATTATGTGGGAGATCAGTCAGAGTGGCAGAAGAAATTATAGGAATAGAAAGAAGAGAACCTTCTTGGAAGGCATGTGGGGTTTGCATAGCTTCAGATAGTTTGGCTGAAGATAGCTGGATTTTCCTTTCAGGAACCAAAGAGCTTAGGGCACAGATACAAAGGAATGTAGAGTAGTTTAAACAGCTTTTTTATTCATGTGGTCCTAAGACCAACCTTTGATCATTCGTGGCCAGGACGGCTCTCTCCAGGGGAGAGTGACCAGGTTAATTACCTACAGGTGTGTTGACTCAAAGTCTTTGTCAATTAAATCTGTACTAAATAAATGTGAGCACTGCCAGCTTAGAGGGGCTGCAAACTTTTTGGCCCCTAGTGCCATCAGCCCCCTGGGCCCGCTTTTTCACTGAATGTCTATGTCTGAGTATGTGTCTCATCCGTCGTGCAGCTGGGGTCTGCAGGACAGATCCCCGCATAATTCAAGATGAGATTTGAGCGGGGATACAAAACCAAACTATATCACCCACTATATAGTAGTGCGGTAAAGGCCAAGATTCACATATGGGAGGAGTCCCTGTAATTACAAGGCTATAGTTAAAGGCTCTAGAAAAAGTGGCAAACTGTCATAATTTGCAGTTACAAGGGGCCTCAGGTAAAAGCCTCTGAAAAATCATAGTAAAATTTGTTGTATTTTCTTGGTACTGAAGGTGAACAGCCCAGCAAGCTCTCAAGTGAAAGCCTTAGAGGCTCACAGTCTAAAAATGGGTGAAAATTAGAGATAGGTTGAGCCTTATTAAGCTTCCAGGCAGGCTCAGATTCGCTCAGTATCTAATTGGTAGTCCTCCCCGACTCTATAAATGTAGTGAAAAAAGTCTTCTTTATGATAGCATAAAATACCATCTACATTCTATACAGATCTTTGTTCTTAGTATACAGCAATCAAAAATATTAGCCAAATCATACAAAGAATAACGAAGAGAAAAAAATCAGACAAGAGAAGAAACCTATAGGATATCCATATATTTTAGTTATAAACAATTAATGTTTAAAATAGCTATAGTAAATTTGTTAAATTACAGGTATATATGTAATATATAATACATATTTCGTATTACATATATTACATATGCAATATATAATATGTACACATAATATAAAATATACATCTTACATATTACATATATATCTGTAATTTAACATATTATACATTAACATATTATATATTACATGTGTAACATATATTTCATATTACATATATTACATATAATAAATTCATTAAAATACACACACACATATATATATGGAGAGAGATGGCAAATTTTACTAGACAACCAAATGGACAGCTTAGTGCTAAAGGAAATTAGTAACTGAATGGATAGACATAAAGAGAAGATTGGCTATAGCAGCAGAAGAGAAGATTAGCCAAATGCTCAAAGCAAAAGGTAGAGAGGCAAAAGGGAGAAAATATTATAAGACACACATTGGACATAGTTAACATGTATAAATATGTAGCATATGTGATTTGAAGTCACAGATGGAGGAAATAATAGGACAAAAGCAATATTTAAAGTGATAATAGCTGGAAATGTTCCAAAACTGATGAGCAATATCAATGCACAAATTTAAAAGTTCTGCAATCCCAAGCTAGATGCATATAAAGAAAACCACAGTTAAGTAAACTATAAAGTTTTGAAAATCAAATACAAAGTGTTCAAAATATCAAGAAATAAGATAAAGCAGCAACAATGAAAATGACATCTAACTTCTTATGAGAAATTATGGAACCCAGAAGACAACAAAACAACATCTTTCAAGTATTGCAAAAACCAAGATGCCAAAAAAGACTTCCATGCACACAGAAAATATACTACATCAGCAATAAAAAATAGGCATTTTTAGACAAAAACTAAGAGCATTCATTACTATACAACTTGCATTTAAAATATACTAAAGAGATTTCCTTAGGCAGAAGAAAAATACCAAAGAGGAAAATATTAAAAATTTAAAAATTAATAAAGTATACTTGGAAGGCTAAACATGAGGTTAAATCTAAAGGAATACTGTCTGTACAAAATAATGATGACCTAGGATTTTAACATATGTATAAAATTAAACATGGCAAGACAATAACACAAATGTTAAAACTTGACTCTTTAAAACTTTTAAAATTAAGGTTTAACGCACATACCTGAATTTTTTTTTTTTTTTTTGAGTTTGACAAATTTATTGGTACTTTAGTAAAGACATTCATCTCAGTCATTTCTCTCTCCCAGCTTGACCTTAGGTTAATATTTCATTTGGGTCAAGAAAATAATATGTAGGAGAGGTATGTTATTTTAACAAACAGGAAAATGGACAAAAAATGGATAGTTTGCCTACATTAAAGTAAGTTAAATTCATATATCTTGATATAATTAAATCATGTAAGAACTAAGAGTTCTATATACATTTCCATCGTTTTACTTGGGCTTATTCTAAACTTAAATGCTAGTGAACAAAATGTTAGGAATATACACAGGCTGCTTCTCTGGAGTTATTACCAACTAAAAAAGCTCAGCAAGCAGTTACCACCAATAAAACAATCTGAAGCTGCCTCCAAATATAATATTGTAGGAGTTTTCAAGGAAATTTTTATACTGTATGCTTCTTTTGTCTGTGACCATGCTTTTAAAGATGTGTTTAACTGTCACATTTTAGAAAAAGTTCATATACAATACAAAAATACAAAACAAACACCCTACAATACACAAATCTAACAAAGTACATGTGGTGAGATTCCAAAAAATGTTTGAAGATGCATTTTCTTTCCTTCAATTTCAGTATCTAAAATGTGCTTTTTCAGAGGCCGCTGGTCAACATGTACGCGTTTAACATAAACCATACAATTTCACTAGTAAGAAAGCCGATAGTTAAGTTCAATTCAAATTGGAGTTCACAAGTTAGTAATTTAAATCCTTAGACAAGGCTACAGAAAGTGCATCTTCTTGTTTTCCAGCTTCATACAATGTTATTATTATTATTTTTTTGGTGTTTATACCTTTTAAAAACTAAAAACAGCCAAATATTTAAGCAATATGTACATTTAAATTTTTGGTGGTGGTTTGTTTTAAAAGAAACAGCTTCCTTATGATTTGCCTCAAGTTCTGGTGGAAATGCTTACAGGAACTAGCTAATAAACAAAAAACAAGAGAAGCACATTCAAAATACTGATTTACTTTGGTAGCAAATGGTTTTTCTTTGAAGACTAATGAAGATAGACAAGACCCATTAAGGTGAAGTGGGCTATTTCAAATACTCAACAGTTTACATTAAAAAATAAAAAATCTTTTAAGAGCTAAGCATCTGTATCCACTGATAGCAATGCAATACCTAGTTTATGATGACTTGAAACAAAACAAATGCCCATAAGGAAAAAAGCTGTATTTTATCTAAATTTACTTTCAGTGAATAGTTCAGTAACATTTTCCTCCCAATACAATAATCCCTCTCTCTATAAGGCTGTTCCTGGGAGCCAGACAAGTTTGGGTAATAAGGGAGTTAAGAGAGTAACTGCTTGCAGTTTTAAATAGACAATAACTTTTTGCTTCCCTCTTAATGTGCTAATAGTTGTGTCTAAAAAAATATGCAATTCTTAAAAAGGTACCATTTCTGATTTCTTTATTATCTGTAACCTTTGGAAACTAATCACATGAAACTACAAAATTAGCAAATGTCTTGAAATCTGTATATAAAACATAAATTACCTCTAATTTCAAACTCTCATTTATTAGTGTACCACTCAATCTTTTAAAAAAAAGAAAAAGAAAAAAAAGCGGCTCCAAAGATAGTCTTATACCATTCTTTAAAAAAGGAAACTGTTCCTTTTAACTTTACACCCACCCCACACCCCAATTTCAAAACATCATTTAATTGTCTTGGTCATGGACATTTCCAAGATGAGATTTTATATTTCGCTCCCACAGCTTCTGGTTATCAGAAAACCCATGCTTTCCTTTATTGAAGGAGTTTGGTCCAGCTGATGTTGGTGTATCCCTTCCAATATTCTTCATCCTCATCTTTGCTTCTGGAGGCATTTCCTCTGGTTCACTATCTTCATCTTCATTAAAGCTGCTGCTACTGAAAGAGTTTTTGGAGCAAGAGTTGAAACAGTTTCTTTAGGCTTACTTGATCCAAGTTTGATGGATATGGCTGATGCTTTCTTTGTTGTCTGACTACCTATGGCAAATCCAAACTTGGAGATCTTTGTAGGCTTTGTTGGGAGGTCGGCAGCTGCTTCTTCAGCTGATCGCTTCTCAGCGCTGCGACTGGAACTTTCCCCTCCATTACTCCGGCGGCTCCAGCTCCCTGAGACTTTTCAGGCTTCTCCTCTCCCGCCTTCCCGTCCCCCCCCCTTTTTTTTTTGAGACAGAGTCTTGCTCTGTCGCCCAGGCTGGAGTGCAATGGCATGATCTCGACTCACTGCAACCTCTGCTGTCAGGGTTCAAGTGATTCTCCTGCCTCGGCCTCCCGAGTAGCTGGGATTACAGGCACCCACTACCGCACCTGGCTAATTTTTGTATTTTTAGTAGAGATGGAGTTTCACCATGTTGGCCAGGCTGGCTTTGAACTCCTGACCTCAGGTGATCCACCCGCCTTGGCCTCCCAAAGTGCTGGGATTACAGGCATGAGCCACCATGCCTGGCCACCTGAGTCTTAAAGTTTAATAAATATTTATATGTGTATATGCTCATATAATTACCACAAATGAAACAGAAATTTCCAACATGACAGAATGTTCCCTTGTGTCTCTCCCACTCTTCAGACTTCTGTCACTATAAATTAGTTTACCTATTCTGGAATTTCATATGAATTTCACATTCATTTCATATGAACGTAGGTGCTCTTGTCTCTGATAATCATCCATATTGTTTGCAACAGTTCATTTTTATAAAATAGGAAGTATTTCATTGTATGAACGTTCTACAATTTATATATTCTCCCGTTGATGAACATATGGTTGTTCCTAGCTGGGAGCTAGCATAAATAAAGCTACTTTAAACATTTTGTCTTTTGATGAACATATGCCCTAATTTCTGTGATGTATAAAATAAGAGTAGAATTGTTGGATCAGAGGCAGGTATAAATATAGCTTTAGTAAATATAGCCAAGGAGTTTCCAAAGTTGTTGTATCAATTTATATTACTATCAGCAGTATAGCTCCAGTTGTCTCATGTCTTCACTAAAACATGATACTGTCACAGTGTCTTCAATTTTTTCCACTTTCGTAGGGATGTAGTAGTATCTCACAAAGGTCTCAATTTCATTTACTTCTTGGATAACAATATTGAGCATCTTTTGTTAGGTTTATTGGTCATTAGAATAGCTTGTTAAGTGTCTGTTGAAGATGTTGCCCAAGTTTTGGTTAAGAAGTTTGTCTTTCTCTTATTGATTTACAGGACTTAGATAATCTTCATAAGGATCCTTAATGGAATATATGTATTATAATTACTTTCACCTAGGCTACAGCTTGGCAAATAGTACTCCTCTGGGAATTTGGCCACCATAACACATGACACTGTTTTCTACCACTAGGTTCAATGGGATATAGGAATCTAATTCAAAGAAATAGAAAAATAATGTATTGCTTTGTTTATTCTATTGTTCTAAGTAAAGTGTATACTTACTGCAAATGGACGTAGTGCACATTTACTCATTTATTTAACATAGGATGTTTTATGCTGACAGAGACCAGTTAAGTAATATATAAAAAAGAAATGGACCAAATGACAGGGAGAAAACTGTCTCAGATTTAGAGATACAACTGTGGGCAATGAAGACACTGATAAAACAAAGGACACATGACCCATTTAATTTGAGCAAATACTAATGCAATTTACCCAGTTGTTGTGAAGTCATAGATGCCCAATTTTGTTTTTCTGTAGAATCTAGATATTTAGAATATTTTACCAAGACTGTGTTTTTAACATAAAACCCACGAGCCACAAGTTTACAATCCCTGATTTTATATTGAGTAACAATTAAAATTCACCATGGCAGGAAAAATAATGGCCACCCCAAGGATGTACACTCCTAGTCCCCAGAATCTGTGAATATGTTTTGTTACATGACAAGAGGAGTTAAGGTTCCAGATGAAAATAAGGTTGCTAATCAACTTGCCTTAAAATAAAAAAGGTTAGCTTAGATAATCCAGGTGGGCCCAATGTAATCACAAGGGTCTTTGAATGGAAAAAGTTTAGTCAGAAGAGTCAATGTGTGATGCGATAAAAGACTCAACCAGACATTGCTGATTTTGAAGATAGAAGGGGCCACCAGTCAAAGAATGAGGGCACCCTTCACAAAGCTCCCAAATTCAGGAAAATGGATTCTTCCCTGGAGCCTCCAGAAAGGAATGTAGCTCTCTCTGTTCCTTAATTTTAACTCAGTGAGACCTGGATTAACTTTTGACCTCTAGAATGGTAAGATAATAAATCTGCATTTTTTTTAAACTCACTAACTTTGTGTTAACCTGCCACAGTGGCACTAGAATACCCTACCTAAAAGATTTAAACTTATTTCAAGATCCACTAGGAATTATCCTAATTTAAGATTGTATTAGTTCATTTTCACACTGCTGATAAAGATATACCTGAGACCGGGAAGAAAAAGAGGTTTAATGGACTTACAGTTCCACATGGCTGGGCAGGCCTCAGGATAATGGCAGAAGGCGAGGAGGAGCAAGTCACATCTTATGTGGATGGCAGCAAGCAAAGAGAGAGCTTGTGCAGAGAAACTCCTGTTTTAAAAACCATCAGATCGCTTGAGACCCATTCACTATTACAAGAACAGCATGGGAAAGACTCACTCCCATGATTCAATCATCTCCCACCGGGTCCCTCCCACAACACGACACGTGGGAATTATGGGAGCTACAAGATGAGATTTGGGTGGAGACACAGAACCAAACCATATCAAAGATAATTTTGCTTAAAATAACTTATATGTTACATAAAATTTCTTATTTGACTTACTATGGGAGCACAAGTGTCAGTTTTTTGATACAATAATAAATGTATAATGAAACTCTTGATTACATTAAAGGTTTACTATGGATTGCTGTAACTGATAAAGCTCACATAAGACAAGTTGATCAAACATATTTCAACTTATTTTCACAAATATCTCTAATTTTAATTATCAAAGCAGCCAACAGATAACCAGTAACACATTCTAAAATATTTCTTTACATTGTTCCTCTTTTCTAAAACTAAAGGAGTAGGGCTTTCTTCACCTAAAAGTTAGAATATTAAAAGTTAGAATGTAAATTAGTTCAAGTATTGTGGAAGACAGTATGGCAATTCCTCAAGGATCTAGAACCAGAAACACCATTTCATCCAGCAATCCTGTTGCTGGGTATATACCCAAAGGATTATAAATCATTCTACTACGAAGAGACCTGCACACATTATGTTTATTGCAGCACTATTCACAATAGCAAATACTTGGAACTAACCCAAATGTCCATCAATGAAATACTGGATAAAGAAAACGTGGTACATACACATCATGTATATGTATATATCATGCAGTCATAAAAAAGGAAAGAGTTCATGTCCTTTTCAGGGACATAGATGAAGCTGGAAACCATCATCCTTGGCAAGCTAACACAGCAACAGAAAACCAAACACTGCATGTTCTCCCTCATAAGTGGGAGTTGAGCAATGAGAACACATGGACACAGAGAAGTGAACATCACACACCAGAGCCTGTCAGGGGGTGGTGGGAAAGGGGAGGGGGAGCATTAGGATAAATACCTAATGTATGTGGGGCTTAAAACCTAGACGACGGGTTGATTAGTGCAGCAAACCACCATGGGACATGTATACCTATGTAACAAGCCTACATGTTCAGCACATGTACCCCAGATCTTAAAGTCAAATTGAAAGAAAAATTCATTTCAATTAATCAGATTATTCAATATTCTAATTATTACAAATCCCATAGATAATGCCAATTATAAATATTTACATATTTAATTTATTTAAATATTTAATTCATTAAAAATTTATATGCTTATTTTAAAATATATGTGATTTAACAAAATGATTTACCAAATTATCAGTATTATCCAAATGAAACCTAAAAGCTTAGTTTTTGTAATTTTAAACATTATTATGATAAATAACAAAAATATATTTAATAGTCTGATTTCAATCCATTTACAAATATTAAATTATGAAAATCAGCATCAGATCTATCCAGAAGCAGCATTGAACTCTGATTTAAGAAACAAATCAGACAAAATATTGTTATAGAAATATTTACATTTTATTAACTTTAAATTTTAAATTTTTAATTTTTGTGGGCATATAGTAGGTATATATATTTAGAGGTACATGAGATACTTTGATACAGGCATGCAATGTATAATAACTGCATCATGGAAAATAGGGTTCACATCCCTTCAATATTTTCAATATTCAATGACACAATATCCTTTGTGTTACAAATAATCCAACTATACTTTTACTTATTTTTAAATGTATAATTATTATTGACTATAGTCACCCTGTTGCACTATCAAATACTAGGTCTTATCCATCTTTCTACCTTTTTTTGGACCCATTAACTATCCTCACTTCACCTCCTACAACCCCACTCCCTTTTCCGGCCTCTGATAACCATTCTTCTATTATCCAAGAGTTGAAATGTTTTAATTTCAAGGTCCCACAAATAAGTGAGAACAAGCAAAGTTTTTGTTTCTATGCCCTGCTTTATTTCACTGAACATAATGACCTCCAGTTCCATCCATGTTGTTGCAAATGACAGTATCTCATTCTTGTTAATGGTTGAATACTATGCCATTGTGTATATGCAACACATTTTCCTTATCCATTTGTCTGTTGATGGACATTTAGGTTGCTTCCAAATCCTGGCTATTGTGAATGGTGTTGCGACAAACATGGGAGCGCAGACATGTCTTCAATTTCCTCAATTCCTTTTTTTTGGGTATATGCCTAGCAGTGGGACTGCTGGGTCATATGGCAGCTATATTTTTAGTTTTTTGAGGAACTTCCACATTTCTTCATAGTCATTGCACTACTTTACACTTCCACCAATGGTGGAAGTTATCCCCACATCGTCTCTAGCATTTGTTATGCCTGTCTTTTGGATAAAATCCATTTCAACTGGAGTGAGATGACATATCATTGTAGTTTTGTTTCACATTTCTCTGATGCTGTTGAGCACCTTTTCACATGCCTGTTCATGATTCATATGTCTTATTTTGAGAAATGTCTATGCAAATCTTTGGCCCATTTTTAAATTGGATCATTTGATATTTTTCTATAGAGTCATTTGAACTCCTTCTATATTCTGGTTATTAATCCCTTGTCATGTGGATAGTTTGCAAATACGTTCTTCCATTCTGTGGGTTGTCTCTTCACTTTGTCGATTGTTTCCTTTGATGTCTAGAAGGTTTCTTACTTGACATGATCCAATTTGTTCATGTGTTCTTTGGTTGCCAGTACTTTGGAGGTATTACTAAAGAAATTTTTGCTAAGTCCAATGTTCTGGAGAGTTTCTCCAATATTTTCTTTCTGTAGTTTCATACTTTGAGGTCTTAGATTTAAGTCTACAATCGATTTTGATTTGATTTTCTATACGGTTAGAGATAGGGGTCTAGTTTCTTCTGCATATGAAGATACAGTTTTCCTATCACCATTTATTTAAAAAGTATGTTTTTTTCCCAATGAATGTTCTTTGCACCTTTGTTGACGATGAGTTCATTGTAGATGTATGAATTTATTTCTGGATTCTATATTCTGTTCCATTGGTCTATGCATCTGTCTTTATGCTAGTACCATAATTGCTGTATTTACTATATATCTTCAGTACAATTTCAAGGCAGGTAACGTGATAACTCCAGTTTTGTTCTTTTTCTCAGGATTGCTTTAGCTATTCTTGATCTTTTGTGGTTCCATATAAAATTTAGGATAGTTTTTTCTATTTCTGTGAAGCACATCATTGGTATTTTGATAGCGGTTGCGCTGAGTTGAATCTGTAGACTGCTTTGGGTAGTATGAACATTGTAACAATATTGACTCTTCCAATCCACAAACATGGAATATCTTTCCATTTTTTTGTGTGTGCTTCTCAATTTCTTGCATCAGTATTTTATGGTTTTCATTGTAGAGATCTTTCTTGTTTTGGTTAATTCCTAGGTATTTAATTTTATGTGTGGCTACTATAAATGGGATTACTTTCTTTTTCAGATTGTTTGCTGTTGGCATATACAAATGCTACTGAGTTCTGTACGTTGATTTTGTGTACTGCAAATTTACTGAATCTGTTTATCAATTCTAGCAGTTTTTTTGGTGGAATCTAGGCTTTTCCAAATATAAGATTGTATCATCTGCTAACAAGGATAGTTTGATTTCCTGTTTTCCAATTTGGATGCTATTTGTTTCTTTCTCTTGTCTGATTGCTCTAGCTAGGACTTCAAGTATTATGTTGAATAACAGAAACAGGGAACATACTTGTCATGTCCAGATCTTAGAGGGAAGGCTTTCAGTTTTTCCCCATTCAGTATAATAGTAGCTGTGGGTCTGTGGTATTTGGCTTTTATCGTGTTGTATTTCTTCTTTCTGTATCCCATTTTTTGAGAGTTTTTATCATGAAGGGATGTTGAGTTTTATCAAATGCTTTTTCAGCATCAGTTGAAATGACCATGCCATTTTTGTCTTTCTGTTGATATAATGTATTACATTGATTGATTTGCATATATTCAACCAGTCTTGCATTCCAGAAATAAACCCCACTTGGTCATGATAAATTATCTTTTTAACATATTGTTGAATTCAGTTTGCTCATATTTTGTTGAGGATTTTTGCATCAATATTCATCGGGGATATTGGCCTATAGTTTTGTTTTTTCTTTTTTTTTCTTTTTGATGTGTGTTTGCCTGGTTTTTGTATCAGGGTAATACTGGTCTTGTAAAACGCATTTGGAAGTATTCCCTCCTGCTCTGTTTATTCAAGATAGTTTGAGTGGGATTGGTGTTAATTCTTAAAATATTTGGTAGAATTCAGCAGCGAAGCTTTCGTGTCTGAGCTCTTCTGTATTAACAGACTTTTTATTATGGCTTCAATCTCAGCACTTCTTATTCTGTTCATCTTTTGAATTTCTTCATGGCTCAAACTTGGTAGGTTGTATGTGTTGGAATTTGTCCATTTCCTCAAGATTTTTCAATTTATTGGCATCGAGTTGCTCATAGTAGCTACTAATGATTCTTTGAATTTCTGTAGTATCAGATGAAATGTCTTCTTTTTCATCTCTGATTTATTTGGGTTTTCTTTTTTCCTTAGTCTGGCTAAAGGTTTCTTAATTTTGTTTATCTTTTGAAAACACCAACTTTTTGTTTCATTTATATTTTGTATTGTTTTTCATTTCAATTTCATTTATTTGTGCTCTGTTTGTTGTTTCTTCTACTACTTTTAAGATTGGTGTGCTTTTTTATAGTTCTTTAAGATGTGTCATTAGGTTGCTTATTTGAAGCTTTTCTTTTTTATATGTAGTTGCTCATAACTATAGATTTCCCGGCAAGTACTGCTCTCATGTATCTTGTAGTGTTTAGCATGCTGTGTTTCCAGTATCATTTGTTTTCAAAAATTTTTCAATTTTCTTAAAATTGGAAAAAATGAAAAATTTCTTGAAAAATTGGTTCACTGGACATTCAGGAGCATAATGCTTAATTTCTACGTATTTGTATAGTTTACAAAATTCCTTCTGTTACATTGATTTCTAGGCTTTAGAAATCTTGTGGTCAGAGAAGATGCTTGATATTATTTCAATTTTTGAGTGTTTTAAGACTTGTTTTGTGACCCAACATATGGTCTATCCTTGAGAATAATACATGTGCTGGGGCAAAGAATGTGTATTCTTCAGCCATTGTATGACATGTTCTGTAAATACCTATTAGGCACATTGATTTTACAGTGCAAATTAAGCCCAATTTTTTGTTGACTTTCTGTCTGGAAGGTCTGTCCAATGCTGAAAATGTGTTGTTGAAGTATCCAGGTATTATTGTTTTGAGGTCTATTTGTCTCTTTACCTGTAATAATATTTGCTTTACATATATAGGTGCTCAATGTTGGATGCACATATATTTACAACTATCATATTCACTTGCTGAACTGACTTCTTTATCATTATATAATGACCTCCTTTGTCTCTTCCTAGAGTTTTTGTCTTGAAATCTATTTTGTCTAACATAACTACTCCTTCTCTTGTGTCCATCAGCATGGAATATCTTTTCCATCCCTTTATAGTTCAGTCTGTATGTATCTTTGTAGGTGAAGTGTGTTTCTTATGGGCAACAGATTATTGGGTCTTATTTTAATCCATTCAGCCACTATTTTTATTATCTTTTTTTATTGTCTTTTTATTGGAGAGTTTAGGCCGTTTACATTCAATGTTATTATTGGCAAGTGAGAACTTCCTCCTGCTATTTTTTTTTCTGGCAGTTTCCTTCTCTTCACTTTCTTCTTGTCTTCCTTTTAGCGAAGGTTATATGCTCTGGTAGTATGATTTAATTTTTTTTTTATTTTTTGTGTATCTCTTGTATGTTTTTTGATTAGAGGTCACCATGAGGCTTGCAAATGTTATAACTCATTATTTTAAGCTGATGAAAATTTAATACTGATTGTATAAACAAATTAACCAACAAGTAAAAAGAGCACTAACAAAAACTCTACACCCCACTGCTTCTTGGCTGTTTGGCTAAGATCAAGTGTAAAAACTTTACACCTTAACTTCATCCCCCAGACTACTTTCTAACTTTTTGTTGTTTCTCTTTATGTCTTATCATACTCTGTGTCCTGAAAAGTTGTTGTAGTTATTGGTCAATTATTCAGTATTTCCACATAAGAGTAGTTCAGATACCTCAATTACAGTGTTATAATATTCTGTGTTTTCCTGCGTGCTTACTCTTACCAGTGAATTTTGTACCTTCAGATGACTTCTTATTGCTCATTAACATTCTGTTCTTTCAGATTGAAGAACTCTCTTTAACATTTCTTGAAGACAGGTCTGGTATTAATGAAATATTTCAGCTTTTGTTTGCGTAGGAAAGTATTTTTCCTTCATGTTTGAAGGATATTTTGTCCAGATATACTAGTCAAGGGTAAAAGTTTTGTTTCTGTTTTTCTCCTTCAGCACCTTCAATACGTCTTGGCCTGTAATGTTTCCACTGAAAAATCTGCTGCCAGACATATTGAAGCCTCTTTGTATGTTATTTTTTCTTTTCACTTGCTTTTAGAACCCTTTCTTTATTGTTGATATTTGGGAGTCTGATTATTAAATGGCTTGAGGTAGTCTTCTTTGGGTTAAATCTACTTGGTGGTCTATAACCTTCTTGTACTTAGAGTTGATATCTTCTTCTAGGTTTGGGAAGTTCTCTGTGATTATCCCTTTGAGTAAACTTTCTACCACTCTATCTTTCTCTACCTCCTCTTTAAAACCAATAACTCTTAGACTTGACCTTTCAATGCTATTTTCTAGGTCCTGCAGGTGCACTTAATTGTTTATTATTCCTTTCTATCTCCTCCAAAGTGTATTTGCAAATAGCCTGTCTTCAAACTCACAAATTTTCTGATTCATTAATTGTGTTCTTAGGAAGCTCATGCATTCTCCAGCATATCACTTTCATTTTTCAACTCTACAGCTTCTGCTTCTTTCTCATTAAATATTTTTAAATTTATCCAATAGAATTCTAAATTCCTTGTCTATGATATCTTGAATTTCTTTGAATTTCCTCAAAACAGCAATTTTGAATTCTGTCTGACAGGTCATATATCTCTAGCTCTCCAGAATTGGCCTTGGTACTTTATTATGGTTTATTTGGTGAGGCCATGCTTTTCTGCTGGTCTTGACACTTGTAGATATTTGTCATTGTCTGGGCATTGAAGAGTTAGGAATGTATTGTGGTCTTCATAATCTGGCCTTGTTTATGCCCATTCTTCTTGGGAAGGATTTCCAGGAGTTCAAGGGCCCCATCCCAGTATTACTGTGGTTCTCACAGATTTGTTGATGTACCACCTTGGAGGTTTCGTATAAGATCCGGAAGAATTATCTCAATTACCAGGCAGATACTCTTGTTCTCTTCCTTTACTTTCTCCCAAACAAACAGAGTTTCTGTCTATGTCCTGAGCTGCCTGGGGCTGGGGGTACAGTGACAGAAGCACTCCTGTGGCTACCACCACTAGAAATGCCCTGGGTCAGACCTGATGCCAGCACAGCACTGAGTCTCATCCAAGGCCTGCTGTAACCACTACCTGACTACCCTGTATGTAGGGCCTAGGGCTCTACAATCAGCAGGTGGCAAAGCTAGTCAGGTTTGTGTCCTTCCCTTGAAAATGATAAGTTTCTCCATTCCCTGGGCAGGTCCCAAGGTATATCTTGGCGACAGGGATTGGAGTCAAACACCTTAGAAATCTACCTGGCATCCTATTCTACTGTGGCCAAGCTGGCATTCAAACCATAAGACAAAGTTTTTCTTACTTCCCTCTCCCCTTTCCACAGGTGGAGGAGCCTTTCCCTATGATCACCACCACCGCCAGCACACAGGGAGTTCTGCCAGGCCACCACGAATGTTCACTTAAGGCCCAAGTTATCTTCAGTCAGCTTGTGGTGAATGCTGCCAGGGCTGGGACTCTCCTTTCAGGACAGTGGGCTCCCCTCTGGCCCAGGGCAGGTCCAGACATGCTGTGCAAGAACCTAGGCCTGGACTCAGGGATCCAATGAACCCACTTGGTCCTCTATTTCGCTGCAGCTGAGCTGGTATCTAAAGCCAGCACATCTCAGAGACTCACCCAAGGCGCATTACATACAATCTAGGTATCCCTGCTGGTTCTTCAGGGCCCAAGAGCATTTTAGTCAGCAGGTGATTAATCTTGCCAAGACTGGGTCCTTCCCTTAAAGGCAGCATGTTTCCTTCTGGCCCAGGGTGTGCTAGAAATGTCATCTAGAAACTATGGCCTGAATTGGGGTTCTCATGACTCTATACAGTACTCTATCCTACTGTGCCTGTGCTAGTATCCAACATGTGACGAAGTCCTCTTTTCTCTCTCCTTTTCCTCAAGTGGAAAGATGTCACTTTTGTTGCTGTGAGCTGCACTGCCATGGGTTGGGGTAGAGGCGGCACAAGCACTCCCCCACCTGACCTGACCTGTCTGGTGTCTTACTAGGTCATGCTGTGCCCCATTCCACTGGCTCTAATCCCAGTGAACCATCAGGACTTGCCTAGTGATTGCATTCCTTATGTCCTAGACTACCTTTCAAGTTCATTTAGAACACTAGAGCACTTTAGCCCAGGGTGGCAAGGCTTGCCAGAGCTCAAGTTCTAACCACTGGGATGGGCACTTCTCTGACTAGGTCTGTTCCAAATGCTCCTTCTGTGGGTGAGCACTGGCTGAGTTTGGCATGGTTTTGTTTTCTACTGTGACAGGGCAGCACTGAGTTCAATGCAATGCCCCCCATTCACTGTGCTCTCCCTTGCCCAAGTATACAGATTGTTCTCTCCACACCACATAGCCACTGCTGAGGGAGGAGAAAGGGATGCCATCAGTGATTTAAAACTATCTCACCCACCCTTTTCAGTGCCTCTTTCAGTTATGTGAAGTTAAAACCAAGTACTGTGATTGCTCACTTGATTTTTGGTTCTTATACACATGCATGCTATTTTGTTACTCTTGTTAAAGTTTGGTGTTCCATAGGCTGGATAGGATGATCAGTGGAGCCTTTTCTTTCACCTTCTACCATCTTGCTCTACCCTCAAACATTAAACTTATATCAATGTACAAACTACGTTATTAAAGTGGTGAAAAGACATTACAAAAAACAGTCGCTTCACACTGCATAAGACCAAAAATGGAATTCTATAACGGTAGACTGGAGTATTTCCTTACAAGAAAATAGTCCCAGTAAATAGTGTCAGTTTTATTCAGCCAAACAAATTTTGGTCTCTTCTAGTTTTCTGAGTCATCTTATATACTTTATGTCTATAATTAATAAACTTACAGTTTTCCTTCATGCTCTATACTGTTTTTATCAACTTAATCACATGAGTTCAGGAGAATGTATACTTTAACGCTTAATATAAAACATTTGGGCTACCCTTACCCTGAAATTTAAGACTTAGAAATTACAAAGCAGAAGCTCAAGGAACTCAGTTGCCAACATTTGTTTTGTTTTGTTTTTTGGCCTGCAGTAATTTTAGAAGTTTAATTTATTGCCTACATTTTAAATGTAGAGAAGTTTTTTTAAAACACAAAATGTTCAAATTTTTACTTTTATTGGGAGTAACATAGAATTTCTAGGAACGAATCGCATTCCTACCAAATCTCCTTCTATGGGAACCCTTTAGTTCTCCAGTGTCCCCAGCATACCCATGGAGCTTATACTTGATTCTAAGTTAACTGCCCAGCCTCTGTAGGCTTTTGAGTTTATGACTCTCAGCCTAGACCCCAATGATGCAGTTACTTTTTCTGTACCCTGTAGATTTTTCTCTCCCTATCTTCATCTGTTTTGTGCTGCTATAACAGGAAATCTGACTATGTAATTTATAAAGAAAATAACTGCGTTTCTCACAGTTCTGGAGCCTAGAAAGTCCAAGATCAAGACACTGGCAGGTTCAGTAGTCTGATGAAGGTCTAGCCTCTGCTTCCAAGATGATGCCCTGAAGCTAGGTCTTCCAGAGGGGAGGACTACTCTCTCCTCACATGGCAGAAGACAGAGAGACAAAAAGGGGTAAAACCTCTCTCTCCTCAAGCCTTTATATAATCATACCTAATTTCATTCATGAGGCCAGAGGCCTCATGACTCAATTCCTTCCCAAAGGCCATCTCTCTCAATACTATTGCTCTGGGCATTAAATTTCAACATGCATTTTTGAGGTGACAATAACATTCAAACCATAGCATTCCCAAACTAACTACCTGAACTTCCTGGGGCAGCTGCCCTCCTCCCTGTCACTGTGTCAGAATGTTTAGGGCAGGAGGACCTGAGACTGTAACGTTAGAAAGAACAACCAACAATGAAATGAACCAAGATGAAGAAAATTGCCTGCCTATACCTGACACTCTTTCATTACCAGTGTCCTTCTTTCTGTCAACCCAAAATAATTGTGACAGATTTACACAAATATGTTTTGTTTACTATAGCAAAGCCATTGTGTCAGACTCTTCAGGAATAATCCTAGGAGTAGTGTGAATTCAAGTATAAGGCAATATTTGTTTTTCTGCCTGCAATGTTGCCCAAAATTCCTAGAATAAGAGACAAAGTCTCCCATTTGATAATTCCAAATAGATACTTTTAAATAATTACCAATAGAGTGATAATGCAATAGTTTGAATGAGTTTTATTTGAGATATAGTGATGAATTATATCTAGTCTTTTTTTTTATTATAATCAGATTGAGAAAGCGTTGGGTACAAGAAAGAGGTACATATATTTCATAGTCAAGGTAAAATGCCAACAGGAAAAACTGAGTGTTTGATGCCCTCTACCACTTTTCCTTTTAGCTAGTTCAGCTACTACTATTATTATTACTACGAATGCTTTATAATGACAATTATTCTTGTAGTATCATTTTTATTAACAATAGTAATAATAATAAGAGGAACTACCAGTATTTGGGTACTTACTTTGTTCTAGGCAATGTGCTAAGTACTTCATATATATTATCACAGAACACCCTTATAAGGTAAGTACTGTTATGATCTCTATTTTAGAGTATAGGTATCTTGTCCATTATTGCACAGCAAGTAGGAGTGGGAACAGGTATTCTACTACAGGTCTGACTCAAAAGTCCATGCTCTTAATCAGTGTAGGACAACCGGGACATTATTGCTATAAGATATATACTTCCTCCTTGCTTCTAGTGGTTATAACTTTGCCTCAGTGACTTTCATCTGAAGGTACACCTTCAGAGCTCCCATACTGACTCATAAGTATGAGAGCATTTTTCTCATTCACCTATTATTAGCTAAATTTCAGATACAAGTTGAGAGTGGAAAAGGAAGAATTGATGAAGAAAAGCACTTGTGAGTACTCCAGGTGTAGCATTCCTACCCATGAATCTGTGCTTTACAAGCACATTGCTCTTTATTTTCAACACTTCACTTCAAACTCATGGTGGAAGATGCCAAAGGCCTTTCAGCTGGAAACCTCCTAATTAAATGTTGAACCTTTAATGGATCATTAAGGTTTTGTTCCTATGAGGAGAAGTTCCTATGGATCATCAAGTGAGAGATCCATTAATCTCTCACTTGAGAGTCTCTTTTGAGGCTCTCAAGTGAGAGATTAATGACCTGTCAATGTTTTCCTAATGCAGGGAAGACATTTTATAAATGCTAAATAGAAGGATCCAGTTGCTTAATTTACCAAGCATATTTTCTCTTTGTGCCATTTTTATTCCTGCACAGTTGGGGATTCTTGGCTGTCTAAAAAATATTCCTTGTCTTTGAGATAAAACGTGTTCCTATTGTTCACACAGACTTTAGGCAGTATGAAAAGTAAAACATAATGGCAGGATACACAGTGATACATTGTTGTACCTTATCAAAATAAAGAGAGAATTTAATATCATTTTCTTTATCTCATCTCTAAACTCAGGAATATTTGCTGGTGGTAGGAAAGAAGTTATATCCAGCAGTTTTACTCAAAGAAACCCACTATGTGAATGCAAGTTCAAAATAGAAAATCAGGTATAAATGCTGTTACAGAGTTGATCTTTGACCTTGATCTGGGCCACTTTCTTAATTCCTTTCCTTCTTTATGGCCATTTAAATAAGACCTGAGTGATTGTGATATATCTATCTTGGTTATAGCTAAAGAAAGCAGTAAAAGAGATGAAGTTTTATTAACAACTCAGCAGCTGGAGTACTTGCCCTAAATCTAGGTAGAAATAAGTTCAAGAAGCCAGATTTCTGTAGAATTCCCGCTATGTCTTTTATGCATATTATGTTCACCTGAAAGATGTTAATATTGTTCAGGTAGCCCATTCGGCACTGAAAGGGTTAAGAACAGAAAAACAGACTCTATTTCTGCTGGATATGTACCTTGAAATTAACAGGAAGAGGACCTGGAATTTACATCTTTGTGACTGATGTAAATTGAATAAATAGATTTTCAGTAAACATGATGTAAGCACTTTGTTCTTTTCCTATAAATAATACAGCAACCCTAAATTTTCCCAAGCCTCGCTGGGTCTTTGGATATTAATGAGAACAATTCCCTGGCTCGTTGACTGTTCCTGACCAAGGCATCCAGAAAACCACCAGTTCTCTTCTGTAATATTCTGAGAACATCCAGAGGAGGTTTCACAGATGTACACCATCAATTCCAATTTCAATTCCAACCTTCCCAGGAAAGCAAGAATACCAAGCCCATTGGGATGCTGCCTGTTCCATTGCATATCACATCCATTGCTAATGTGTCTGTTCATCTGTGCACCACTTCTGAAGTCCTTGAACCCTCACAGTCTTAAACCATTCCAATTTCTGTGCATAAGTAAGCAGACACTTCTCCCTCTCTGTCAGATTGTCATTCCAGTATCTACAGTGCTGACCTCCAAAATTCTGCTAAATTTCATAATGAAAACTGTCTTGTCAGCTTGTGCTATAAAGGTAGGGCTCAGAAATTAGAGCTGAGGAAACAGATGCCTTGCTATTCTTCCCATTGTTCATTGCCATCAGTCCCTTGCCTTTTCCCGTGGATACTTAGACACAAACATCTTCCTAAAAAGTCCTCTTTGCAAAGGCAAAATATTCCCACCAAAGACATCTAGGATCCACTGGACTAGCACCTGTTAGATATACTAAATATGTCGAAATACAGGGCCTCTTCTGCTTAATACCAGCTCAAATAGTGAGAGAGATGATTGTCCTAATTGATTAAGCATACATCAATGCAGTTGTTATTTCACCATGACACCTTCTTCTCGCACTTGAACCACACATTACTTAAAATTGTCTACATATTTTAAGTTCTTATTCAAATCACACTTTACATTTTATCAAAACTTTTATATTGATTACAGTATCTCTATTATGTTACTTAACAATCTATTTTAGATTGCTTAAATATACATTAGAATGAGCCCCTGGTTACACCATTTGTATTGAATATTATTCATTTTTGTATTCTCCACAATGTCTAACACAATACTCTACATTTCGTAAGCATTTAAAATCATTGTATTGAATGCATAATAAAATTAAATTCATTCATTAGACAAAATGACAATAAAACACACATTCCTCCTTTTGCTGGTTTCTGACTGGACTGCCTACATATCTTTAATGTTACTGGAATTTATACAAAATTAATTATAATTACCTAACTCTGCCTATGTCTCTATGTTATTGGTATGTGAATATTTAAATGAAGGGGTAAATGATTTCTCAAATGCAGGGCAAGATTCTTGAAGATTCTTGTTATGAAAACCTACAAAAATGACACTGCAATGTCTAAATCACAATGTCATTTAACAGCATGCTTTTATTTTTAATATAGTGAATTTTTGGTTCTTTATACATTGAAAACATTGCTAATTATAAACCTATTTCTTATTATTCCCTTTATTCTACATTGTCTATTCTTACACATAGTTTTTGTAGGATAAGACTCTGGTTCTTACTGGATCTCTAGTTTGAATTCCTTTGTACTTTTGTTCATCATACTCAACTAAACACAAAGGTATAGGTGCATTATCAGGAGTAGAGTGATTTATTGAAAACTTTGTGTGACACAATATTATAAAGAAATTAACTGTAACTTATTTTCTTGACAGTAAGTTCATTATCATAGTTGAGCATAGTTACCTCTCCCTGCTAAGAAAAAAAGAGTTTTGAACAAGAATATCTAATTGATGATTCCCAAAGTTGAGTCTGTTAGCCACTGTCATGAAAATTTAGGCTTGAGACAAAATTAAACAAAACTTTCTAGGTTGGGCCCTTAGGATTGGGGACTGGTGGTCACACAGATGAAATATGATTCAGTCCTCCAGACAACAACACCAGACCACAAATATCATGAATAATCAGAAAAACAACACCACACACACACATAAATAAAATGAAGCACAATGACTGACTCTAAAAATATAGATTTTTTAAATGCCTAAAAAAGAATTCAAGCCCGGTCACGGTGGCTCATGCCTGTAATCCCAGCACTTTGGGAGGCCGAGATGGGCGGATCACGAGGTCAGGAGATCGAGACCATCCTGGCTAACACGGTGAAACCCCGTCTCTACTAAAATACAAAAAAATTAGCCGGGCGCGGTGGCGGGCGCCTGTAGTCCCAGCTACTCGGGAGGCTGAGGCAGGAGAATGGCGTGAACCCGAAGGCGGAGCTTGCAGTGAGCCAAGATCGTACCACTGCACTCCAGCCTGGGCGACAGAATGAGACTCCGTCTCAACAACAAAACAAAACAAAAACAAAAACAAAACAAAAAAAAGAATTCAAGTTAATCATCCCAAAGCTCAGGGATCTGTAAGAGAACATAGAGAAACCATGAAATTAAATGAGGAAAATGATACATGCATAAGATGAAAAGTTCAACAGAGAAACCATAAAAATGTTATTATTATTATTGTTGTTTTTTTGAGATGGAGTTTCACTCTTCTGTCCAGGCTGAAGTGAAGTGGTGTGGTCTTGGCTCACTGCAACATTTACCACCCAGGTTCAAGTGATTCTCCTGCCTCAGTGTCCTGAGTAGCTGGGATTATAATAGCCCACCACCATGCCTGGCTAATTTTGTATTTTTAGTAGACACAACATAGTTTTGCCATGTTGGCCAGGCTGGCCTTGAACTCTTGACCTCAAGTGATCCACCTACATTGACCTCCTGTGCTATGTGCTATGATTACAGCTGTGAGCCACCACACCTGGCCAAAATAATTTTAAAGAAAATTCTGGAGCCAAAGAACACAATGACGGAACTGTAAATTTTCATAGAGAGTTTCAACAGAAGACTTGATCAAGCAGAAGAAATAATGAGTGAGTGCAAACACAGGTCATTTGAAATGACCCAGTCACAGAAACAAAATAAAAAAGATTTTAAAAGAGTGAAAAAAACGATAGGACTTATTAGATGTTATCAAGCAGATCAACATGGGCATTTTGGGTCTACCAAAAGGAACAGAGAAAGAAAAAGTGAAGAAAAGCTTATTTAATGAAATAGTGACACTAAACTTTCCGAACATGGAGAGGGAAATGAGTATCAAGATCCACGAAGCCTGAAGAGCTACAAATAGATCAAACAGGTTTTCAAAGAGACATGTAACAAAGGAAAACTTTCACCAAGACACATTGTAACCAAATTTTCAAAAGTGAAAGATAAAGAGAGAATTTTGAAAGCAGCAATGGAAAAGTGATTCATTACAGATAATGGAACCCCATGAGATGTTTGTATTTCTCAGCAGAAACTTTATAGGCCAGGAAGAATGAGATGTTATATTATAAGTGCTAAAAGTAAAAGAAAAAAACAAACAAACAACAACAACAAAAAACTACTAACCAAAAATACTATACCTGGCAAAGCTGTTCTTCAGAAATGAGAGAGAGTCAAAGATTTTTTTAGATGAACAAAAGTTGTAGTAGTTATTACCATAACACCTGCCTTAAAAGAAAGGTTAAAGGGAATTCTTCAACTTGAAGCAAAAGGATATTAACTACTAATAAAAAACATATAGAAGCATAGCATTCATTATAAAGGTAAGAATATAGACAAATTCAGAATAATACTGTTATGGTGGTGGGTAATCAATTTTAACTCTAGTGTAAAAGTTAAAAGACAATAAAATTTAAAGTGACTATAGCTATAATAATTTCTTAATGAATATAAATTGTAACAAAAAATTACAAAAGACAGCAGGTAGAGGAAGAAAGGAACAGAAGAACTACAAAGCCATCATAAAACAATGAACAAAATGGCAATAGTAAATCTTTACCTAGTAATACTTACTTTCAATGATAATAGATTAAGTTCCACAATCAAAAGACAGAGTGGCTGAACTGATTTTTAAAAACCATATCCAACCATATGATACTTATAAGAGACTCACTTTAGCTTTAAGAACACATAGAGGCTGAAAGTGAAGAAGTGGAAAAAAGATATTTCACAAGAGTGGCTATACTTATATCACAATTTTGTAGTCCTAGTCAATACATAAGTAATTCAAATACTCTTATATTTTTAGTAATTTCTCCTACTGGAATGTGTTTAAGATGATCAAAGAGTAAAGTTTTATTAATTTTTCTTAGTTTTTAGCTACATGTTTCAATGCTGGCTCTAAGTGTTAGGAATACAGATATCAAAATAAATAGATTGTAGTTGTCCTGAAGCTTTCATTCTAATGAGGAACAGAATATGAATAACATATATTAAATGTAAAAAGTAAATTATTGTATGCTAGAATATAAGAGCCACGAAATAAAAAAAAAATAAAGTAAGGGAAGATGGGGATGGGGATGGCAGACTAATATTCAATAAAGGGTTAATGTAGATCTTATTGAAAAGTCATTAAAAAACCTTTTGAGTACTAAGACTCAAATAGTATTCATATATTGATTGGTAAACAGCATTAAAATAATTCATCTTTTTATCCTTTTAAAATATTTTTATTATTTTAAACTTTTCTAAGTTTTTAATCCAATATCTTATATAGGATTTTTAAATAAATATGTATCTATACACTTAAATTATACTTTATGATTGTTACAACACTATGTAATTATATATTGTATATTTACATCATAAAATAAAAATTCTACCAATGCAATCATAGTAACAAAATTGGAAGATAATATAAAAAATAATTTGTATCTGTATAAAACAAAAAGTTCATATCAAAAGGAGATTAATAATACTTTAATTCTGAGATATGAAATAAGTCATATTTTCAAATGAAGAACTATAAGTGATTTACATACAAAATATATAATACACAGGTACATTTAGAAATAATTTAAAATTGCAAATTAAAATATTAGTTTTTCTCAAAAAATTTGTAATTTTTCAATATTCAATCTTTGAAAATATTTTGTTATATACCAATATATACTGCTATCAAAAAATGCAAATTAGATAAACTTTTCCTGAATGCAATCTATGTATGACTTTTTAAAAATATTCATATATTGATTCATCATTTCCTTAGCATACATATTTTAGTATGCTAGAAAGTAATAAGAATAATCATTAGAAATAAGAAAATCCAAATAACTTACCCAACAGTTACAGAATATACAACAGTATACTGATTTAATTTAAAAAAAAAATACATAATATAAAACCTTCAGCATAACATAAAATGAGAAATCCAAGATGCAACATATATATAAATATAAATATTGCAGCATGAATGTAAATATGTTTATGTGCAAACATAGAGATGTGAAATATAGATGACTATGAATTCAGTTTCATCTACTTATGCCAAATATGAAATTTTGTTGGGGTTCAGGTCTGATATGAATCTTACCTGAAGAGTTTTTATACAAGAGGGGGAAATACAGTGGTCAATCACAAACAAGTGCTCAGCATCCACTTTACAAACCAACTTCTATTCTGTATTTCATGTTATATATATAGTAAATCTTGTGACTTTAGAACAACTTTTAATTAGCTCTCCAAAGAAATGTACCTACTTGTATCAGTGATTATATTGAAGATCTAAAATAGAGATTAATTTTATCCATAAAGTAAACATTACACACTTACTAAGGAGGGAGTGGTCTAATTTAGCAGAATTTCTTCAGCTCTGTTACTAGCATGATTGCACTACATGAATAATTATGTTTCTTTAGATACATACCCCACCATATACACACAGATTTAGAAGTGTTTCTATGAGGGCCCCAGACAGTGTTACAAAACATGAGAGATAAAATTTTTGTGAAAACTCAAAAAGCTATTAACTTGTGAATAATATATCTAGAAAAAATACAACTTAATTTGAAAATGTACAAATTAATTTAAAAATGTAATTTATTGGAAAACAAGCCTATGTAGAATAAAGGCACCAGTGGAAGTAAGAGTGGAAAAACTTATGAGGCACTTATATTTTTATTATGTAAATTAACAGGGACATGCCTTTACTATGTAGATATGGAAGAGCTTATTCCTGAGTTAAAAAGACTAATGAAGAGGGATTGTGGGTTGGGACAAGCAGACAATTATCAGAAAACCTGTTCATCAATCTACAGTACATGGTTTGTACATCACCATCATTATCATTTATTATTAGTTATCATAGCTTTGGTTTTACAGATCTGAGGAAGTTTATAGCTGACGTTACTATGCAGAGTTTATTTTGGCTTCAGAAGTAATTTTAGACCCTCCATAAATTATATTTGTTCTATGCTTATAGATTCACAAAAGTTCTGAAGGGATCTATTAAACCATTGGATTATATAGTAGAAAATATGTGCTACAGCTTTTGTGAGGGTCACACTGACACAAGAAAATGATAATTTTAGTTTTTTTTGATCTCCTAATAAACCTCATTCACCATTAAGCAATTCTCCATTAGAAAGCTTTCTTTCAATTACTCTTTTTCTAAAAGATTTTATAAATCTTTTCATAAAATACAATCACTTGAATTTCTCCTTCCCTTTGTACAGTTTTATATAAAATAAAAAAACAGGTGTAGGCCAAGTAAAATTTTTGGCATTATAGGGGTAAAACTTACCCAAAATAACCACCAAAAGAAGGGAGGTAATGTTTTGAGAAACAGAGCCAATGTCAGTAACAGGAAAAATCCTATCCAAATACAAGCAGAGAAAATGACAGGCCAATATCCCTGTGAACATAAATGCCAAAATTATCAACAAAATATTAGCAAACCAAATCCAACAACTCATCAAAAAGATAATATTCTATGATCAAGTAGGTTTTATTCCAGGGATGCAAGAATGGTTCAACACATGCAAATCAATAAATGTGATTCACTACATAAACAGAATTGAGAAACAAAACCTATATGATCATCTCAATTGATGGAGAAAAGGCATTCAATAAAATCTAGCATCTCTTCATGATAAAACCCCCAATGAATTAGAAACTGGAGGAAAATACCTCAAAATAATAGAAGTCATATATGACAGACTCACAGCCAACATCATACTGAAGGAATAAAAGTGGAAAGCATTCTCCCTAAGAACTGCAAGAGACAAGACCTACTTTTACCACTCCTATTCAACATAGTTCTGGAATTCCTAGCCAAAGTAATTAAGCAAGAGAAAGAAATAAAGGCATCCAAATTGGAAGAGAGGAAGTCAAATTATCTCTGTTCACTGATGATATAATTTTATACCTAGAAAACCCTAAAGGCTTCTCCAAAATACTTCCAGACTTGATAAATGACTTCAGTGAAGTTTTTGGATACAAAATCAACATTAAAAGCACAGTAACATTTCTATACATCAATCACATTGAAGCTGAGAACCAAATCAAGAACTCAATCCCATTTACAACAGCTATTTTTAAAAATACCTAGGAATACATCTAAGCAAGGAAGTCAAAGGTTTCTATAAGAACTACAAAACTGAAGAAAGAAATCATAGACAACACAAATAAAAATATTCCATGTTCATGGATCAGAAGAACCAACATTATTAAAACGACCATACTGTGCAAAGCAATCTATGAATCAGTGTGATTTCTATCAAATTAGTGTAATTTTTCACAGAATTTTTTTTAAATTTAAAATTCTAAAATTCATATGGCATCAAAAGAGACCCTAAAAAGCCAAAGCAACTATGAGAGAAAAAACTGAAGTGGGATGTATCATATTACCCAATGTCAAATTACACTCCAGGGGTATAGTAACCAAACGGAATGGTACTGGTATAAAAACAGACACAAGGACTCACAGAACAGAGGACCCAGAAATAAAGCCACATACCTATAACCAGGACACCTTATTCAATAAATGGTGCTGGGAAAACTGGATGGCCATATGCAGAAGAATAAAATGGGACCCATATATCACCATATACAAAAATTAACTCAAGATAAATTAAAAAATGAAAGACCTCAAACATAAAAATCTAGATGAAAACATAGGAAAAACTGTTCTGGGCATTGGTCTAGGCAAATAATTTATAACTATGACTTTAAAAGCAAATGCAACAAAACTAGAAATGGACAAATGAGACATAATTGAACTAAAGAGCATTTGTACAACAGGAAAAAAAACTATAATCAGACAACCTATGAAATGAAAGGAAATATTTACAAACTATATGCATCTGACAAAGGACCAATATATTCGGAATCTACAAATAACTCAAGTCAACAACAACAACAAAAAAAACAACCATTAAAAAGTGAACAAAGGATATGAATATTTTTAAAAAGAAAAATAAACAGAAAACACATGAAAACATGTTCAACATCAATTATCAAAGAAATGTAAATTAAAATCACAATCAGATACCATCTTACATCAGAATGACTATTATTTAAAAAGTCAAAAATTAACATGTTGATGAGGAATCAGGTAAAAGGGAACACTAATACACTTGGTGGGACTGAAACTCACTATGACCTCACAGAAAACAGTATGAAGATTTCTCAAAGAACTAGGAATAGAACTATTATTTGATCCAGCAATCCCATTACTGGGTATCTATCCAAAGGAAACAAAAGTATTATATCAGAAAGATACCTGCAATTATAATATCATGGCACTATTTACAATAGCAAATACATAGAACCAACCAAAGTGTCCACTGATAGGTGATTGGATTAAAAAAAGTAGTATACAGATGCCCATTGATAGTGGATTGGATAAAGAAAATGAAATAATGTCCTTTGCAGGAGCATGGATGCAGCTGGACATTATCCTAAGTAGATTAATGCAGGAATAGAAAGCTAAATAATGTGTGCTTTCACTTATAAGTGGGAGCTAAACATTGGGTATACATGGACATAAAATTGAGAATAGACATTGGAGAATGCAAGAGGGGACAGGGAGGGAGTGGGCAAGGGTTGAAAAACTACCTTTTGGGTACTATGGTCACTTCCTGGGTGATGGGTTCAATCACACCCCAAACCTTAGCATTATTCAATATACTTTTGTAACTAACAGGCACATGTACTCCCATAATCTAACGTAACATTTAAAACCAAAATGAAAATGTGGTGTATATATATCATGAAATACTACTTAGCCATAAAAATGAAATGTCTTTTGCAGCAACGTGGATGTAACTAGAGGCCATTATCATAAGTGAAATAAGTCAGAAACACAAAGTGGGTCAGGTGTGGTGGCTCACTCCTGTAATGCCAGCACTTTGGGAGGCCGAGGCTGCAGGTCGCTTGAGGTCAGGAGTTCGTGGCCAGCCTGGTCAACATGGTGAAACCCCGTCTCTACTACAAATACAAACATTAGCCGTGTGTGCTGGCATGCACCTGTAATCTGAGCTACTCTGAAGGCTGAGGCAGGAGAATCGCTTGAACCCGGGAGGAGGAGATTGCAGTGAGCCGAGATTGCACCACTGCACTCCAGCCTGGGTGACAGAGAAAGACTCCATCTCAAAAAAAAAAAAAAAAAAAAAAAAAAAAAAAAAAAAAGAAACAAAGTTAAATACTGCATGCTCCTACTTGTAAGTGGGAACTAAATGTGGGTCACATGGACATGCAGAGTAGAACGAAAGACACTGGAGACTCCAGGAGGTGGGAGGGTAAAAGAAGGGTGAGGGATAAAAATTATCTATTGAGTACAAGGTACACTATTCAGGTGATGGGAACAATAAAAGCCCAGGTTTCACCACTGTGCAATATATCCACATAATTAAACTGCACTTGTACCCCCTCAATCTACAAACATTTTAAAAATTAAGAAACATACAAATACTGTTCATCTTAGATCTGGGTCAAAGAGAAGTGATGGGGCACAAAGAGAAGAAATGTATTGAGGGTCTGCTATATAGTCAGCATTCTTAGGTGATTCACACATATTCTCTTCTATAATCTTAAAATAAGGAAAATATTATTTTTAATTTAAAGATTCAAAGTTTACATAATGTGGACAAGACAGCATAGCTAACAATGAAACCAAGTTTTCAAATCCTAATCTCTCTGATCCTAAGAAAATTTACAGAAAACATGAACCAGACAAAATTACGAGGGAAAAATACCAACAGGTATGTGTAAGGGAAAAATACAGACATTTTACATTTGTCCAGTTGCAGTTCAATTTGATACATAAGCGTGTGTATAGGTATGTGGGTGTGTGAATGAGTGTGGGAGAACTGGAGAGATGTATAGATGTGTGTATCTATATATGTTTTATATATATGTGTGCATATATAGATCTCTATTTTATAACCTGTTTATAATAGATACAATAACAGATTTTAATATTATAGATTTGTGTTAGAGAAAATTTCATTGTAAGTATTCCAAGTTCCTCAGACAAGTCTGGACAAATGCATTACCTTTTAATTTTTTTTTAAATTTTTATTTCTTTTTAATTGGAAGTTCTGAGGTACATGTACAAGATGTGCAGGTTTGTTACATAGGCAAACACGTGTCATGGTGATTTGCTGCACCTATCAACCCATCACCTAGGTGGTAAGCCCAGTAAAATGCATGACTCTTTTAGATTCCTTGTAGCAAAATGCATTATTTCATTTGAACTATTATGATATAATGAGACTCTTTTAAGTAAAATATTCTAGAAACTGTTCTAAAAGTTTTCTCTTCAAAATTTCATCTATGGAAGCAATGTATTTATTCTATAATACTCCTCTTTATAATTTTAAACATGTTAAAGTAATAGAATACAATCTCATTGTAACTTTTACGTTTTTAAAAATGAAATATGGTTTTATTTTATAAAAATGTAGATTTCTCTACCTCTAAATATTTTAAAACAAAGGATGAAGAACAATTGAGTTTTTAAAAATAAAACACTGTTTTGTGGGAAATTTTAAAATAGAAGTTTGAAAATACTTGGAATTATTGCAACAATGGAATAAATATAAAGCTCCCAAGGTATTACTTTTAAAGAAAAACATTCATTTGAGTAAGTATTTTAGTTTGTAAAAATCAAATTTTAAAGTCAAGTATCCTAGGATGGTTACAAAATATTCAGTGAAATATAAAGATAAGTCACAGTGAGGTAAATTTATTATTAGAGTTCAAAGTGAATATATGAGTAACACAGTTATGAGTAACATGTATTTAAATTGAGAGTATGATAAATTATCAAAAATGTCAAGCTGTGATTTGAGGTCACACATCGATAGGAGCATAGATAAATTTGGGGGAGAATCTTAGACTTTATAATGTTGTAGTCCAATGCTTCATTTGAATGAAAACCATGATACTGAAAACTAGATCTTAAAAATAAAATTTGACCTCAAACATGTCATCAGAGTCCCCTAAGGGAATTGTAGAGATCACAGAGTGCCATGGGGTAATAATTTGTGTAAATATAAGTATCAAGACAAATTCCATTTATCATTAGAATCTTTTTCTTAGTACTCCCATATCCCTTTTAATTTTTTAACTTTTTAAATTTAATGTTCTCAAATTAAAAAAAAAAATTTCTGGTTTTCTCATCTTCTCTTCCTTTTTTCCTCCCTGTCTTCCTTTGGTGAAGGTGATTTTCCTCTGGTGATATGATTTAGTTTCTTTTTGTTTGTGTATCCATTGCATGTTCTTTGGTTTGAGGTTACCATAAGTGGTATGGTTTGACTGTGTCCCCACCCAAATCTATCTCATCTTAAATTGTAGCTCCCATAATTCCCACATGTCATGGGAGGGACTCGGTGGGAGACAATTGAATCATGGGGGTGGTTTCCCCCATACTGTTCTTGCAATGGGGAATAAGTCTCACAAGATCTGATGGTTTTATAAGGGGAAACCCCTTTCGCTTGGTTCTCTCATTCTGTCTTGCTGCCACCATGTAAGAAGTGCCTTTCACATTCTGCCATGATTGTAAGGTTTCCCTAACCATGTGGAACTGTGAGTCCGTTAAACCTCTGTTTATAAATTACCCAGTCTTGTGTATATCTTTTTCAGTAGCATGAAGACGGACTAATTACACAATGAGGCTTGCAAATACTATCGTATAACCCATTATTTTAACCTGATAACCACTATTTGCATAAACAAGCAAGTAAAAATAAATCTCTACTCCTTATCACTCTTAAATTTTTGTTGTTTGTATTTGTATATTATTGTACTATGTTTTGAAAAGTTGTAGTTTTTCTTTCATTGGTTCATTGTTTAGTCTTTCTACTTAGGATAAGAGTTAGTTTACACATCACAATTACAGTGTTGTAATATGTTGTGTTTTTCTGTATATTCACTATTACCGGTAAATTTTGTACCCTCAGGTGATTATTACTCATTAATGTCCTTTTTCTTCTGATTGAAGTACTCCCTTTAGCGTTTTTTGTAAGGCAGTTCAGGTATTGATGAAATCCCTCAGTTTTTATTTGTCTAGAAGTCTATTTTTATTTTATGTATGGATCTTTTCACCAAATACACTATTCTAGAGTAAGTTATTTTCCCTCAGCAATTTAAGTATGTCATGCCACTCTCCTGGCCTATAAGGTTCCACTGAAAAGCTGCTGCCAGACATATTTGAGTTTCATTGCATGTTGTTTCTTTTCTTTTGCTGCTTTTAGCATCCTTTATCCTTTACTTTGGGAGCTTTATTATTCAATGTTTTGAGATAGTCTTTTATGAGTTAAAACTGTTTAGTGTTCTATAACCTTTTTGTACTTGAAATTGATATCTTTCTCTAGGTTTGGAAAGTTCTGTTATTATCCTTTTGAATAAACTTTCTGTCCTTGTTCGTCTACCTCCTCTAAGGCCAATAACTCTTATATTTGCCCCTTTGAGGCTATTTTCTAGATCTTGTAGGCATGCTTCCATGTTTATTTTTTCTTTTGTGTCCTCTGTGTTTTCAAATAGGCTGTATTTAAGTTCACTCATTCTTTCTTCTACTTGATTTATTCTGCAAAGACTGATGCATTCATTTTTCAGTGTGCCAATTGCATTTTTCAATTCTGGAATTTCTGCTTGATTCTTTTTAGTTATTTCAATCTCTTTAATACATTTTTCTTTTAAAAATCTGAATCCCTTCTCTAGGTTATTTTGAATTTCCTCAACACATATTTTGAATTCTCTGCCTGAAAGATCATGTCTCTGCTTCTCCAGGATTGCTCCCTGTTACCTTACTTAGTTCATTTGATGAGGTCATGTTTTCTTGGGTGGTGTTGACGTTACTAGTTGTACTGTGATGTCTGGGCATTAAAGAGTCAGCTATTTATTGTAGTCTTAACTCTCTAGGCTTATTTATAGCTATCTTTTTTGGAAAGGATTTTCAAATATTTGCAAGGACTTGGGCATTGTGATCCAATGTGTATCTGCTTTAGGAGGCATCCCAAGCCCAGTAACATTGTGGTTCTTGTATACTCATAGAGGCCTTGATAGCCTTGGACAAGATCTGGGAGAATTCTCTGAATGACTAGGCAAAGGCATATCTTCTTTTCCCTTACTTTCTCCAAAACATATATACTCTCTGTCTCTGTTCTGAGCCACTTAAAGCTGTGGGTAGACTTACACAAGCATCCCTGTGGCCACTACTACTGTGACTGTACTGGGTCAGATCTGTAGCCACCACAGTACTGTGCCTCATGCAAGATCTGCTGTAACAACTCCCTGGCTACTGCCTGTGTTCGCTTAAGGCCCTCAGGCTCTACAATCAGCAGGTGGCAAAACCAGCCAGGCTAGTGTCTTTCCATTTAGGGTGGCAAAATTCCCCAGGCCCCAAGTGAGTCCAAAATTGCTATCCAGGAGTCAGGGACTAGTGTCAAAAACCTTAAAAGTCTACCTGGTGTTCTACTGTATTGTGGCTGAGCTGGCACTCAAATCACAAGATGCAGTCCTTCCCACTCTTCCCTTCCCCTTCCAAAGTCAGAGGAGATTCATCCCATAGCCACTGCCACCCCTGGCCATAGGGAGTACCGCCAGTCTACTGCCAATGTTCCATTAAGGCCCAAGGTCTCTCAAGTCAGTTTGTCTTGAATGGTGCCTGGCCTGGGACTCCCCTCTTTTCTGGGGCAGGTCCAGAAATGCTGTCCAATAGTTGTCCTGAAATTGGGGACCCTAATAGACCACTTGGTACTCTACCCCCATGGTTGTGCTGGTACCTAAGGTTCAAGACAAGTCTGCTTTACTTTTTCCTGAGCTTTTCTCAAGCAGAAGGAGTTTTGCCCCATAGCCACCACAGCTGATATTATGCTGAGTCTCACCCACCTGAAGCCTGGAAGTCTTAGAAGCTCACCCAAGGCCCTCAATATTGTACCTCAGTATTGCTGTCGATTATTCAGGGCTCAAGGGCTCTTCAGTTATCAGGTGATGAATGCTGCCAGGACTGGGTCCTATCCTTCAAGGTAGAAGGTTCCCTTCTGGCCCAAGTTGTGTCTAGAAATGTTTTCTGGGAGCTAGGGCCTCATGACTCTAACCAGTGCCCTATCCTGTTGTGTCTAAGCTGGTATACTAGATGCAAGACAATGTCTTCCCCACTATTCTATCTCCTCTCCTCAAAGGAAGGAAGGGGTCTCTTTTGGAGCCTAAAGCTGTGCCACCTGGGACTACGGGAGGGATA
This sequence comes from Rhinopithecus roxellana, assembly GCF_007565055.1. Taxonomy (NCBI): domain Eukaryota; kingdom Metazoa; phylum Chordata; class Mammalia; order Primates; family Cercopithecidae; genus Rhinopithecus; species Rhinopithecus roxellana. The sequence goes on along the minus strand of NC_044562.1, from coordinate 50,569,392 downwards.
ATGTCAATACTGCCTTGGCTACCCCAGGTGGCATCTCAGTAAGTTATAGACCCCCCAAGTCCATACTCTCTGGGACTAGTTCAGTAGTGAGACTCAGCTAAGAGTTGCAGTTCTTATGTGTCTTTCAAATTTACTTGGAGACACAGAGTGCTGTAGCCCTCAGTGGCGAGGTTGGCAGGCACTCAAGTTCAGACCACTGAGATTGGTGATTCCCTTCTGGCTATGGCTGGTTTAAATGTTCCCTCTGTGGGTGGGCATCAGCTGAGTTTGGTCTGGTGTTCCATTCTGCTCTAGCAGGACAGCACTGAGTTCAATGCCTCAGAATTGCTGTTTTCTGCCACCGCCAGCACCCAGAGATGCTCTCTGCAATGTGCTGCCTCTGCTGGGATGGGAGAAGCATGGTGTCCACAATTCAGGACTTTTTTTTTTTTTTTCTCTAATAATCTCTGCAGTGTCTCCTTCAGTGATATGAAATTAAAGCCAGGTACTAAAAGTGATCACCTGATTTTTGGGTCTTATGACGGTTTTTTTCCTGTGTAGATAGTTGTTAACTTGGTAGTTCTTGGAGGGGGATGATGAGTGGAGCTTTCTATTCCACCATCTTGCTCTGCTTCCTCTACTCGCATCTTCTTTATAAACTTTAAATGCCATTTTTATTTGTTTTACTAAATTTACAGGCTGTAAACAGGATATAAATATCTTTAACTCATGTTTTTGTTTGGTTTACATTGAAATTAAATAAGAGGATAATATAAATACAATAAATTTAACAGAATAAGATTACCATGTGAGACAAAAATGAGTAAATGTCAATGTAAAACTTCTAAAGTTGAGATTTATTTTATTTTCTTCTTTCCTATTCAATTAGTTTTCATAACTAATTTATGATGAAACAAAAAATAAATTGCAGTAAATACTAACTTGAACATAGTTGAAGTTTTTTTTTTGTTTGTTTTCTGACACAGTCTTGCTCTGTCGCCCAGGCTGGAGTGCAGTGGCGCAATCTCAGCTCACTGCAACCTCAGCCCCCTCTGCCTCAGCTTCCTGAATAGCTGGGACTACACGCACCCGGCTGATTTTTGTATTTGTAGTAGAGACAGGGTTTCACCATGTTGGGCAGGCTGGTCTAGAACGCCTTACCTCAAGCGATCTGCCTGTCTTGGCCTCCCAAAGTGCTGGGATTACAGGCGTGAGCCACCATGCCCGGCCATGTTTAACTCTTCTATTGTAACTGTCTTTTGAATCTGAGTCTCACTCACTGCAACCTCTACCTCCTGGTTTCAATTGATTCTCCTGCCTCAGCCTCCTGAGTAGCTGGGATTACAGGCGTGCACCACCACGGCAGGCTAATTTTTGAATTCTTAGTAGAAACGGGGTTTCACCATATTGGTCAGGGTGGTTTCGAACTCCTGAACTTGTGATCCGCCCGCCTCGGCCCCCCAAACCGCTGGGATTACAGGTGTGAGCCACTGGGCCAGGCCTCTATTGTAACTTTTTAAAGAAAACTTTTTATTTTGAACTTTTATAGAAAAGTTGCAAAAATGTTAGAGTTTCCTTAAATCTCTCATCTGATTTCCCTAATGTTAACATCCTGTGTAAGCTTAGTGCAATTATCACAAACAGGAAGTTAGCATTGGTACAATATAATAACAGACATCATTTGAATTTAATCAGTTTATTAATAACTTCTACTGTCCCAGGAGTTTGAGAATCCCATATTGCATTTAGTTGTCATTTCTTGTTACACTTCTCCAGTCTGAAACAAGTCATTCATTACTTTGGTACTTTTGGAAAATGATCAACAGTTTTGTAGAACATCCTTCAATTTGGTGTGGTCCAATGTTTGTGCATGCTTAGATCATTACATATTTGGTAATATTACCACAAAAATGATTTTGTGTACTTTTAATAAACTGCAAGTCTGCTTTTTATAATGTTTGTACCATTCTGCATTCTCGTCAGCAGGGATACGGTAAGCCTCCTTAGTTTTAGCCATTCTGCGGTTATTTAATGGTATCTGTAGTGGAATGTTGAACATCTTTTTATATGCTATTTGTCACCTGTGTGTTGAAGTACCTCTTCAAATCTGTTATCCATTTTTAGTTGAATAATGTCTCCTTATTAAGTGGTGGTAGTTCTTTACATATTCTGGATACAAGTTATTTGTTGAGTGTATGTTTTATAAATAGTTACTCCCTATTTGTGGCTTCTCTTTTCATTTTCATAACAGTGTCTTGCAAATTGCAAACTTTTTTTTTAGACTCCAATTTGAGTTTTTTCTTTTGTATTTTGTATTTAATGTTTAAGATTTTTTTTTTTACACGCAAACTGGAATATTATATTGTAACAAAATTATATGAATAAAAATGATCACAGATATTTATACATAGAATAGAGTGTAAGTAAAACACCTCAGAATGCTAACAATTGTGGTGAGATTATGGATGATTATGGATAGTAATCTTCTTTTACATTTTTCTGTTTTTCAACATTTGTACAACATAGTAAGTTTTACTTTGTTTTCCACAAAAATTATCTGTTCATTGTAGACAATTTGGGAGACAGGAAAGAACTAAAAATATAACTTAATAATTCTATCTCCTTTATTCACTTTACCACACTTAAAAAATTTAAAACTTTCATACTGTTCCATTTTTCTGTACACCCATATGTATCTATATTCTATACAGTTTTATACAGTTGGAGGTAAATATTCTTTCCTGTTTTATAATATGGTACATTTTTAGCTTGTTATACTTTTTCTCATTTTTTTAAACATGATTATTTAATTGATGAAAAATAGCAACATATACCATCATGTTTATGTTACCCCCTATTGTTGAATAACTATTTTTTTCTTTTTTTTTTCGCAATTTTTTTTTTAAATTTTTTAATTTTTTTTTATTATACTTTAAGTTCTAGGGTACATGTGCATAACGTGCAGGTTTAGTTACATATGTATACTTATGCCATGTTGGTGTGCTGCACCCATCAACTCGTCAGCACCCATCAATTCATCATTTATATCAGGTATAACTCCCCAATGCAATCCCTCCCTCCTCCCCCCTCCCCATGATAGGCCCCAGTGTGTGATGTTCCCCTTCCCGAGTCCAAGTGATCTCATTGTTCAGTTCCCACCTATGAGTGAGAACATGAGGTGTTTGGTTTTCTCTTCTTGTGATAGTTTGCTAAGAATGATGGTTTCCAGCTGCATCCATGTCCCTACAAAGGACGCAAACTCATCCTTTCTTATGGCTGCATAGTATTCCATGGTGTATATGTGCCACATTTTCTTAATCCAGTCTGTCACAGATGGACATTTGGGTTGATTCCAAGTCTTTGCTATTGTGAATAGTGCCGCAATAAGCATGCGTGTGCATGTGTCTTTGTAGTAGAATAATTTATAATCCTTTGGTTATATACCCAGTAGTGGGATGGCTGGGTCATATGGTACATCTAGTTCTAGATCATTGAGAAATTGCCATACTGTTTTCCATAATGGTTGAACTAGTTTACAATCCCACCAACAGTGTAAAAGTGTTCCTATTTCTCCACATCATCTCCAACACCTGTTGTTTCCTGACTTCTTAATGATTGCCATTCTAACTGGTGTGAGATGGTATCTCATTGTGGTTTTGATTTGCATTTCTCTGATGGCCAGTGATGATGAGCATTTTTTCATGTGTCTGTTGGCTGTATGAATGTCTTCTTTTGAGAAATGTCTGTTCATATCCTTTGCCCACTTTTTGATGGGGTTGTTTGTTTTCTTCTTGTATATTTGTTTGAGTTCTTTGGAGATTCTGGATATTAGCCCTTTGTCAGATGAGTAGGTTGCAAAAATTTTCTCCCATTCTGTAGGTTGCCTGTTCACTCTGATGGTAGTTTGTTTTGCTGTGCAAAAGCTCTTTAGTTTAATTAGATCCCATTTGTCAATTTTGGCTTTTGCTGCCATTGCTTTTGGTGTTTTAGACATGAAGTCCTTGCCCATGCCTATGTCCTGAATGGTACTACCTAGATTTTCTTCTAGGGTTTTTATGGTATTAGGTCTAACATTTAAGTCTCTAATCCATCTTGAATTAATCTTCGTATAAGGGGTAAGGAAAGGATCCAGTTTCAGCTTTCTACTTATGGCTAGCCAATTTTCCCAGCACCATTTATTAAATAGGGAATCGTTTCCCCATTTCTTGTTTCTCTCAGGTTTGTCAAAGATCAGATGGCTGTAGATGTGTGGCATTATTTCTGAGGACTCTGTTCTGTTCCATTGGTCTATAGCTCTGTTTTGGTACCAGTACCATGCTGTTTTGGTTACTGTAGCCTTGTAGTATAGTTTGAAGTCAGGTAGCATGACGCCTCCAGCTTTGTCCTTTTGGCTTAGGATTGTCTTGGCAATGCGGGCTCTTTTTTGGTTCCATATGAACTTTAAAGCAGTTTTTTCCAGTTCTGTGAAGAAACTCATTGGTAGCTTGATGGGGATGGCATTGAATCTATAAATAACCTTGGGCAGTATGGCCATTTTCACGATATTGATTCTTCCTATCCATGAGCATGGTATGTTCTTCCATTTGTTTGTGTCCTCTTTGATTTCACTGAGCAGTGGTTTGTAGTTCTCCTTGAAGAGGTCCTTTACATCCCTTGTAAGCTGGATTCCTAGGTATTTTATTCTCTTTGAAGCAATTGTGAATGGAAGTTCATTCCTGATTTGGCTCTCTGCTTGTCTGTTACTGGTGTATAAGAATGCTTGTGATTTTTGCACATTAATTTTGTATCCTGAGACTTTGCTGAAGTTGCCTATCAGCTTAAGGAGATTTTGGGCTGAGACAATGGGGTTTTCTAAATATACAATCATGTCATCTGCAAACAGGGACAATTTGGCTTCTTCTTTTCCTGACTGGATACCCTTTATTTCTTTCTCTTGCCTGATTGCCCTAGCCAGAACTTCCAACACTATGTTGAATAGGAGTGGTGAGAGAGGGCATCCCTGTCTTGTGCCAGTTTTCAAAGGGAATTTTTCCAGTTTTTGCCCATTCAGAATGATATTAGCTGTGGGTTTGTCATAAATAGCTCTTATTATTTTGTGGTACGTTCCATCAATACCGAATTTATTGAGCGTTTTTAGCATGAAGGGCTGTTGAATTTTGTCAAAAGCCTTTTCTGCATCTATTGAGATAATCATGTGGTTCTTGTCTTTGGTTCTGTTTATATGCTGGATTACGTTTATTGATTTGCGAATGTTGAACCAGCCTTGCATCCCAGGGATGAAGCCCACTTGATCATGGTGGATAAGCTTTTTGATGTGCTGCTGAATCTGGTTTGCCAGTATTTTATTGAGAATTTTTGCATCGATGTTCATCAGGGATATTGGTCTAAAATTCTCTTTTTTTGTTGTGTCTCTGCCAGGCTTTGGTATCAGGATGATGTTGGCCTCATAAAATGAGTTAGGGAGGATTCCCTCTTTTTCTATTGATTGGAATAGTTTCAGAAGGAATGGTACCAGCTCCTCCTTGTACCTCTGGTAGAATTCAGCTGTGAATCCATCTGGTCCTGGACTTTTTTTGGTGGGTAGGCTATTAATTGTTGCCTCAATTTCAGAGCCTGCTATTGGTCTATTCAGGAATTGAACTTCTTCCTGGTTTAGTCTTGGGAGAGTGTAAGTGTCCAGGAAATTATCCATTTCTTCTAATTTGCATAGAGGCGTTTATAGTATTCTCTGATGGTTGTTTGTATTTCTGTGGGGTCAGTGGTGATATCCTCTTTATCATTTTTTATTGCGTCTATTTGATTCCTCTCTCTTTTCTTCTTTATTAGTCTTGCTAGCAGTCTGTCAATTTTGTTGATCTTTTCAAAAAACCAACTCCAGGATTCATTGATTTTTTGGAGGGTTTTTTGTGTCTCTATCTCCTTCAGTTCTGCTCTGATCTTAGTTATTTCTTGCCTTCTGCTAGCTTTTGAATGTGTTTGCTCTTGCCTCTCTAGTTCTTTTAATTGTGATGTTAGAGTGTCAGTTTTAGATCTTTCCTGCTTTCTCTTGTGGGCATTTAGTGCTATAAATTTCCCTCTACACACTGCTTTAAATGTGTCCCAGAGATTCTGGTATGTTGTGTCTTTGTTCTCATTGGTTTCAAAGAACATCTTTAGTTCTGCCTTCATTTCGTTATGTACCCAGTAGTCATTCAGGAGCAGGTTGTTCAGTTTCCATGTAGTTGAGTGGTTTTGATTGAGTTTCTTAGTCCTGAGTTCTAGTTTGATTGCACTGTGGTCTGAGAGACAGTTTGTTATAATTTCTGTTCTTTTACATTTGCTGAGGAGTGCTTTACTTCCAATTATGTGGTCAATTTTGGAATAAGTGCGATGTGGTGCTGAGAAGAATGTATATTCTGTTGATTTGGGGTGGAGAGTTCTATAGATGTCTATTAGGTCCGCTCGGTGCAGAGATGAGTTCAATTCCTGGATATCCTTGTGTAACTTTCTGTCTCGTTGATCTGTCTAATGTTGACAGTGGAGTGTTGAAGTCTCCCATTATTATTGTATGGGAGTGCAAGTCTCTTTGTAAGTCTCTAAGGACTTGCTTTATGAATCTGGGTGCTCCTGTATTGGGTGCATATATATTTAGGAGAGTTAGCTCTTCCTGTTGAATTGATCCCTTTACCATTATGTAATGGCCTTCTTTGTCTCTTTTGATCTTTGATGGTTTAAAGTCAATTTTACCAGAGACTAGGATTGCAACCCCTGCTTTTCTTTGTTCTCCATTTGCTTGGTAGATCTTCCTCCATCCCTTTATTTTGAGCCTATGTATGTCTCTGCATGTGAGATGGGTCTCCTGAATACAGCAGACTGATGGGTCTTGACTCTTTATCCAGTTTGCCAGTCTGTGTCTTTTAATTGGAGCATTTAGTCCATTTACATTTAAGGTTAATATTGTTATGTGTGAACTTGATCCTGCCATTATGATGTTAACTGGTTATTTTGCTCCTTAGTTGATGCAGTTTCTTCCTAGCCTCGATGGTGTTTACATTTTGGCATGTTTTTGCAATGGCTGGTTCCGGTTGTTCCTTTCCATGTTTAGGGCTTCCTTCAGGGTCTCTTGTAAGGCTGGCCTGGTGGTGACAAAATCTCTAAGCATTTGCTTATCTGTAAAGGATTTTATTTCTCCTTCACTTATGAAACTTAGTTTGGCTGGATATGAAATTCTGGGTTTAAAATTCTTTTCTTTAAGAATGTTGAATATTGGCCCCCACTCTCTTCTGGCTTGTAGAGTTTCTGCCGAGAGATCTGCTGTTAGTCTGATGGGCTTCCCTTTGTGGGTAACCCGACCTTTCTCTCTGGCTGCCCTTAAGGTTTTTTCCTTCATTTCAACTTTGGTGAATCTGGCAATGATGTGTCTTGGAGTTGCTCTTCTGGAGGAGTATCTTTGTGGCGTTCTCTCTATTTCCTGAATTTGAATGTTGGCCTGCCCTACTAGGTTGGGGAAGTTCTCCTGGATGATATCCTGAAGAGTGTTTTCCAACTTGGTTCCATTTTCCCCCTCACTTTCAGGCACCCCAATCAGACGTAGATTTGGTCTTTTTACATAAGCCCATACTTGTTGCAGGCTTTGTTCATTTCTTTTTCTTCTTTTTTCTTTTGGTTTCTCTTCTCGCTTCATTTCATTCATTTGATCCTCAATCGCTGATACTCTTTCTTCCAGTTGATCAAGTCGGTTACTGAAGCTTGTGCATTTGTCACGTATTTCTCGTGTCATGGTTTTCATCTCTGTCATTTCGTTTATGACCTTCTCTGCATTAATTAGTCTAGCTGTCAATTCTTCCACTCTTTTTTCAAGATTTTTAGTTTCTTTGCGCTGGGTACGTAATTCCTCCTTTAGCTCTGAGAAGTTTGATGGACTGAAGCCTTCTTCTCTCATCTCGTCAAAGTCATTCTCTGACCAGCTTTGATCCGTTGATGGCGATGGGCTGCACTCCTTTGCAGGGGGAGATGCGCTCTTATTTTTTGAATTTCCAGCTTTTCTGCCCTGCTTCTTCCCCATCTTTGTGGTTTTATCTGTCTCTGGTCTTTGATGATGGTGACGTACTGATGGGGTTTTGGTATAGGTGTCCTTCCTGTTTGATAGTTTTCCTCCTGACAGTCAGAAGGACTGTCTGTTTGTCTGTTGGAGATTGCTTGAGGTCCACTCCAGACCCTGTTTGCCTGGGTATCAGCAGCAGAGGTTGCTGAAGATAGAATATTGCTGAACAGCGAGTGTACCTGTCTGATTCTTCCTTTGGAAGTTTCCTCTCAGGGGTGTACTCCACCCTGTGAGGTGTGGGGTGTCAGACTGCCCCTAGTGGGGGATGTCTCTCAGCTAGGCTATTCAGGGGTCAGCGACACACCTGAGCAGGCAGTCTGTCCGTTCTCAGATCTCAACCTCCGCGTTGGGAGATCCACGGCTCTCCCCAAAGCTGTCAGACAGAGTTGTTTGCATCTGCACCAGCCCCCGCTGCTTCCCCTGTTGGTCTTCAGCTGTGCGCTGTCCCCAGAGGTGGAGACTACAGAGACAGGCAGGCTTCCTTGAGCTGCTGTGAGCTCCACCCAGTTCGAGCTTCCCAGCGGCTTTGTTTACCTACTTAATCCTCAGCAATGGCGGGCGCCCCTCCCCCAGCCTCGCTGCTGCCTTGCGGATAGATCGCGGCAGACTGCTGTGTTAGCAGTGAGGGAGGCTCCGTGGGTGTGGGACCCTCCCGGCCAGGTGTGGGATATATTCTCCTGGTGTGCCTGTTTGCTTAAAGCGCAGTATTGGGGTGGGAGTTACCTGATTTTCCAGGTGTTGTGTGTCTCAGTTACCCTGGCTAGGAAAACGGATTCCCTTCCCCCTTGTGCTTCCACGTGAGGCGATGCCTCACCCTGCTTCAGCTCTCGCTGGTCAGGCTGCAGCAGCTGACCAGCACCGATTGTCTGGCACTCCCTAGTGAGATGACCCCAGTACCTCAGTTGAAAATGCAGAAATCACTGGTCTTCTGTGTTGCTCGCGCTGGGAGTTGGAGACTGGAGCTGTTCCTATTCGGCCATCTTGCTCTGCCCCCTCTTTTTTTTTTTTTTTTTTTTTTGAGACGGAGTCTCGCTCTATGGCCCAGGCTGGAATGCAGTGGCCGGATCTCAGCTCACTGCAAGCTCCACCTCCCAGGTTTACGCCATTCTCCTGCCTCAGCCTCCCGAGTAGCTGGGACTACAGGCGCCCACCACCTCGCCCGGCTAGTTTTTTGTATTTTTTAGTAAAGACGGGGTTTCACCGTGTTAGCCAGGATGGTCTCGATCTCCTGACCTCGTGATCCTGGTATCACCTGTATTTTCTTCTATATATTTTATAATTTCAGCTCTTAAATTGGATTCTATGATCCATTTGGAGTTAAATTTTGTATATTAACAAAAACTAGAGGGTTGAGATTTTTTACATATGGTCATTCAACTGAACCACATTTGAACTCTACTGCTAGTTAGACCAGGATAAAAACATATTTAAAAATGTTATATCTCTTTACACATCTATATTTAATCAAGGCAAATTCCTAGAAGTTTAATTTCTGGATCAAACTGTACACACGTTTTTAAAAGCTCTTGATACATACAGAAAACTTATCTTCCACAAAGCTTATTCCTCCTTACTTTCCAATCAATATTAATGTAATTTTGTTTACAGATTTAACAAGTAGAAAAATAAATTTTATTTTTATTTACATTATCTTTTAATTTACCAATACAGTCAAACTTTTTAATGTATGTAACTATGTATATTCTTCCTTTTGTGAGTTATTTTTCTACAAACCTCGCAATTTTTCTACTGGTAAAAGAGGTTTTCATATATTTGGAACATGATCCCCTATACTTGTTATATATCCTACAAATTCTCTTTCCACACTTTATCTTTTATAGTATGTAAGATGTTAGACAAAATCTATAATGTTAGTTTTCACTCTTTTTTGGTTTGTGCCTTTGTATGCAGAATAAAAGCTATGAGACCAGTTAGAGAACCGTGAGAGCAGTTAAAAATGTGACATAGAACACTTTTCCTGATATAGTATGACAGAAAAGAAGGTTTGAAAAGAGTATATCTGATATAAAATCAATTTTAAGGCATAGGGAAAAAATGACTAAAAACCCAAAGTGTTAATTGTCATTGCTTTGTTGTGGTCTAACATAGATTTTTACTAATTTGTGTATTTCCTACATTTTCTATTATCAATTTCTGTTACTTTATTATCAGAAAGTAATTATTTTAAAAAGTGATACCATCTTCCCTAGGTTTTTTGGGGATGGTAATCATTTGTTAATAAAAGCTCCGTCAACACTATAGTTTTCAATGATTATGCTCTTAGCTTGAATAAACTTGCCAACTTTCATGACATTCTATTAGGGTAACTGAATCAATATTCATGTCCAACTGTGTAATATGAAAAATTAGCATTATTTTCCACATTACTTCAACTATGTTTACATATTTTTGACTAAAACACTTCAGATGTAATTCCATTCTATCCACATTATAGGCATATTTAGTAACCTTGTGTCCATTTGAGCCATAATGTTTTAAGTCAATTAAGCATTCATGAGATCTGGAATAAGAGGAAAATAGACCATCTAGCTAGGCTGCTGCTGTTTTATACTATTGCTATCATGCTGTTATCTCCTGGGTGATTATTATCTCATTAACTTTTAAGCCAGTTTGGAAATAATTTACTCAAAATTTAGCCTTAATTAACATTATTTAGGGTCACTACAACATTGGGAGCCAGTCTTATTTAAATTTTAGCTTTTAGAACTTTACCATAATAAGTAGGGAATCATCTATTTTGTAGGAAAAGAATATGACATTATTATACAATTATAATTAAGATGGATATAAATGAACTTCTGAATTCTTTATGTCATTCACTGCAAGCCATCACTTACTTGACACAATGGCCCAATTTTTTATTAATTAAACAATGTGCTTGCTAATATGATGGGAGACAGTTTTCACCATGATATTTCTAGGATGGCTGATGAGCAGTCACTGCTCTGATAGGACCCAGGGTTAGTCCTATCAGTTTGCTAGGTTCAGAAGATACGAGTGACTGTCCAATTACTATGGGTCAGTGGACATAGGAAGACTGAAAACAGGACTGACGGTCAAAGGATGTCAGGAGTCTTGTTTCAACAGGAATCAGCAATAGAGCAGTGCTAACATGAATGGCACAAGTTTAGATGGACAAAAATGGCTTTACAGATATTTAAATATAATTATATTAGTATATAGTAAGAAGTATGAATTTGAGATAATTTCAAAAGACAAAAAAGTCTGTAGTAATTCACAAGACAAGACACTGTGATACAAGCTGCAGTGAGGAGATGGGGCATTTGCTTCATTGTGATTCATTTGCTGTGAGTCGGAGAGTCATTTTACCTGTTTCTTATATATTCTGGACTTAAAAAAAAAAGTACTTTAATAAAGGAAGAGCTGAAACTGGATAAACTCTTGATATCTCCTCCAGCTTGGTTTAATCCTAAAATAGCAATGATCAGAGACTTGCACTCATGCAACAGTGTACAGTAATCTTGCTTACTGGGAAATTTTAAATCGTGTGTGTGAATGTATAATATTTTAACAATGGTCCCCATGATCCCTTTTCCCTAGGCAGTGTGATCACAGATGCCTTTCATTTCTTCCTTGCACTTTTCTACATTGCCTTTTCTTTTGTTAAAATCAGGAGAAAAATGATTTTTTTTTTTTCAAAGAGGGAAAAAATATGTGAAAGCTCAGTAGTAGAAGAATTGTCGGCCGGGCGCGGTGGCTCAAGCCTGTAATCCCAGCACTTTGGGAGGCCGAGACGGGCGGATCATGAGGTCAGGAGATCGAGACCATCCTGGCTAACACAGTGAAACCCCGTCTCTACTAAAAATACAAAAAACTAGCCGGGCGAGGTGGCGGGCGCTTGTAGTCCCAGCTACTTGGGAGGCTGAGGCAGGAGAATGGCGGGAACCCAGGAGGCGGAGCTTGCAGTGAGCTGAGATCCGGCCACTGCACTCCAGCCTGGGCGGCAGAGCGAGACTCCGTCTCAAAAAAAAAAAAAAAAAAAAAAAAAAAAGAATTGTCTGGGACATTAGTGGGATGGAATAAAAGCTTAGACAAGTGATTTTGATTTTTAACTAGATATAGACTCTGAGGCACTGGTGGTGTGCATTCTTGGCTGCACTCTATAATCACTTGAAGGAGATTAAAAGAAATATCCTTTCTTTGGTCCCACACCCTGGGATTGCAATTTAATTTGTTTGGTATATGGCCCAAACATTTGTGTCCTTTAAAAAAAAAAAAAGCTCTCCAATTTATTGTAACGTGTAGCCAAAACTGAACAACACTTCTCTGAAATAGAGCTAAGAATTATTACTGTCTATTTGAGACATGATGCCTTTGGTTAAAGAGCTAGAACAATTTTCTGGTGATAAAATTAACATTTTAAAAAATTAAGCATCTGAGAATTATGCAATCCCCATAGACGAAAGGAAAAAAAAAAAAGCAAACTTATTATGCACTGAGACACTGAGTATTAGAAGTCCCATATTTAAGAAAGGGAAGTACGACATCAGAAACATGCATCTTTCTATTGAAAGGGAATCTTCTACAATTAAAGGAATAGGTAAAATGCATGTCACTTGGACCTAGATGAATTTTACTTATTCAGATACTGAATTATAATTTCCTTCTCCTCTGTGCTAGTCAGTGAAACAAAACTTATCCAGTATGCTATTTATAAAGAAAGAAAAGTTTTTACTACCTAACTAAGCCAAAACAAGTGTCAAGCAAGATTAAACTGGAATCTTCTGTGTGCCTGTCTCAGGAGTGACAGTTGTCCTGTTGTGGTTTGCTGCCCTTCAGGGTAAAGTACTGCGACTCTCTTACTATCAGACTTACTATGAGATCCTGTCTTTACCCATCTGAAACTACATTTTAATATTGGAATGTATATCAAGTTTTGTAAAATATGTCTTACATAATTGAAAACAATCATAAGATTCAATTAGTGCAGAAAATTACAGTTTATAAATTTAGCTTATGGCTAATCACTTTAGAGATCACTGAAGTTCAAATGTACTTTTATTTATTCTTTTCTTGTCTTTAACCAGATTCCTATACCTCACATGCTATAAAAAGCTCAGGCTAACAATCAGCTTTTAATAAAGCAGTGCTTATCTCCCTTCTACAGTGGTTTTTATGAAGTTACTTCTAATTGTTTATAAACCTAAATTTCAAATGGAGCTCTATTTACTTGTAATGCCTGCTATACACCAATAATCGTACCTGATTTTCAAAAATACCATCTTATCGTCATTCATTTATTTAGCCAATAAATAACCATTCATCACAATCCAGGTATCAGGGACTGTACTAGGGATATAAGCATATAGTAGAGTTTTGTGAAGCTTAGAGAAGCAAAGGTGAGACTTGAAAGCCATATGATCAATGCTAGAATCAGATGAAGCCCAGAGTGCCAGAGGGCCTACAGGAGGAACACATGGCCCAGTTATGAGAAACTCATACATTTTTCCAAAGGCAACTTGAAAGAAAACTCCGATTTAATCAAGTGAGTTAGAGAGAAAAGGAAAAAGTAGGGGAGGGGGTACAGAAGAGGATATCTAAAGTATGACTACTATAGGCAGATGCTACATCATGGTACACTCGCACTTGTAGAAAAAAAGAAAGCATAAGCTTACATCTGAAAGCCAATTGTTTAATACAATGGGAGTATGAATTATTGGTGAGGACAGAAACAGTGGGAGTCAGATTATGAAGAATCCTGTCTAGCTCCAAGGAATTCAGGCTTCAGTCTTAGTGAAATAAGGAAACACTGGAAGATTTTAAGTAACAGAGGTAATATGATTGGATATTCATTTTAGAGAGATTACACTGGCTGCAGGGTAGAGAATGAATTAGAGGAGAGCATGGTTAATTTATGCAGACCAGGTATGAAGCTGTAATTTCCATCCAGGTGAAATATAATAATGGCCAGTACTAAAGTAGTAGTAGCTTTATTTCTTACTTTTACTTTCTAATATAGGAATTACCATTCCTTTTGACAGATAAAAATGTGAGGCTCGAAATGTTTTATTAATTTACAAATATGACAGCTAACAGCTACCAAGTTGAAACTTGATACCGGAACATTCTGATAGCAAAATCCAACTTTGGTAAATACAAGAGAATTGATAATAAAAGTGGTTGCAAATAAACATATTTTTTCTAACATCATTCATTTTTATTCACTCAAAATATTTCATAAACATTTGGACACTCCCCATTCACAATTCTGTATGTCAGTAATTTGGGGAAATAAAAATGAATGAAAGCCTTGTTCTTAAGTGCTCAGTAAATAATTCTACAGCCTTTTTGCCATAGGGACTGCCTTGTAGGTTGCCTAATTGTGAGTTACATCCATAAGGTAACAGATGCTTCCTGTTTAGCAGGTAACAAAGGTTTTACTTAGAAGCTCTGCATCATCTAGTTATTAAAGCAGTGTTTTACACATATTTTTGTGCCAGGTGTTCTACATTACTAAATAGACACGCTCCATATGCTCCGAGTTTATTCCAGATTGTACAAATCCTAAAATGCTACAGTCAAATAATTTGTAGATAGGATGGCTACTGAATTTGGGATAAAATTTAAAGAAATTATATTTTGTAATATAGAGACTAACTTCCAATAATACAGCATATCAAAGTATAAAGTTATTATATCCTTTATTGATACATATATACAATGTAGTGAGAAGATCAATTAACTACCTGAAGTTTTCGATACATGTTTTCTTCCCTTGGAAAATACACTTTTTCCTCATGGTTTTTATAATTTCCCTCTACATTTTTTCCCCGTATACAGCCTTGTTTTTCATCTTTGAGTAAGCAGGCCCTCTGTTTTCAACAGTACCCAACCTTCTATTTTACTTTCAATTTGCCATTTTCCTGACTGTAAGCCTCCATGTGGAAGACTAACTTAAAGGAATGTATATAATAGTCATTTCTTCAGAGAAGTCATTGTTATAAGTTGAATTTTGTCCCCGAAAAGTTCATGTATTGAGGTCCTGATCTCTGGTATCTCAGAATGTGACTTACTTGGAAACAAGGTCACTGCAGATATAATTAAACTAAGATGTGGTCATTAGGGACGAGTCCTAATCCAGTATAATTGGTGTCCTTATAAAAAAAGAACAATTTGGAGACAAACACGTGAACAGAGGGAGAATGCCACGTGAAGATGAAAGCAGAGATTGGGGTGATGCTTCCACAAGACAAGGAGTGACAATGATTGCCAGCAACTACCAGAAGCAACGAGACAAATCTAGAACAGATTTTACCCCCAGTCCCAGTAGAAATCAGCACTGCTAACACCTAGATTTTAGACTTCTAGCTTCCAGAACTGTGAAACAATAAATTTCTGTTGTTGAAGCCATTGTTTGTGGTATTTTGTTATGGCAGACCTAGCAAACTAACACAGCAGTGAATTTTAAGTAAAAGTGTCAGCCATCCTGTTTGCAATTATTTTACTTGCTGACTGCCTTAGACAGTAAATCTCAGATTAGTTTAACTAGTTTCTGTGGTTTGACTGTGTCCTCCAAAAGTTCATGGGTTAGAAACTTAATTCTCAATGCAACAGTGTTGTGAGGTAAAGGCTAATAAGAGTTGATTAGGTCATGAGGGTGGGGCCCTCATGGACAGACTAATGCCATTATCATAGGAGCACATTAATTATCTCAAGTAGATTATCAAAAAAAATCCTGCCCCAATGCCTTTCTCTCAGTCTTACACTCTTGCCCTTTTGCCATATTATATCTTAGCATGAAGGCTTTTGCCAGATGCCAGTGCCATACTTAGTCTTCCCAGCCTCCAGAACAAGGAACTGAACAAATCTCTTATTTATGAAATTACCCAGTCTGTATTATTCTGTTACAGCAATAGTAAATGGACTAAGACACGTTCCATTTAATACTAATGTTAACAGCATACATATGAAAACCAAAAGTAAATATCAATGTATATCAAAGACTGTTTTATGGAATACTAATTGCATATTACAAAAATTAGGTGAAAAAATATTTGGACACCAATTCATTTGGGGTATGTCAAAGACTGTCTTAGAGAACATTATTTCCATAAGATATTACAAAAATTAGGTAAACAAATCTTTGGGCAGCAATTCATTTGGTGTATATCAAAGACTATTTTTGTTTTGAGATGGGATCTTGCTCTGTTGCCCAGCCTGGAATGTAGTGGCACGATCTTGGGTCACTGCAACCTCTGCTTCCCGGGGTTTCAAGAGATTCTCCTGCCTCAGCTTCCTGAGTAATTGGGATTACAGCCATGTGCCACCAGGCCTAACTAATTTTTGTATTTTTAGTAGAGATGAGGTTTTGCCATGTTGGCCAGGCTGGTCTTGAACTCCTGACCTCAAGTGATCCACCTGCCTCGGTCCCCCAAAGTACTGGGATTACAGGCACGACCCACTGTGCCTGGCCCAGATACTGTCTTATAGAATAATAATTCTATTCCCCAAATGAATAGCTGTCCAAAGCTTTTTTCATCTAATTTTTGTAATATTTTATAAGATATTCTATAAGATTCTAGAAGGTAGTATTTAATATACACCAAATGAATTGCTGTCCAAAGATTTTTTCATCTAAATTTTGTAATATAATATTCTATAAGAATTTATAATATTCTATAAGATATTATAAAACTTAGATAAAAAAATCCTTGGACAGCAATTCATTTGGTCTATATTAAAGACTATCTTATAGAATACTAATTTCATAAGATATTACAGAAATTAGGTGAAAAAAATCTTAGGACAGCAATTTATTTGGTGAGTCATTGAGTTAAACAAAAATGGATTTATCTGCTACAAGATTTTTTAGAACCCTTCACATGCAAAAATATGTTGTGAACCTACCAGAAAAGAATACCTCCTAAGAATAAAAAGGATATTCTAACGCAACTACATTGACATAGTTGTTTTGATACAATCATTTTAAAGCTATGTTTAAATGACACAATAAAAATGAAAAGTCATTATGTGCCCAGCAGATATCTCACATAGTTCCTTCATAACCAAGTGTACCCAAATTATGGGAAGCTTTCACTTTTTGCTTCATTTCTGTATCATTTGGAGTTTGTATGAGTTTGGATTACTTTGTAAGCAAGAAAAAATATTTTAAAATTTCCACACTGGTATGTTTGTTCTATCCTTCAAGACCATCGATACTTCAATATAAAAGAGCTCTATGTTATGAAATACATTTGTGTGTATGTAGGTAGGTATGTTTATCTTCATAAAAACACTCAGTATCTAAGAATAGAAGGAAATTTCTCAATCTGATTTTTTTAAAAAAGCATCCACAAAAGGATTATGCCTAATATCATACTTCAGAGAGAAATATTGAATGTTTCCCTTTAAAAATGAGACAAGATTCCTCCTCCCAAGTTCAAATTTGCTCTCACCATGTCCATTCAACATTATATTCAAAGCCACAGGTAGTGCAATATGGCAAGAAAAAAATAGGAAAATTAAAATTGTCTTAACTCATCAGAGATATGATAAACTATGTAGAAAATTACTGGAACTAATAAAGTTAGAAAGTCTGTGAGATACAAAGTTCAACATTTTAAAATCCACTATAGTTGTATATATTAGCTATAAACATTTGTAAATTGAAATTTAAAATTTTTTTACAAAAACCAAATAACTATTTAAGAAGAAATTTAATAAACTACAAGAGCTTTTTACTGAAATCTATAAAGCACTGCTGAGAAACATTAAAGGCCTTAATAAATGGAGGCTCAAGGATTAAAAGACAATATTGCTATGATAAAAGTTTCGGTCAAATTGGTGTAAAGATTCAATACCATCTCAATCAAAATTTCAATAGGCATTTTTGTAAAAAAATTGACGTTAGTGTCAAATATGGAAATGCGCAGGGCTTAGAATTGCCAAAGTTTTTTTTTTTTTTAAATGAACAAAGTGCGAATGAGCATATGTTCTAATTTCAAGACTTTCTCTAAGGTTACAATAATCAATAAAGTCTTCTATTCACATAAAGGTTAGACTTATAAATATCAGAAAATAAGTGGAACTAGACCCACTAACATAAAAGTTTAGTTGATATTTCACAAAGTTCCAAAGCATTTCCATGGGGGAAGAATACTGTTATAAATAAATGGTTCTGGAACAACCAGATTTCCATAAAAAAGAAAATTAGTCTCAAAACTCTGCCTTATTTCATATAAAAATATTAAATAAAAATAGATCATAGAACTAAATACAAATGTCAAAACTGTTAATTGCATAGAACAAAAAAAAAGGCATAGCCGAGTATCTTCATAAGTTGGAATAGAAAAAAATTCCTGGGAACCATGAAAGAAAAAATGATTAATAGGACTTCATCCAAAGAAAAAACTTTGCTTTAAAAGACAAATTGTCATTATTTGAACTGTCTAGTCATTTCATGAGGTGCTGCATATAGTTGGGGCAAACTATATGCTAACGAAAAAGCCGAGGAAAGAGATGTCTATATGGGGGCTTCTAGAGTCCCAGACATATACCTGGAACTCTAGAAGGACATTACACATGTGTAGGGCTGTGTACATATTTAGGACTATTTGCATGTTCAGAAAACATCTCAGCAAGCCCTATGCTCCCATCACTCATGGCAAATCTGGAGGCTCTGTGGAATCAGAAATCAAAGGCTAGGGCAGAGTTGAACACTACTTGACTGTTAAAAATGTGCTCATACACATAGACAGAACCTCTCAGTAAAAACAGAATTATTGGATTTACCTCTGTATTTAAGGAATCATCTGTTCAATCATTAGTTGACCACCAAGCTAACCAAGCAGAGACTTCAATGGCCACATTAGAAATGCAGACTTTAGTATGAAAACATTACACTCAGTGAAATAAATCAGACACAAATGCCACATGATTCCATTTATGTGAAATGACCAGAGTTGATCAATTCAAGTGACAAAAGATTAGTGGTTACCAGGGCAGAAGGTTGGGGGAATGGGCAGTTACTGCTGATGGGTATAGGGCTTCATTTGGAGTGAAGAAAGTGCTCTGGAATTAGTGGTAGTGGTTGTGCAATCTTGTGAACATACTAAAACCCACTCAGTTGTACATTTTGAAAGAGTGAATTTTATAGCATGTGAGTTATATATTTAAAATGCTACCCATATTAAATATATACGTATATGCCTAAAATGAAGATAAAATAAGGATGATTTTAGGAAAACAAATCTGAGTGAATTTGAATTTTTTCACTAGCAGACTTGTTCTACAAGAGTCTAAAGAGTTCTTTAGGCTAAAGGTAAATCATCATAGGTAGAAATAGGCAACTACTAGAAAAGGATGCAAAGAATGCAAAGGATGGTTATGTGAGTAAAATAAAAATGAATATTTACTGTTTAAATTGCTTAAAATATTTACTGTTTAAAAGTAATGTCTCTTGGGGTTTGTAACATACATATTAATTATATGAAAACATTAGGACAAATTATAGAAGGAAAATGGATTTAAACTTTTACAAGAGTTTAAACTTTACAACAGTTTAAATCCATTTAAACTTTTACAAGTTTGCATTATTTGAGCTGTGCTAAGTATTGATATGAAGACTGACACTCCTACATGTAGGTGACTAGGTAGAGCAAGTTACTCTTTGACATTGTTGGTGGGGTTGGAAATTACTTTGAAAACTATTTGCCCATATCTACTAAAGCTAAATAGCATTTCCACTCCTGTAATTGCCTGACAGCTTCTTCCTGCATGCTACACAAAGAAAATTAATTCATAGAGACCATAGTATTGCAGTAAAGAGTTTAATTGACCTGAGGCAGGCCACATTATATGGGAGATGGAGTCATTATGCAAATCAATTTCAAAGGCCTGAAGGTTACAGGTTTTTCGATGAGAGTTTGATGGGCAGAGGGCTAGGGTATGGGGAGCGCTGATTGGTTGAGTCAGAGATGAAATCATACGGCTTAGGTGATGGTTGCACCAAAATCTCATCAATCACCACTAAAGAACTCACTCATGTAACCAAACAGCAACTGTTCCCCAATAACCTATGGAAGTAAAAAATTAAAAAAAAAAAAAAAAAAAAAAAAGAAAAGAAATCAGAGAATCAAAGCTGTCTTGTTACTTGAGTCACTTCTGGTTGGGTCCACAGGAGTGGTGGATGGGTACAGGTAAAGCCATTGGTCATCAGACATGCAAAAAACCTCAAAAGATATCTCAAAAGCCTGATCTTTAGTGTTATAATAGTGACATTATCTGCAGGATTAATCGAGGAAGTTGCATATCTTGTGACCTCTGGAATAATGGCTGGCAATCCTTTATGTCTACACCTAAGCACAGGTATCCCTAAACCCCTGGGCCACAGACTGGCACCAGTCCACAGCCTGTTAAAAGCTGGGTCTCACAGCAGAAGTTGAGCAACAGGCAAGCAAGTGAAGCTTCATTTGTATTTACAGTGGCTCCCCATCATTGCATTACTGCCTGAGCTCTGCCCCCTGTCAGATCAGCAGCACCATTAGATTCTCATGGAAGCATGAATCCTATTGTGAACTGCACATGTGAAGGATCTAGATTGCCTGTTCCTTACGAGAATCTAATGCCTGATGATCTGTTACTGTCTCCTATCACCCCTGGATGGGATCATCTAAGTTGCAGGAAAAACAAACTCAAGGCTCACACTGATTCTACATTATGGTGAGTTGTGTAATTACTTCATTATATATTACAATGTAATAATAGTATAAAGTGTACAATAAATGATAATACACTTCATTCATCCCAAAACTACCCACAGTCCCCCAACGCCCCATCTGTGGTAAAACTGTCTTCCACGCGAAACCAGTTCTTGGTATCAAAAAGGTTGGGGACTGCTGCCTTAGGAGAATTCAGGCTCCTCTCTCCTCCTAGCCTGGTGGTCTCTCTTAGCTTAGCAAAGGTGACTGAGTTTTGGAGAAGGACTAACTGAGGTATAAATCAAATGTCTCCCAAAGTTAGTTTGGCTTAATCCCAGGAATAAAGGCAACTTGAAGGGTAAAAGTAAGAAAGGGGTTAGCTAGATCAGATCTCCCCCACTGCCATAATTTTCTCAGTTATAATTTTTGCAAAGGTGGTTTTAATCCTGGGTACCCAACAGAAAGAAACAGTATGTGTACCTAAAGACATGTTCAAGAATGCTCATAGATTTATTCATTATAGCCAAAAACTAGAAACAACTCAAATGCCTATCTATAGTGGAATGGATGAATAAATTGTAGTGTATTTATGCAATGCAATATAACACATTAATCAAAAATTACTGCTACATTCAATGACACGAATTAATCTAACAAAATGTTTGGCCAAAGCTGCTGCTGTGGTCTAAATGTTTGTGTGCCCACCAAAATTCATACATTGAAACTTAATCCCCAATATCACGGTAGTAGGAGGCAAGCCCTATATCCTCCTGATAATTGAGGTTATTTACTCCTACCAGGATAGTAAAATTCATTTCTTTGTTCCTGTCCTTTTGGCCCAAGAAGCCCAAATTTACCACAGAACAGTCAGAGCATAAAAATCGATAGGCTCTTACAGTGTGTTCCCTGACAGAGGCATTCCTCCTCAACAAAGCAGAACCTCTGGATCCACAGAAGCAAAAGTCACATGGATAGGAAGCACAGATTCTTCCAGTGGGTCACAGATAATGAAGGGATGTGGACTACTCCTATCCTCATTCCTTTAGAACCCCTATATAGTAACTATTGGACACAGCCCTAAAAAATGGTCATACAAAGTGGGCATATACTGCATTCTGGAGTTGCATCCTAGAGCATGGCACTGTAAATCAAAGAAAATGACCAAAGTGAGTCTCAATCATTTTAAGAGGTTCATTTGCCAAGGTTAAAGATACGCTCAGGAAAAAGAATACAGAACCACAGGAAAAATCTGTGGTCCCTGCTTTTTTATTTTTTTTCTCTGAAGAGGATCTGGGGAACTCGATATTTAAAGGCAAAAGAACAGGTATTGGGGAAAAGAGGAAGAAAGAAAAAAATTTAAAGGCAGGGTAGATAGCAAGCAGGGCAGGCGTGGTGGCTCACACCTGTAATCCCAACACTTTGGGAGGCCAAGGTGGGCAGAACACCTGAGGTCAAGAGTTCAAGACCAGCCTGGCCAACAAGGTGAAACCCCATTTCTACTAAAAATACAATAATTAGCCAGGCGTGGTGGCAGGCACCAGTAATCCCAGCTACTCAGGAGGCTGAGGCAGAAGTTGCAGTGAGCCGAGATCGTGCCACTGCGCTCCAGCCTGGGTGACAGAGCGAGACTCCATCAAATAAATAAATAAGTAAATAATAAGAAAAAGCAGCAAGCAGTTGTAAGTCTTTGATCAATGTTCACTAAATACACATTTTACATGTAAGAAGGGGTAGAGGAAGAGTCATTAATGCATTCGTATCCTGTTCAGTGAATCTTCATTTTTATGTAAAATTAAAAAAAAAAAAAACATTGGGAGGAGAAAGTAGTCAGATATGCATTAGTCTCCAGTGAGCAGAAGGATGGCTTTTTGGTTCTGTCCTTATTCCCACACCTGCCAAGACAAGCTATCAATTTACATTGTCAGGGTGAGAATCAGCAGAACTGTTTTAGGGTAAAGATCTTGGGGCCCAGAAGAAATCTTTTCATAGGCAAATTATGAGGAAGGCCTGTAAGCTTCTTTTTAAAATCTATGTAGCTATCTTATTTAGGAACCAAATGGGAGGCAGGTTTGTGTGACCCATTTCTCAGTCTGACTTTTCCCTTTGGCTTAGTGAGTTTGAAGTCCTGAGATTAATTTTTCTTTCACAGCATCTATATGTGCAAGGTTTCATCTCAATCTGGCTGCTTGGCTGCAACTTCAAACAGATGTTTCATCATTGTGTCAGGATAGCAGCTTCTAGGTAGTATGATGTGATAGAACAAATACATTCATAATTGAAGTGCCATTGCTGTATCTCTTTTTCTGTAAAGTTCCTTCTTGCTCTATCTATGCCCAGTCCTCTGTGTACCACTAGCGAATGGGGCCTGATAGGGATGAAGTACCTGATCACAGAGCATCAAAGACTGTGTAGCCTGAGTGGCCTACCATGACCTTGGTTCTATTAGACTCACAAGTCGCGGGGTCAGTAGGCCCAGCAGTAATCTGTCATGTAAAGAAGGTAGGACATGGAGGACTGATGGGGCATGAGAAGGGTCAGAAAGTACAGGCAGGTGGCTCAAACTTCTATATCCAGTGGTATGTGAGTAATATTTAAAAACTGGCCATCTGGATAAAATCATGCTCTAATTTATTTCTCTGATGTAAATACTCTGACCACAGCTGATTTGAAGCTCCCAATGCCATTTCCCTGAACAGAGTTGGAAAATGATGTACATATTTGCTCCTACCAGCACCTCTCACTCTTCCCACATCTATATCTATATGGGGGTGAAGGGAAGTTCCTATGGCCAACTGTACAATTCTCTGCTGCAAATGACATGGCCTTCTTCAAAATCTTAAATATCTATATTTTGATTCTCCTATTGAAGCTTGGCATAAACTCTATATGGTGTCTTTTCCCACCACAGAAAGCTGTAATACCCTAGTGTTCACTGGGTTGTACAGCCCGAGGGACAGGGCTTTGAGCATCACAGACCAGACCTGAAGCAAGCTCTTTCCTGCTCAAGGACAACTCAAAGTAGACAGCTCTCAATGTCATGTGATAAACAGGTCAAAGAAATAGTCCCAAGTGCCTAGCAGGCATTGTGTTTATGATTTAGAAATAAGGGTTTAAAAATGCAATAATTTGTCCTTTTCTTTTGAAGAAAAATCCCAGCATGATTCAGCAGGACTGTATCCCTAACAACTTCGCTGATGTGGCAGAAATTTGAATCTCTACAGGACTTATCTCCCACCCTCTGAAAAATATATAGATTATAAAGCCTTCCAACGTACTTGCCATTTCTTATTCATCTGATTCACTTAACCCAATGTCACTGACACAATATACTAAAGTGATGTTCTGCAGAACATCCAGGCAGTCCAAATCTCTTCAGACTATAACCGAACAGATTTTGTCCATTACCCACAAATGAAAACTGCTTCTTTTTCCTTGATAAGCATGAGAAAGAATGCATTTAGTAGATCAACACCTACATACTGCATGCCTACAGCAGACAAATAACCACATCTGACATAACAGTAGCCATTGGAGCTACCGGTTGGTTGTTTTGGGGCTCCATTGCCATTTACAGGATCTGTTTGGTTTTTGCTTGGGTAAGACCGGTGAATTGAAAGATACATGATGGGAACTATGACCCCTGCATTCTTTTAGTCTTTAAGGTGCTTGCACTGATCTCTGCCATTTTTCTGTTCTCCTGTACTTCTCTGTCTCTCGAATGAGATACTATCTTGGCTATGTGGGCAGTTTCAGAGATGTCTACTTGACCATCTCTGTCTACAATAGATTTTACCCCATAGGCTGCACATCTTACCGAATCTTATTTTTCATCCCCATAGTTCTCTTCAGGCCAGGCCTCCTCTGGCTGCAATTTTTGCCTTTGCTTCCTCATTATGATAATTGTACCCAACATGCTTTAGATAGTTGTGCTGCCATCATGTTTATGTAATTTTGGGATCCTATCATTCCTATCCTCACAAGATAGCCCATTTTATTACAGCATTTCCAACCATCAACCCCACCCTGGAGTGGACTGCCACAAATAAGCTTCATAATGATACTGCGGCACATCTCAAATCAATGGTCACCTGGGTACAGAGACGGAGAGATGAAGGGATTGCAAAAAGGCACAAAGAAACTTCTGGAGGTGATGGAAATGTACAGTATCTTGGTTATAGTGGTGGTGACATATGTGTATACATGTGTCAAAATTGATTGAATTTTATATTTTAAATATGTATTCATTGTATGCAAATTGCACCTCAGTAAAGTTGTTTAAAAAAACTAAGCCTAATAGTGAATTTACATTCAAAATAAAAAATAGATGCAGAATACAGAAGCTGAACAAAAAATTAAGGTCAGATTCCATTTAAAGATCAGTTTGTCTTCTATAATATGGTAAGAGGAAAATTTTGAAAAGTATTTTTAACATATTTAATATTCTTTGTAAAGTGTCACAAAAACAAATTGAGTAAAAATGATCAACCATTAGCTGACAGGCTAATGTTTCATACTAATTATATTTCAAAATTCTATGTAATGTTCTAACTCTCTAAATGATATGCATGAAAAGAATGAATCATACTTTCCTTCATAAAATCTGAAGGGTTATCAAAGTTCAGTATTGAGGTTTGAGTTTTTTCCCTTAATGTTAGGGTCACAAAAGATTTACTGTTTATACATAAAACTAATTGACTATATTGCACTAAAATAACACCTTTTATATAATGTTAATGATTTAACAATTATGAAATAGCTTAAAAATCAGTTTGCCTAAATAAGTCACTTGCCTGATATAAAAATCAAACAATAGTTTTGCAAGATCTTTTGAATGGTATGACTATTATATGCTTGATCCTTCAAGGTTTATCTAACTATACCTGGATTAACAGCAACAACAAAAACTAATTGCACTATGGCAACTTAATAACTTCAGATAAATTTAAAATTCTTCCCTCCACCACGATTGTCCTTAATGTTCATCATTTCTGCCTAATTCATAACTAAAATTGCAGTAGTGGGTATTGATTTATGTGCATATTAGAATGAATAAATGACTTTGATCTTTAGCACATAAACCATTTTGTTCTCTAAGGGGTTCCCCCCATGGAAATGAACATTTTTAATTTTAAAGGTTATATGGAAAGGCAAAAGGACACAAATTTCAAGACAATGTTGAGGGGGAAAAAAGTTTAAAAAAACATTTATCAAGATGAGACAATTTCCTCTATCAAATATCAAGATTTATCATACGACTACATTACTTAAGTTAATCATTAAACCAGGGTGATGTTGAAGCACACTAGAAAGTCCAGAAATAGTCCCATATATCTGGAGGTTGATATATAACTTAGAATTGTATATTGATTCAGTCATTTCATTCTCATGTCCCAGACATAAAATTATTTTTCTTTCACTCAATAGTGGTTTGCATAATAAAGGATACAGTCGTAATGCCAAATAGTTATTGTGGTCTCATCTTGAGCCAAATACTTAGCATTCATGGTTAAGTAATTTGCATACAATATTTCATTGAATCATCACATTATAAGGTACACACAATTATTAGTAACATTTTCTAAGTGCAGAAACAGAAATAGAAAATAATGAATATTTCAACTACACAGAAATTTTAATTTAAATTTTTGTTTATAATATGACCCTATAACAAGCAAAATGAGTAGCTATAGTTGAGACCCTAAGGAGGAGATATTTGCAATACATATATTTCACAAGTGATTAATATCAAGAATATATAATTATCTCCTACAAGGCAGTTTCCCCCACCCCCACCCTCCTGGGCAACAGTCTTGCTCTGTTGCCTAGGCTGGAGTGCAGTGGCGCCATCTCAGTTCACTGTAACTTGCGCCTCCCAGTTCAAGCAATTCTCCTGCCTCAGCCTCTTGAGTAGCTAGGATTACAGGTGTGCACCACCATGTCTGGCAAATTTTTATATTTTTAGTAGAGATGGGGTTTCACCATGTTGGACAGCCTTGGTCTCGAACTCCTGACCTCATGATCTGCCTGCCTCAGCCTCCCAAAGTGCTGGGATTATAGGTGTGAGTCACCATGCCCAGCCTACAAGGCAGTTTTTAAAACACAACCAAATAGAAACATGAGCAAAATAGATTAGTAGTTAGAACATGGCAGAGGAAATCCAAATATGAAAAGATTGTCCTAACTCACTAGTAAAAAAAACAAAAACAAAACCAACAACAACAAAAATTGAAAATATCAGATTCCATTGCAGGTCTCTCAACTTGGCCACATTTTTAAAGTCTGACAAAATCAGTGAAGGAGAAAAACTCTCATATACTGCTGTGGGAATGTAAATTCACATTACTACTGTGAAAATCAATTGACAATATATATTTAGGTTAAATGTCGTGCTCCATGACCCTGTAATTCCTTCCTCTCCTATATATGGTCTGGAAATTTTCATACACAAAACATACATACATCCACAAAATGAGACATGTTATAAGCATGTTTGTAGAGCATTCTTAAAATAGGAAATAGTCATCAATGGAAAATGGATACGTTAGTTGAGGAACATTCAAAGGATACTGTATTAGATTTCTATCGCTGCTGTAACAAATTATCACAAACTTAGTGGTTTAAAATGACAATAATCCATTATCATACAGTTTGGAGATCAGAATTCCAAAATGAACCAGCAAGGCTAAGGGCCTAGAGGAGAATATATATCCCTTGTTTTTGCAGCTTCTAGAAGCTGCCCGCCTTCCTTGGCTCATGAACCTGCATCATTCTGACTTCTGCTCTTGACGTCATACCTTTTACTTCAATTCACCTAACCTTCTTAAGTCCCCTTAAGTCTGCAAAGTCTCTTTCACCATGAAAGGCAACTTTCATGCTTTGAATGCATTATTTCAACAGGAGTCAGAGATTAGGATGTGAACATCTTTTGGAGGGGAGGGAAGGCATTACACTGCCTGCCACAGGCACCACACAAATGTTCATTTCTCCGTCAGTCTTTCAACCAATGGTTTTAACACCATTGTTAATCATCGCCCAAGTCAATAATTCTAATAAAGATTGAAAAATAGTGATTTTTTTAAAGTGAGCCTATTTCTTAAACCTAAAATTCAAGTACCACAGCAAAGGCAGAAAAAATATGCTTAGCTCTTTTCTTTTGATTTCCATTTTTTAAAGTAAAAACAGCTTTGAATGCTGACAAATGAATTTCTTTGGTTTTCCTTATCATTCAGTCTCACTGATTTTTACAGAATAAATATAATTTCATCAATTGTAATACTCATCCTCTTATGCATATTATCACAATTTTGGCCATTGGGAGTTCCTTTGAGCTGGCTCCTGTGTTCTTTGGCATGACACTATCAATCTTTGAATCCTCTTTGATTTCTAGTATAATTACATGCCCTAGGACCACCTTGTACTTTCCTTGACCCACATTTCAAACCAGCCATTTCTCCAAGGAGGGAAATAGCATTAGAGGACACAACCCTAGTGCCATAAATAGTCATTGTTACTAGGGTGAAATTGCTTCTAAGCAATTTCAGTGGACAGAGATACATAAATTAATGACTTTGTATTTGATATACAATAAAACTTCAATTTTATGTTTCAATTTTATTTTATTCTTCTATATATTCTAATTTACAGTAAAGTATTTCTTTATGGTGTTATATTAACTTTTGTTAATATATTAACTTTTGTTTCATTCAATAGTATAAAGAGTATCAATATAACAATAGCAATATTACCTTTTACAAGTTAAACTACTATCCAATAAGGTTTTGTGTAGACATAGCCATACTCATTCTAAGATTTACTGTAGAAAGGCACAGGACCTATACTAGCTTGAATAATTTTGAAAAATAAGCATAAAGTGGGAAGAATCACTCTACTCAAAACTAGAGCTAACTATATAGCTATAGTAGTCGAAACAGCATGGTATTGGCAGAGAAACAGACACATAGATCAATGAAACAGAATAGAAAACCTAAACATAAAGCCACATAAATATATCCAACTGATTTTTTGACAAAGGTACAAAAGTAATTCAATAGAGAAAGGCTAGTCTCTTAATAATGGTGCAGGAGCAGTTGGACATTCATAGGTTAAAAAAGCACAAAGAAAGTAGACATAAATCTCTCACCTTATACAAAACTAAACTCAAAATGAATCCCAGGTTTAAATTTAAAGTATAAAACTATTAAACTTCAGAAAGTGAAATAAAATCTTTAGTCCCTAGGGCTAAGAGTTCTTACATTTGACAATAAATTACAATTTATAACAAAAAGTATCATATCAAAATTTAAAACTTTTGCTTTCCAAAAGATCCTGTAAAAAGGATAAAAAGATTAGGTACAGAGAAAATATTCATAAACCATATATTCAACAAATGACTTGTAGCTAGAATATATAAAGAACTCTCAAAACTCAACTAAGGCCAGGCACGGTGGCTCACGCCTGTGATCCCAGCACTTTGGGAGTCCGAGACGGGCAGATCACGAGGTCAGGAGACCTAGACCATCCTGGCTAATACGGTGAAATCCCGTCTCTACTAAAAATACAAAAAATTAGCCAGGCATGATGGCAGGCGCCTGTAGTCCCAGCTACTCGGGAGGCTGAGGCAGGAGAATGGCGTAAACCCGGGAGGCGGAGCTTGCAGTGAGCCCAGATCACGCCACTCCAGCCTGGGCGACAGAGCGACACTCCATCTCAAAAAAAACAAAACGAAACAAAATTTAAAAACACAAAACACACACACACACACAAACAACAACAACAAAAACTCAACAGTAAAAAGCAAAGAAAATAATTGAGTTATAAAATGGGCAAAAGACCTAAAGAGACATTTACTGAAGAGGACATACAGATGGCAAATGATCACATGAAAAGTTCAATGTCGTTAACCATTAGGGAAATGCACATAAAACCACAAGCTACCACTACATACCTAACAGAATGGTTAAAAATTAAATAAAATGATTAATATCCAATGCTAGAAAGAATGTGAGAAACTAGATCAATCATACATTATTAGCAGGAATGTAAAATGATATAGCCACTATGGAAATGAGTATGGCAGTTTCTTATAAAATGAAACATATTTGACATAATGCCCAGTTGTATTCTTAGTTGTATTCTTGAAATTTATTCCAGATAAATGAAAATGTACGTCTACCCCAAAACCTGCACATGAATGTTTATATCAGCTTTGTTTGTGAATCTTAATATAAACCGTTTAGATGTCCTTAAACAGATGAATAAACTGTGGGACATTTATACTTTGAAATACTACTCAGCAATAAAAAGGAACTATTGACAACAATAAACAGTTTAAATAAAGTTCTAGGGAATTATGCTAAGTCTTGCAGTATTTCAAAAGTTTCATTTTATAAAATTATTATTTTTTAAGACAGAGTTTCACTCTTGTTGCCCAGACTGGAGTGCAGTGGTACAATCTCGGCTCACTGCAACCTCTGCCTCCCCGGTTCAAGCGATTCTCCTGCCTCAGGCTCCTGAGTAGCTGGGATTACAGGTGAGTGTGCCACCACGCCTGGCTAATTTTTGTATTTTTTTTAGTAGAGACGGGGTTTCACTGTGTTGGCCAGGCTGGCCTCGAACTCCTGACCTCAGATAATTCACTCTCCTTCATCTCCCAAAGTGCAGGGATTACAGGTGTGAGCCACCCACCTGGCCTGAAATTTTATATATTATTTTTGAAAGAACAAAATCAGAGATGAAGGACAGATATGATGTCAAGGAAGACAACTGACTATAAAGGAGTAGAATAATTG
This sequence comes from Rhinopithecus roxellana, assembly GCF_007565055.1. Lineage (NCBI taxonomy): Eukaryota > Metazoa > Chordata > Mammalia > Primates > Cercopithecidae > Rhinopithecus > Rhinopithecus roxellana. The sequence goes on along the minus strand of NC_044562.1, from coordinate 50,538,862 downwards.
AATCTTGTGATGAAACCCTTCTGGGCCGGGCGCGGTGGCTCAAGCCTGTAATCCCAGCACTTTGGGAGGCCAAGACGGGCGGATCACGAGGTCAGGAGATCGAGACCATCCTGGCTAATACGGTGAAACCCTGTCTCTACTTAAAAATACAAAAAACTAGCCGGGCGACGAGGCGGGCGCCTGTAGTCCCAGCTACTCGGTAGGCTGAGGCAGGAGAATGGCGTAAACCCGGGAGGCGGAGCTTGCAGTGAGCTGAGATCCGGCCACTGCACTCCAGCCTGGGTGGCAGAGCAAGACTCCGTCTCAAAAAAAAAAAAAAAAAAAAAAAAAAGAAACCCTTCTGTATCTTCACTGTGGTGGTCACATGAATGTACACGTGATAAAATCACAGAGAATACACACACACACACACACACACACACACATGTAAAACTGATGAAATCTGAGCAAAGTCAATAGATGGTGTCAAAATCAATTTCCTGCTTGTGACATTGTTCTGTAGTTAGGCAAAACATTACTGTGGAAGGAAACCATGTAAAGGAAGAATCTTTCTGTATTTCTTACAAACTGCAAGTGAATCTACAATTATCACAAAATAAAAAATTTTAAAAGACTAAACCAAATAAAGTTCGATTTATCTTTACAGTTTTTATTCTTAGAATCCACTGCACTAAACATATACAGTCAAAGATACACATTCTAAAGTCAGTTGAAATATATCTTTTGTGGGTTTATATCACCAATGCAATATCTAATTGGATTTATTTGCTCATTTGCTTCCATTTGCTTTCAATATTAGGGATTTCTTACTAAATTGGGCTGTGTTTTCTCAATAGGTAGTGTGTTCACATGATTCAAGAGTTACAATATGAAGAGACACCTAGAAAAGTCTTGTTTCCCTTGCCACCTCCTCCTTTATTTACCTCTTCAACTCCTTGTAGGTAAATACTTTTATTTTACAAACAAATCCTGAAAGTGTTTGTTTAGCATGCAAATAATTGCCTTATCTTACTAAAGAAATCAACATATACTATGATGCATGTTACATGTTTTCCCCAGTATCTCTTGGAATAACAATATATTCTCTATCATAATACACAGAATATAGCTTCATGCCATTTATTTTTAAATAATTTCAACTTTTATTTTAGATTTAGGGTATACACGTGCAGGTCTGTTACCTGAGTATATTAAGTGATGCAGCGGTTTGGGTACGGTTAATCCCATCACCCAGGTACTGATAATATCCAATAGTTTTTAAACCTTTGCTCCCCACCTCCTTCCCCCTTCTGTACTTTCCAGTGTCTATTTTCTCATTTTTATGTCCATGTGTACTCAACATTTTGCTCCCACTTCTGAGAACACTTGGCATTTGGTTTTCTGTTCCTGCATTAATTCACTTAGGATGACCACCTCCAGTTGCATTCACGTTGCTGCAAAGAATACAATTCATTCTTTATGTGGTCGTACATCATTCTTAAAAACTATTACATCCCACTGCATGGATGTACCACAGGTTACTTAATTAGGTCTCTTTTGCTGGACACTCAGCTATCAATACCACAATGAATAACCTAGTACATATGAAAGTTCTTATTCAAATATATCTGTAGAATGTATTTATAGAAATTTGATTGTTAGATTCGAGGATTAAAGAATTTGTAATGTTCTTAGATAGTGCCAAATTTTCCTTCATAGGAATTGTACTATTTTGTATTCTTTCCAGAAATTACAAGTGTCTCTCCAATAGAATTTTCAAACTTCTGTATTTTCCTCAATTTGATGGTTAGAAAATGGTTATTACCAGTTAATGTTTATTCATTTTATTGAGAGAGAATGAATATCTTTTCAAATACTTAAATGCTATTCATAAACTTTGTGATTTGTCTTTTATGACTTTTGTTCTTTTTTCAGTTAGCTTTTTCTTTCTCTTCTCAATTTCTAAGAGTCACAAATATGTATATATAGATATATAATTTACATATTACATATTTCAAACATGCTATACAAAATATGATTATGTATTTGTTACATATATACTGTTTAATATATATGTATGACTATATTATGTGACACGTATATTACATATTATATATTCATAATATACTTGAAACTCCCAGAAATTGAAGCTTATATATATTCATGTATATGATTACTCCTTTGTAACAAATTTTTAGATACTTACATGGACAAACAAACAAACTCCTTGTAAAAAGATTCACAGTCTATTATTTGATTTTTGTCTTTATCTTGATTTTTGCCATGTAAAATTTGACTATATAAAATTATCAATATTTTATATATTCTGGGTTTTGGATATAGGTCTTCATTGTAAGATTTGGTTTTATTTATTTATTTTTGAGACACTGTTTCACTCTGTTGCTCAGACTGGAGTGCAGTGGTATGATCATGGCTCACTGCAGCCTCAACCTCCTGGGTTTAGGCAATCCTCCCACCTCAGCCTTCTGTGTAGCTAGGATGACAGGCGTGTGCTACCATGCCCAGCTGCCCAGCTGATATTTTTGTATTTTTTTGTAGACATGAAATCTCCCTTTGTGAACAAAGCTGGTTTCAAACTCCTGGGCTCAGGCAATCCTCCTGCTTTAGCCTCCCGAAGTGCTAGGATTAGAGTGTGAGCCACCACACAAGGCTTCGTTTTGTTATTTAGATTTTTGGTCAGTTTTAACTAGTCTTGATGTATGAAGTTAGGTATCAGTCCACTCTCATCATTTTCCAAGTGGTTATCCAGGTATCTCTGCATCATTTAAGAAAAGTTCCATCTTTGCTTTTCAGATTTGAGATACTACTTTTATCAGATACTCAATGTTCATGTGTATTTTTCCATTTATCTATTAATCTGTTAACTTAATTATACTCTAAGGTTTCACTGCACATCTTAACATCCAATAGAACTTAACCACACACACTTTTTTTTTATTCCAGTGTTTTCATGATTGTTCCTCCTAGTTTAGATGCATTTTAAAGTTCCCTTATGTGGCCAGGGACAGTGGCTCAGAGGCCTATAATCCAAGCATGTTGGGGAGAATAAGATGGGAGGATCACTTAAGCCCAGCAGTTTGAGACCAACCTGGGTAATAAAGAAAGACCTCATTTCTTAACAACAACAAAAATAGCCAGGCATAGTAGCATGCACCTGTAGTCCAAACTACTCAGGAGGCTGAGGTGGGAGGATGGCTTGAGCCCAGGGGTTTGAGGCCACAGTAAGCTATGATCATATCACTGTACTCCAGACTGGATGACAGAAGGAGACCCTGTCTCATTAAAAAGAAAAGAAAATAAAAGAAAAGGTAAAAAGAAAATCTTTCGTTCAGCAAGGAGGGGCAGGAATGAAGAGTTGGCATTTTTTTTTTCTCTCTGAAATCTCATTAAATTTGTAAACAAATTTAGGGAGAATTGACATATTAATCAATCTTCATCTCTAAAAACATTGTATATTTTTCCACTTTATGGTTTATTTTTATGTCACAAAGACAAGAATAAACTAAAAAAATCTATGTTTTACTATTTCTGTAGCTTTTATAAGTGGGTTCGGTCCTCCATTTTATAGGAAAGATTCTTCCCCTCTATTTACATATATTTTGCTCACTGACATGTTCTCCAGAACATATAACACATGGACAGGTATAGTGGGTGCTCAATAAGTATTTGTTAAATGAATGAATCAAAAGATCTGTTCTGTGTATTTGAGGGATGTATACAAGTGCAGTGAAAATAAAAGGAATGTCGAAATGTCAAATTAATAGTACCCTCAAGATGCAGTTGGAGTGGAAAATATGATCCATGAATATATCATAAATTGTTTTAATTGTATTTTAGACTTATAATTCTTAAACTAGGTTGTATATTCATTTGGTTTTCATTATGTTATTCTTTTTAGATACTTACATGGATAAAGTATTTCATGATAGAGAAAAAAAAGAGAAAAATAATTAAAGCCCCATCTGCTCCATAAAATTTTTCCCAAAATATTTAAACACATGCTTTGCAACTGGTCAGACATGAGTTTGAAATGAACTTCATGTACATAAATTCTGCCATTTGTATTCATGTATTAGCTAACTTAGATTAAACCTATAATTTATATAACCTATAAGAAGGATACTAAAGGTAAACAGAACATTTTCTCATATCTTTCACACGGTTCTTAGTTCTACTATCAGGGTCATTTCATGGGCACTAAGATAACCCCCATGTTTGGCTGAATATTCTGCTGTTTTGAAATTCTTAATTGTTAAACAAGAAGCCTCACAAAGTATGTGGTCAATCCTAAGGATATGAAGTATAAACAGACCAAAGAACATTTTGGGCATAATAGGGTCAGTTTAAATAAGAGGCAGAGGCAGCCAAGACAAGGCCACTCCTAGATATGACCACACGGTTGCCCCTCTACTAAGATGCTGTTCAAGAGGATTAGACCAAGCATTGCTTTTTCACAGTATATCCCCTACCCCTTTTCTTTTTCTAACTACTCTCAGCCTTGGAAAGAAAGATAAAATCACACCAATTATGTAAAATCAGGTCTCCTAATAGCTCCCACTATACTTAGTTCAGAATTTTGAATATTCACATAATTTTCAAATATATATTTTTATACACTTCTCTGGGCAAATTTTGGTGTTGGAATTACGGAGATCTTGACTGAAATCCCAGCCCACTACTTTTTAAGTCTCTGATTTTTTTATCCATAGAATCCAGTTAGTAGATAACTACCTTCTTAGAGTTGTTTAGAGAATAAAATAAGAATATGCATAATTTCAAGACAGCATGTTCTATCCATTTTGGTTGGTTCCCAGATGATGTTAATTCCCCTAAGCTCCCTTTCTCTAGGAAAAAAAATTGTATTGTATTGGCCTTTATATTCTTAGGACATCTGACCTGTGGGAGTTCAAATGTTTATGGAACACCCAAATGCATGAATGATCAGGTCTCATGCATCAGAGACACATGACTTCTGTCTCCACAATCTGAAGCTTTTCCCCCAGTTAGAATTGTACTGTCTCATGGGTCTTTGGCTCCCAGAAGTAATAAACCATGCTTTACTTGGGTGATCTTGATAGTCAAAGTGTTTGCAGCTCTAATCCTGCCTAATCTCATTTTTGTTCAGCAGTTCTTCTCAGAGGCTTTCCTGGAAGACCATGAATAAACTATTCCAGGTGCCTCTTCTTCTCCAACCATTGACCTGTCCAAGTACAGAGACCTCCGCTGCTGGGATTTCAGCAAGAGCCAAGTCATCACTTGAGAAGCTATTTGCTCTGAAATAAACCACAACTTTGTGTACAAATGAAAGATGCTGTTTTTCTAAACTTTAATCATTTAGCCTCCAATAGCATTTACAAAGTCTATCAATCACAGTCACAAATTAAGCTGCACTCTTAAAGTAACCCAAGGAATGTTAAACAAGCAAACTGGCCTTCTGCAGTCACTTTTTCCTTCGGGATAACTGCACATTTGAGACACAGCATGGAAGGACTAAAATTCAAGGCAAAGGATTTGAGGAGAGGATCACTGTGGAATAGTAGTATAAGATCACTAAGGTACATTTATATTTGATACATTATTAAGTTTTGAAAACTTTGAAGGATAATCTATTAAGGAAGCAAAATCTTAAGTTGAACTTCGTGGAGATGGGAACACGGTCAGGAGGAAGGCAAAGAGAAGCAGAGAGTCTGGAGAAGTAATAAAGAAATAGGATGGGCAACAATTTCCAGGAAGAATAGTTAAAGAGAAAATGTGGCTCAAGTATCATAATTCTCTGAGAAGAAATCTTCACTATAGAAGGAGGGGAAGAAAAGGTTAAAGATACACAAGAGTGGGTTGGGCCAATCCATCTGCTGAATCTGACACTGTATAAAAGTGGCTTGCTCTAGCATTGCATCAATATTATTATGTAGGAAAGTGAGAGTTGGAGTATGGTAGAGGCATTATGAATCACCTGCTTAGAGCTGTTTCTCAAAATTGTAGCTTGGAAATTATCTCTTACCCAAATAGAGGTACAACGGCGGCAATGGTAGCAGTGACTCAGGAATGATCACTGAGCAGAGTGTGCATAAGTTCCTCAGGACAGTATTTAGGCAGAGAGCCAGGCACAGCCACCCAGCTAGCCAAAAAGGAATAGAAGGAAGAGAGTGGCTGTGAAACATTCCAGGAACCACTTTCCAGGTTTTGAGAATTAGGGGAAGAAGAAAACAAACAAACAAACAAAATACCATTCAAAAAAGCGTGACACGTGATGCTACCATCTTCCATTCTCACTACATTCCTAGGCCAGTGATCTACCAAACTATCGTTGAATATCAGTAGTTTAAGAATTCCCTTTAATGTTGCAGCATGAGTAGATAATTTCCTAATTGATGGCAAGTGGATCTGAGTTTGAATTATACTTCTGCCATTTATTGGCTATGTGGCAACTGCCAAATGACTTAAGGTTCTAAAGGATCCATTCCCTATTTATAATAGGGGAATAATAACACTGACTCAAATAATTCTTCTGAAAAAGAATAGCTGCCGCATGATAAAAACTCACTACATGTTGCCTGTCTTGTACCACGTTCTTTAAATTCTTTCATGATTTTAAAAAAGTCTCTTTTGTCTTAAAAAATGAACTTTGGTCTCAATGTTAAAATAAATAAAGACTGAATATTTAAAAGTTAATATAATGAAGACTAGAATATTAAGGTACCTAAGCAAAAAAATAAAACAATATTGAAATCTATCATGATCAGAATGCTATGGACAAGAAGTCTCAGACAGATTGTTGGTAATTTATTTCCTCTGTCAACTTCAGAAGTAGAGCTGAGTAGGGATAAATGTGAATGATATTATAATTCTTTGGAGGACACGAAATAAAATTTTATAAGTTTGAATAGTTTTAACGCCAATTCAGAATATTTCTGCATGAAGTTCTGCTTTACGTTTCACTAAATAAGTGAGGAAAGGTAATTGGGCAGGGTCTTGAACACAAGGCCAAGGAGCTGTAGTTTTAGTTGATAGAATACAAGAACCAGCAAAGACTTTTAATCGAATTATTACTGAAAGTATACTTGATATTGAAAGTATATATATTGAAAGGAAAATTTACTCAAAACAGTAAACGTCTTCATTTGGCACAAAATATATGAACCAAGGCATAGGATAGGTTGGAAGGACAGAGGCAGGTTGAATGTCATCACAGTGAGATAATCTTTCAAGAGCAAAGAGGTCAAAAATGAAGCTAATTTCTTAAGAACAAGAAAGATGTTGAACAGCCTCTGTGGAATGGTGCTATAAAGATCCAACAATATAGCAATAGAGAAATGACAATCTGTAACAAAGAACCAGTTTGTAGGAACTCACTCTGCACAATTAGGACTTCTCCAAGCAACAGTCAACTGATATACAGCAGGTAAGTAGGGCAAAATCAAGCACTGAACAATCACAAGATATAAACAACATAAAATCAGGAGTGTGCAGAGCCTGTAAGAGTTGCAAGGGAAATGTTGAAACTACCTTAATGTTATACTGTAAGTATTAATGTTCATGAATTAAAAAATTGAATACCTTTTCTCTTAAAATAACTTTGGTGTAGGAAGAACACAAAAATGATATATAGTTTTAAGTGAAGGGGTTTTGTACTTAAATAACAAAAAGTATGATGTCTATACTAAGAATATTATGATTCTTTATTTAAATAAAGCATGACAGGTGGAGAAACAAAGGAACAACCACGAAAACTCCTGAAGCTTGATTGAATTTTTCTCCTAAGACTTACAGAGGATGTAGTAACTATCCTGTGAGGGTCTCTGCTTTGGTGTTAGATAGTAAAACTCATATGGCTAAAGGTACTATTGGTATACACCACCTTGTAAAATAAAGACTAGAACAGGGATTGTAAGGAGAGGAGGAGAGTAGCATTTATTGAAAATCTACTGTCTTCGAAAGTTCTAAAGTGCTTCATATTCACATTTTTTCTTTCACACGTTGACCCTTTGCAGTAGGTATTAACCCTACTCCAGAAATGAGGAAACTAACGTTCAACGAGGTAAATTAACTGACTAGTCACTCAGCTGGTGGGTAGCAAAAGAGTCAGAGTTATAACCCACATGTGTTTATGTGGAGCCAAACTCCATATTCTTTCCACAATGATATTCAATCCCATGAGGATATGGCCTTATGGAAAATGATGGAAAAGAGATCAATATAACCATTGTCATTTTCAATACACTAGATTTAAAACAAATCTTAACATGCTTTCCTCTCTGGCCTACAACAGAGTTATAACAGGTAAGTGACTCTAAAAATAGCTTCTCTTTTCAAATGTGTCATTTTTATCCTTTTATAGATTGTACCTTAAATATATACCAAACTGTGCAATAACAAGTTTTTCTGAGATGTCCAGACCAATAACCTGTTACCTTTCTAATGTTTATTTTTAAAGTAATAAAAAAGAAACTCTAAAATCAAGAAAACCACTTATGGGTTGTTTTGGCATGGGATGGTTAAATACATTCTCATTTTTGTTGCTAAAAAATAAATTCAAAATTCCAGATGCATAGCCCTCTGTGGGATGTATAATGAGTACATTAATGAAAATTTCAGCAACACTATGTCAAAGTTATTTTTACAGAATTAATGAATTTATATAAAATGATGTCAATGTAAACAAGTTTAACCAGTGGAATTAAAAAATGCCTCATGTAAATAAATGACTGGACTATTCATATACAATATACAACTACTCCTTCACAATTTTTTAAATTCTTACAAAAACTAATTTATGTCATTTAGTTTTCTATGTTTTACTTTTTCATTAGATAGGGAAGTTTCAACCTAACATGTTATTTGCAAAGAAAATAATTAGGCTTGTGTAGAAAGCTGTTATGTTTCTTAAAAGGTTTTTTGTCCTTTTGGAGAAAATAACATTTTCTTGTAACATTCTTTTAAATTCACTGAAAAAGAAAATCTATCCTGAAATTTAAACACTAAGTCATCCTTAAGAAAACACTTGTCTGATTTAATAACAATGATTAGCAAATTATTCAGTCTCCAGTATTTTTGAAATGTTGGCCTTTTACCTATATTGTAATGCTGTACTTTAATTCTCTTAATAAATTATATTAACAAAAGTTTTAGAAAATACCTAAAATATAGAACATGTTATTAGATTTTGTTCTTCTGCTTTCAGATATTTGGGACACGGGATCAGAACAGCTTGTTAAATCTTCTTATTCATCTCTGAAAAGTAGAACTCCTCTGAATGTTATCTTTACATAAGAGCAAATCTACTCAAATCACGGGCAATTTGGTCCTCTTATTCTATAGGTATGATTGTAAAATGAGCCAACCCTCTATAAGGGCAAGTAATGACAGCTCTCAAATTCTTACATATGTCTTCCCCTTTGGCCCAGTAATTACATTCCTAGGAATTTAGCCCATAGAGATGCACACAAGTACTTAAAATATATGTGAAAGAAAATTATAATTGTAAAAATCTAATTGGACAGCAGTTGTAGATTGAATAAATTGTGTTTAAACAATTAAATGCTGTGAAGCCTTTAAAAGGCGAAGCTAGAACTATGTGTATTGACATGAACCACAGTATACAACCTTTGCTGAATGAAAGAAGTTACAGAAAGAAGCTACAGAGCAGCATGTATATTACAGTCCTACATATATTTTATTATGTAGTCTAGAAAATACACTTCAAATTTTTAGTAGAGGCTATCTGTTTCACACCTGCAATTTCACTGTGAATTTTTTCCCATTTACATACTTCTATATTGCACTAGTTGCAACAGTACATACTGCTTTTATTTTTTAAACCACCCCTATTTAATTCAATTACTTTAAGAGGAGGTAATCTAATGTTATATAATCTATTACTGTTATTATGGCCCTAAAATACTTCATGGAAAAAAATCTCATAAGTCGTCTTATGAGTTCTTTTTTTTTTTAAGAGTTAAAACAAAGTTTATGAGAACACAGTAATAAAAATACATTTTGTTTAGAATATATAAAGCATTCTTACAATTCAACAACAAAAACCCAATCAATTAAAATGTGCTCAAAGGATCTGACTACATATTTTATAAAATAAGATCGACAAATGGCTAGTAACCACATGAAAAGATGCTCAACATCATTCATCATTAGAGAAATGCAAGTCAAAGCTACAATGAAATAGCACTTCACATCACTGGGATACATACAATCAAAAAGATTAAAAATAAATATTGGAAAGTATCTGAAAAAACTGAAGCCCTCCCCCATTGCTGGTGATAATATAAAATTGTGCAGCTGATTTGGGAAACAGCTTGATGGTCCCCTGTCCCTCAAGATTAAATGCAGTTACCAGGTAACCCAGAAATTCTACTCCCTAGTATTTTCTCAAGAGAAACATATGCCTATGTGCACATTTGTAGCAGCATTATTCATAATAGTTAAAATCTAGAAACACTCAACATGTCTATTATCTGATACATTAAAGTACGATATTTATGAGGTAGAATATTACCTGGGAATAAAAAGAAATAATGCAATGAAACCTGAAACAATATAAATGAACCTTCAAAATGTTATACTAAGTGAAATAACTCAGACACACACAAAAAAATGTTGTATGATTCCACTTAAATGAAGTACCTGGAATAGGTAAAGTTACAGAGAAAGAAAATAGAATAGAGATTTCCACGGGCTGGGATAGAACTTATGGGAAGTTAATATCTAATGGGTACAGAGTTTCTGTTTGGGATAATATAAGCATTCTAGAAATGGATAGTAATAACTGTTGCATGACATTGTAAATACACTTGATGAAACTAAACTGTGCACTTAAAAATTGCATATACTACTACATAATTGTATGCTTTTCCTTTTATTGTACTAATATAGTGATAACATTAATTGATTTTGAAAGTTAAATATTCAATTTCTTAAAATAAGTGTTTAAATGCATTTTTGTTTCCTTAAAAATGTTTAAATTTGAGTTTAACTTTAAATCTTCTATTAAAAATTTTCTAAGTTTTATCAATTCTTAACATTCTAAAATATATGACATAAACTTTACCATTTTAACAAGTCGTCTTATGATTTCATTTTGTGTCTCAATTCCCAAGGCCTCCCATACGTAATCCTTCTGCCAGCTGCAGCATCTTTGTTTGGGAGTTGGATGGTTCCTACGGTGGTCTCTGGTTATGATCCTGGCTATTGCTGCATTCGTTCCTGCCTGTTTCAAACCTCCTTCTCTCATATGCTCAGAGTTTACATGAGCTCCCCAACATCCTTTACCAAATTATTTTTTAGTCCTGCTGAGTTTCTGTTGCTTCCACCTAAAAACCTACTACGCTTTGTCTTCAGAAGCACTGTGATGGTAAAAAAAAAAAAAAAAAAAAAAAAAAATAAAGAAAGAAAAGAAAGAAAAAAAAAGAAAAAAAAGAAAAGAAAATAAATCTGTAATTCTTCTCATCTGTCTTCAGATTCTGAAAAGAGATCCCCCAATCAACAAAAATTATAATTACAATTGTTTTCAAAGGTTTTGCTTGGAGATATTTAATTATATTGCTATTCTTCCTGACCATCGTACCATGGCTCAAGTCCCCAAAGGAGAGAAATAATTAGCTATGGTATTCTACTCTAAAGGACTTTGCTGCTATCCCCACCTCTATTTCCCACAGAAGTACTACTACTTAAGCAACACCTCTAGGTCACCGAGGCCTCAGGGAAGTCACAGGTTGGAATCAGAATGTTGCTGCTTAGAGATTGTCTTAGTATCTCATTAATTTTACATGTAAGCAAAACTGTTCCACATCCACATTAAATAAGCTTCCCCAAATTTATTCTTCCTTAACCTATTACTATTCCTTAAGTGTAACACAGATCATTGTATTAAAATAAAACTCCAAATGCCAACCACCATTCAACAAAACATTTTCTTGATATTTGTTTCCTAAAAAATGTTCTTCCTCCACAACTTCTCTTTTATGTTCCTTTAGGTTCTTATATCATTCTTCTTAGACGTGGAAGAAAAGGCAACCAGTTAAAAAATATTAAAACCAAGAAGGAAATGTTTATACATTCACCAGATATTTATTGAACACTTACCATGTGTCATTCTTCTAGATGGTTAGTGGACATCAGTGAGGAAAGGCTATTTGTCTTAATAGTCTATATAAAATACTACCCAAACATTTACCTTTATTTTTCTCTTACTTTTACTCCGCATCTATTCTAGATCCCAAGATTTCTATCGTGGTACAAAAATAGCTGCTGACAAATATTGAGGACTTGCCACTTTTCAGATACTAGGTTAGATATTTTGCTAATATCCAATCATTGGAAAAACTTCATGAAAGACAATAGGTAACATTTACTATTTGTTTTACAGGTGAAGAAAGGGGGACAAGAGAGATTAATTTTCTCAATGCAACTCCACTGTTGGTGAAAATCCTTCTAGAGAATGCTGGTTTTTCTAATAAATATGCCCATCTGGAAATATTTAAGTTATAGATAGGCATGTTTAAGACTTGTCCATGACCTTAATACAAATTTTTCAGAATATAAATAACTGGAATTCAAATACATCTGTTATTGTATGATGTGTAAAACACTGCCTGTTTTTTCCACCATGTTTCTTAAACCTAAGGTACCCATTCAGCATTGCCTCAAGAAAGGGAGGATATCAAGGTTAGAAAGAGAAAAAGATACTCCATTTCTTGGTTTTAATGTTTTAAACAAGAAATCTAATTTTAAGACTGATATTTAGGGAAAATTTTTTGAAAAGCAAATCCTGTAGACTGATTATTTGTGTCTCCCCTCTCAATATTCATATGATGAAATCCTAACCCCCAAGGTGATGGTATTATAAGGTGCAATCTTTGGCAGGTAATGATGTCATGGTTCTTCAAGAGAAAGCCCATTCACATTCCCTAGACTACAATAATACAAAGAAGAACAGAGATGATTGAAATCGGTATTAGTCGCAGAAAAATCCTGAGAAGCGCAGGCCCACAGCACAGATCCAGAAAAGGTACAGGGGACTAGCTTAACCTGATTTATACTTTTAAGCAGGGTAAGAATGTTCCCAGAGAGAAAGATGGCAGGCAGAGGGGGCATTATGGATTGCAACTACAATAGACAACCATGACAGGACAATAGCAAGGCCATAGATACACAAAAGCAAAGGCAGAAACATATACTATTAAGTAAAGGTAATGACTGGCCAATTGTGCATGTCAGAAAGAAGCAGGAAAGGAAGGAAATGGATGCCTCCTCCCCAGTAACATTACAGAACTAGTTCCCTGCAAAACAACCCCAAGGTTGGGGAATGTTGCAGAAATCTTGAGTGTACTTGACTTATAAACTTGAAATGATGAGCAGTAATTGACTGACTTCATTTATACCCACAAAGACTGAAAACTCATTAATATAATATGACTGCTCTTACCCAGAAGAGACCAGACTAATTTTTCTGCTTTTGGGCAGGCAAAAATGAAGATTCAGAATATAAATTAATTTCAACTATGGGAAAATAAACTTACAATTTTGCCAAGCAAGATTTTCACATAAATATCAAGCCCACAACATTTAGAATCATGTCGATACTGAAACATCAGATTCTACTTAATTTCAAGTCTGTTGATTTCCACCACCCCACCCCGTGGCAATTAGATTGTGTCATGATCATCATCCCTTTCTCTGTTACATACTCTTCATCACAGGATCCAAAATTCTTGAACTGTATTCTGTACTCCATGAGTTTTTTGAAATTTGTTGACAAATCCCAGTCTAAGTGGAAGAAAAAAAAAGGGACAAATCAAAGTGTATTTCCTTTGAAATATCCCAGTTCTCTCTCCTGTAGTACATTTTTTAAATACAGAAAATGGAGATGGAGTCTCAATATGTTGCCCAAGCAAGTCTCAAATTCTTGGACTCAAGCAATCCTCCTACCCTGGCCTTCCATAGTGTCGAGATTACAGGCATGAGCCACCACTCTTGGCCTCTTCCTGTAGTACTTTTAATTGTTTGATAAAGAATCACTTCTAGTCCTTCCTTGAGCCAGTGAATTCACTGGTCAACCTCTTAGGTCCCACCCCCATGATCCCTATATTATACAGTCTATTTGCTAATGGCAGAAACAAACTGGATTTCAGGGTCAAATAACTTTCCCATCACATGACCTAGTCAAGGTTCTCGTCCCCATCAGGTCATAATAAAATTATTCAAATATCACTTACCTTTTTATTTAAAATGTCACCATTCTCCATGCTATGGGAATACGTATATAAATCCATGAAGCCACAAATATTGTTTATCTTCTTTACTGCTAGCCTCTCTTGATTTACTGGTCACCTCTCCACTATTTTTACTCTTCCTAAGTCAGCTTGTTTCCCTCCATAGGGTATAATTTAACAGCTTGTTTGGTTCTTTTTCTCTACCCCACTAATATATCAATGCCTTCTTGTTTTGGTCAGCAAATCTTCTGCCAAGTATGTTCTCCCCACTCTTCATTAGATGTACTCTTTCTTTTGCCAGGAGCATTAGTTTAGAATCATGCATCGTGGTCCAGAAAACTAAATTCTGTGCTTTGACATCATATACAGAGCCAGCTGTTCACTTCTCAGTTCCTTCTTTATCTTCCAAAGTTATGACCTTCGATTAGAAGAAATTAAACCACCACCTGCGTCCCTAGACCTTCAATTTCTTACCCAGGTTTCTAAATACTCCATGCATAATTTTTTACAAGCCTTTTTTTGCAGTCATATTTTCAACTGAACTGTTGAAATGTCTAATTAAAAAGCATACCTGTCTGAAGAGATCAAAAATGCTAAATGACTTCCTATGGATTAATATTTTCTCATCATGTAGTCTTCAGTATCATTAATGAATATTGTCATATATTAATCCTTATTTTGTCTATACTAATTTCACTTTCTACAGTGAATCATTTCAGTGTTAACACTAGAAATGTATGAGGACAAATGTTTCAATTTAAAAATTTCTCTTAAAAATTTTGTAATTATATTCTTGTAAGAATTCCAAAGAACTAATTTTGCCACAGTTTAACATTTGGGACTAAATTGTCAACATGTTAATCTTTTCCATTTAAAAACTATCTCTTATGTTCACTAATTGTATGCCTTTATTTAAGCTATGGATTTCCACACAGTTGAGATGAAACGTCTTATTAAAATATTAAAAAGCAATAAAAGCTTAACTCAACTATTACTGAATTAAGCTGAGAGTGAAGGTTGTAACCTATTTTATCTTTTTAAAAATACCAAAGATTTTTTCTACAACTTAAAGAAATATGTATTCAGGGAAAAAGAATCATTGATTGGAAAAAAAAAACTTAAAATGAACTCACAATTATTTTCAACATGTTTTTGGTCCTCTCTTGTGTTGACACTGTGTCATGGAACAATGTAACTTACAAATGGAATTTTAAGTTAAATTGCAGGTCAAGGCACTTAAGATTTACTGCTTATGTACAAATACTCTCTCCCTTATTATTGAATTAATATATTCAGCTGCTCTGACAATGTGAAAATAAATGTAATCCTGAACTCTTTTCATGTAATCCCAACATCACAGCACCCATGAATTCAGACAAGTTATCAGGACAGTTTCTGCTTCCTCATTGCTTTGTAAGCATTCATGAATTTGTGGATGTGTGAAGTGAGTTCTAATCCTCTAGTGAGAATGAGGTAAAGATTTTTACCTTTCCAGTAAGGGCTCCATATCTGTCTATCTCCCTCCTATCACTCTAGCACCCTGTACTCTTTGAGGGACTCTTTCTATTAGCAGATAGAGCCATATCAATGTTCTGGGGACTTCACTGGACCCTGTTCTACATGAGAATCACCTGGGAAGCTTAGAATATATGTACCCTCTTGCCTCCCTCCCAGAGCAATTAAGTTGGAATCGCTAGGGGTAGAGCACAGCTGTTCGCATTTGTTACTCCCAGGTGATTCTAATGTGCCACCAAGATGGAAAACTTTGCTCTAGATGTTGAGGTAGTGATACTCAAAGTTAGCTGCAAATTGGAATCACCCAGGGAATTTTTTTAATAGAATTCGCACAGCCCAGACTAATTATATCAGCATATGTGGCAGCTAGACTAAGGCATCAGTTTTTTTTTAAAAAAAACCTTCCCAGGTAAATCCAAGCAGAGCTGAAAACCACCGAGGCAGGCAGTGATTCCTCTGAACTTTTAACATTCACTCTCATATCACCACCCACAAATGTTTTCTTTCTACTCTCCACTGACAGATACAGATCTTATCTTATTTCCTTTATTCCCACTTCTGTCCTCACCAAACATATGCATACGCAGACACACACAGACACACACAGACACACACAGACACACACAGACACACACAGACACACACAGACACACACAGACACACACAGACACAAGTGGTATTTCCATGAGCTGCAGACTACTGAAGGTTTGGAACAAGGGAAGAAATTTGCATTTGAGAAAAAAAATCCTGCTATTTATTATTAGACATCCTCTGCCTCAAAGTTTTTGGCCACCGTATCAACTGCCTGTGTTAAATGCTAACTAAAGATACCTTTACCGATCAGATCCACTCACGTTTTTATATAGGGAAACATAGACGTCCTCCACACTGGTAAACATTACATACCCCAAAATCTTTTAGCTATGTTATTTTCTTTCTTTCTCCCTACCAGTCTCTAAGTATAGAAGAACACCATTAAAAGTCATAAGGAATACCACAAAATTCCCTGCCACCTGCCCTACACACACACCAAGCCTGAAGGAGGCAGAGATGTTAAAGTCAACTTGAACTTTGACATTTTTTTCTGAACAGGTACATAAATAGCTGCTACATGAATGAAAGTAATTATACAATGTGGTAATGAGACAATTCTCAGTTGAACTCTCAAAGTAAATCAGTAGAAACCTTAAACAAACCTTTATAAATACTTGCTTATAAAAAGTCAAAGGACACACAAATTCAGATTCCCCAATAAGTAGACTTTCCTGAAGCAAAAGTTAGAAAAATGGTCTGTGAAGGAAATAAAATACCAACTAAGAAGTTCTTCATTTCCAATTTTCTATTTTTAGATCATTCAATTTGAGCCTATTAATTATCTCTGCCATACTGTTTGTTCTCATCAGTTTTCATTTGTGGTTTTAATATTGTTTATACATTTGCTATGCCTTCTCCAGCATCATAGATTGCCCATTTATTATTTCTGTTTCCCACTAATTCTCAAATTACTTCCCAATTAATTACATACACACATAATTGTTTTTAAACGTAATAAATGCTCTATTAATGAAGCTTTGGGAAAATAACGTTATGAAAATAACGTTTATTATGACCTCATAGGTTTAGGAAACCCTAAAGGCTCATCCAAAAAGCTCCTAGATCTGACAATGGAATTCAGTCAAGTTTCAGGATAAAAAATTAATGTACATAAGTCAGTAGTACTGCTATATACCAAAATTGACCAAGTTGAGAATCAAATCAAGAACGTAATCCCTTTTACAACAACTGAAAAAATAAAGTACTTAGGAATATACTTAACCAAGGAGGTGAAAGATCTCTACAAGGAAAGCTACAAAATACTGCTGAAAGAAATCAGAGATGATTATGAATTTTTATGTTAAATTTTGAGGAAGAACATTGTTGCTTAATGAGATCACAGTAATAGCTATGAACTATACCCAACTATTACGCAATAATGCTGTTTTAAATCACACCAAATTTCAAAGGCATCAACAATAATGAAAATTAATTTCGCAAACATGCATCAACTGGAATTAGGCTAGGATTAGGCTGGGATGGACTGGCATTGGCTCTAGATCAAGGTGTGACCAGTATGCTCTCACAGTGGCTACCCAAGGCATGTTCTTCTTATGACAGGGGTTCAAGAGAACAAGCCCAACACACAAATACATTTCAAGTCTTGGGTCACATCACATCTACTAACATCCTATTGGCTAAAGCAAGTCATATGGTCAAGTCCAAAGTCAAGAAACTGAAAATATAAACTGCTCAGCATGGGATCATAATAGATATCTAATATTACTACAGGGAAGTTTTGTGTGTGTGTGTGTGTTTTTTTTTTTTTTTTTTTTTTTTTTTAGAGACAGGCTCTGTAACACAGGCTAGGGTGCAGGGGTGCAATCATAGCTCACTGTAACCTTGAACTCCTGGGCTCAAGCGATCCTCCTGCCTCAGTCTTTTGAATAGCTAGGACTATAGGCAAGCATCACCATGCTCAGCTAATTTAATTTTATGTACAGATGGGAGTCTGTCATGTTGTCCAGGTTGGTGTTGAACTCCTAACCTCAAGCAATTCTCCCAACTTAGCTTCCCAAAGTGCTGGAATTATAGGTGTGAACCACCATGCCAGCCAAGAAAAATTTAATTTACTGTACTATCCTAGAAATATTTCTGGAACATACATTATAGGGTATTAATATTTCTGCCCATATTTCTAAACTCAGTAATAACCTTGAGTCTTTCTCTCTACCTCCTCCTTTCTTCTTCTTTGAAGGTAAAGGAAGATCTCAAATACTAGGCACATAGACTATGCTATTAAATAGTTTTGACTCTGGGGTCACACCCCCTGAGTTTTTATCCTTAACTATCTCTTAGATGTATAACTTCAGACAACTTAATCTTTCTTTGCCTTAACTTTCTTAACTTTAAAAGTGAGGATACTACTACAAGCTACCTCATAGTGTTGTTAATGAGAATTAGCTGAAATAACCCAGGTTAAGCACTTATGAAGACTACTAGTGAATGGGAAGTACTCAATAAATGTTAGCTAGCTAATGGAGGGAGAAAGGAGTCATCAAGTAGACTTGGACCAAGGTTAAATGTTTTCATCTCCCTTCATTTTATCCCTGGGGCCTTTTGGTTTTTTTCCAAGTGATGTCATCCTTTTTCTTCCTACATGGCTATTCTGATAAGAATTACCCTGTGCTGGTCAAAGAAAGCCTCACCCCAGGAAAGAAAACTTGGTGTAGGCTTCTTAAATAGCTCTTTTTCTTTAAAAAAAAAAAAAAAAAGTATAAAAGAAGTTCCTTTGTTTCATGATCCTTTCTCTGAGAAGTATGAAAAATATTTGCTAAGTAATTTCTACATAGTATAAGAGCATAATTTGAGTGCTTACATTGAGTCAAATAACTTGCTAAGCATTTTTGCATATTAATATTAGGTTGATGAAAAAGTAATTGAAATAAAAGTAATGCAAAAACCACATTCTCCCAAAGTTCCTAGGAAATGAATAACATTATTATCCTTATTTACAAATGGAGACAACTGAAACTTAATTTGCCAACGAATTCAGAGGTAGCAAGAGAAAAAGTTTGCATTGAAAATGGGCCTGTAGAAAGGACATACACAAAAAAACTACAGACCAATATCCCAGATGAACATACATACAAAAAAGCTTTAACAAAATACTAGCTAACCAAATCCAATAGTATATCAAAAAGGTAATACATCATGATCAAGTGGGTTTCATACCAAGGATGCAGGGATAGTTTAACATAGCTCGTTAATAAATGTGATCCACCACATGAACAGAATAAAGATGAAAATATCATCAATAAATGCAGAAAAAGCATTTAATAAAATCCAGCATTGCTTTATGATTAAACCCTCAGCAAAATCGGCACAAAAGGGGCATACCTCAAGGTATTAAATGCCATCTATGACAAACCCAGAGCCAACACCATACTAAACCAGGAAGAGTTGAAAGCATTCCCCTGAGAACTAGAACAAGACAAGGATGCCCACTTTCACCACTTCTATTCAACATAGTACTGGAAGGCCCAGCCAGAGAAATCAGACAAGAGAAAGAAAGGTCATCCAAGTTGGTAAAGAGGAAGTCTAACTTTCATTTTCACCAATGATATGATCATATATCTAGAAGACCCTAAAGACTCATCCAAAAAGCTCCTAGATCTGACAATTGAATTCAGTAAAGTTTCAGGATAAAAAATTAATGTACACAAATCAGTAGTACTGCTATATACCAACAATGACCAAGTTGAGAATCAAATCAAGAACTCAATCCCTTTTACAATAACTGAAAAAATAAAGTACTTAGGAATATACTTAACTAAGGAGGTGAAAGATCTCTACAAAGAAAGCTACAAAATACTGCTGAAAGGAATCAGAGATGACACAGACAAGTGGAAACACATCCCAATGTCTTGGATGGGTAGAATTGATTTTATGAAAATGACTATATTGTCAAAAGCAATCCAATTCCCATCAAAATACCATCATCATTCATCACAGAACCACAAAAAAATTCCCAAATTCATGTGGAACCCAAAAAGAGCCCGCATAGCCAAAGCAAGACTAAGCAAAAAGAACAAATTGAGGCATCTCAGTACCCAACTTCCCACTATACTACAAGGCTATAGTTACCAAAACAGCATGGTACTGATATCAAAATAGGCACATAGACCAATGGAATAGAGACCCCAAACAAATAAATAGACAATGTTTTTTTCTATTTTGTCAACTCATCTTCAACAAAGTAAACAAAAACATGAAGTGGGGAAAAGACACTGTGTTCAAAAAATGGTGCTGTTATAATTGGCAAGCCACATGTAGAAGAATGAAACTGGATCTTCATTTCTCACCTTCAAAAATCAACTCGAGATGGATGAAATACTTAAATGTGAGGTCTGAGCCCATAAAAATTATAGAAGATAACATCAGAAAACTCTTGTAGGCACTGATAGGCAAAGAATTCATGACCTGGAACCCAAAAGCAAATGTGACAAAAACAAAAATAAATGAATGGGACCTAATTAAACTGAACAGCTTCTGCACAGCAAAAGAAATAATCAGCAGAGTACACAGGCAATCCACAGCGGGAGAAAATATTCAAAAACTATGCGTTCAACAAAGGATAGAATCTGCAAGGAACTGAAATCAGTAAAAAACAAAGAATCCCATCAAAAAGTAGGCAAATGATATGAATAGAAAATTCTCAAAATATATAAACAGCCAACAAACATATGAAAAAAAAAAAAAAAAAAAAAGCTCAGTGTCACTAATCATCAGGGAAATGCAAATTAAAACCACAATGAGATACCGCCTTACTCCTGCAAGAATGACCATAATTAAAAGTAAAAAAACAGTAGATGTTGGTGCGGATGTGGTACAAAGGGAACACTTTCACACTGCTGATGGGAATGTAAACTAGCACAACCACTATGGAAAACACTATAGAGATTGCTTAAAGAATTAAAAGTACGTCTACTATTTGATTCAGCAATCCCACTATTGGGTATCTACACAAAGGAAAATAAGTCATTAGATAAAAATGACACATGCACATACATATTTATAGCAGCACAACTCACCATCGCAAAAAAATGGAACAAACTTAAATGCCCATAAAGAAAATGTGTTATACTACTCAGTATACTGAGTGGAATACTCCTCAGTCATAAAACAGAATAATGACATTTGCAGCAACTCGAATGGAGCTGGAGACCATTATTCTAAGAGAAGTAACTCAGCAATGGAAAATCAAATATCGTATGTCTTCAGTTATAAGTGAGAGCTAAGCTATGAAAATGCAAAGGCATAAGAATTATATAATGGACTTTGGGGACTCAGGGAGAAGGGTTGGGGGTGGTGAGGGATAAAAGATTACATATCATGTACAGTGTACACTGGTCGGGTGATGAGTTCACAAAAATCTGAGAAATCACAACTAAAGAACTTATCCATGTAACCAAAAAACCACCTGTTCTCCAAAAACTATTGAAAGTGTTTTAAAGCCACATGATCACACATACAAAAGAAAAATAGGCCTGTGACTCCAGAGTCCCCTTGAAGCAGTAATATTAGAAGTTCTTCAAAATGGAATATGACTTCTATACATTCTGAAAATACGCACAAAATAAGTATGAGGTTGTAGTGCTTCATGCAATCTCACTATGAAGAAAAAATTCACTTTGGCAATTTAACGATGGAATGTTATCCATATTTTTCATGGAAAACCAGGGTTGAAGTGTCCTTTTAGGTATCAGAACTTACCCAAGGGGAACTTAATCGGGCCATCTAATTGTTTTCCAACTGAGTTCTGCGAGTGCCAGGGTTTCCAGTGTTAAAAATAGAAGGTTTGCAAACCCCTAAAGGAGTCCAAATCCCACATTTTACAGAGGAGATGAGGGAGGCCCAGGAATATGAAACAACCTATTTAGCAATACTCAACTAGTATTAAACCTGGGGTTCAAATCCAGATCTCATAATTAAATATTAGTACTCCATTATATTGGGAAGCTTGAATTTCAAAAGATTATGGCAAAAAAAACCAGTACACATTTATCTATCAATCAATAAGCATTGGGACATTTTCTAAATCATCTTACCTAAGAGCATCTTCCAGCCCTTGCATATCCCTCAAAAGTGCTGAGATCATATTGACATCCAGGGCTACCATGGATAGCCATACAGGTGTGCACAACGCAACTCTAGGGGGCATTAGTTGTATAAAATATAATTTGAATGGCACCCCCTGCTGTGTGACATGGTAGCCCAAATAACATCCCACCTATTTAAAACTCAGACTACATAAAATGAGTGTTCTGACATTCTCCCCATCCATTCAATGGTGTTTTAATTATGTTTAGAAAAAGTGACTTTTTCTGGTGCATTTTTTAGGTTGATTTGCTGACTACAATAAGCCTCCATACAAAATCTGAGAACATGTTGCTAAACAAATGCAGAATGGTTTAGTTCTTACTATCTTCTTTAGCTGGAGAGTGTATGTAAGTTCTAAGTGTCTGTCACAGATAACAACTTTGTATCAACTTTCTAAGATACTCTTAATATCCATCTCAGTTTCAAAAGACTACAAAACCCTGTTACTTTCAGGTTTATATTTTGCATTTTATTTATTTGTAGGGTCTCCCAGCGATATTAAGTGACATTACAGTCTGTATGTGAAAAAGAAAACTGTCTTTTAAAATAACTAATATTGCACTTTATTAAAAAATCCAAGTACATTTTCTTCTAGAAACCATGACTTACAATAATGACTATTAACTATATGCAATTACTTCTGTTATCTTGGAACATACTGGCATTCATTTATTTAAAGATAATGTAACACATTTGTATTCATTGAAGCAATCTATGGATATAATTAAACCTGGATGCCCATCTTATGCTAAGCAGTAAAATGAAAAAAATTTTGCAATCAGCTTTGACACTGCTAAAAATAGCTCATATCAAATTGAGAAAACTGCATTATGGCTTATTTCAAACACAACTGCAAATTATTATAAGAAAACAAAATTACAACTTGGATAACTGCTATGCCAGAACATTCATTCCACCCAACAATGGGACATTGGAACTCGTCTAACAGGGCAAATGCTTCAATGAGAGCATCACTGACTGTTTGAGTGATTGCCCATTTATCTCCATTATCGTAGATGGATCCGGAGAGATAACCAAGCAGTGGCCAAAGCACGTTTTTGTAGAAAACATAATTGGACATGATGTCATGAAATAAACTTTTAAATATTAACTAAAGAATGTATTTGGTGGAAGGTTGGAAATATAGCCTAAAGATTTATAACAGAATTTTCTTCTTTTAATGCTCTAGTTCATAAAGCAGTTTAATGAATTAGGTAATCATTAATTATCAGAGATTTATATCTGGGAGCAAAAAAAAAAAAGTGAAGATTAAAATACACCTAAATGCCAAGAAACTTTCATTTTAATATACCCAAACTTATAACACTTTTATGCTTTAAGAAAAAACATTTTGAGAGCGTCACCAGAAATACAATGTCACTCACCAAAAACTAGTTAAAAGGCAGTTTCTTACAAGTGGCTCTAATTAATGGTACTCCCAGAACTCCAGAACAAAGCTGTTTTTCTTCCATGCCACCCACAATGTTGTCTGCTCTCATTATTGTCCTTATCTAGAGCACATTAGGGCTCCCTTGTTGCAAGGTTAATACCAGTTATTCTAGGCAGGGTTTCCTATGGCAGGAATAATTAAGGAGCATCACTGGTAGATCAAACAGTTCATTTTCAGATAAACTATAAAGTGGCTGGAGAGATTAAATATTACATTTTATTTGCATTACATAGTTTGAAAAATTTTCCATATGCGAGTCTTTCCACATGATACTTTTACTCTAGGGTGGCAGTGAAAAGAGAGAAATTATATTAACATATGAATTCTGTTCTACTTTCACTATCAGAAAAGTTGTCAAATCTAAATTTACTTTATTCACTAAAGAGAATGACCCAGACTTACCAGAATAAATTTAATTGATAGCTAACTCTCCCATCATTTTTCTTTAAAAAGTCAGTATTTTGATTAGAAACTTTTTGGTAAGAGATACAGAAGTGTTTAACAATCAAGGTTTATATATAGTAATTTATTTAATTCATTTTTAAAAATTACGCACATTTGATTCAAAGCATCTAAAATGAAGCACACCAACTCCAGTCTAGCTTCTGCACATACATCAGAGTATCTCAGGGGAGGCTGTAGGATCAAAGTGAGATCTGATCAGCCCTCCTGCACCTGGCTATTTAACAGAAGCTCTATGTGGCAGATAATGTGAATTGGTATTATCTGTTTGCATTTCATCCCCCCTTCTGACTGGACTTGTGGAAACTATACTTTGTACCTTATCTTGGAGCTATGTTCTTAGTGTAAAGTACGATGTATGCGATTTGGAAGCTGAAAGTGACACAGGAGGCCTCTGCTTCCCCTTCACCTGTCTTCTGCTCAGAAACAGAGTCCTGGACATTTCTGACTTTCCCCTGTCCCGGTCTCTAGTGTCCTTCTTCCATCCTTGGAGATTGGAGGCTATTGCAACAGCAATGGCTACTGTCATTTCTGGCTTCCTATCCCTGGATCACAGCTACAGGGTGTGTCTTGAAATCAGAGTACTAGTGGAGGTCTTGGAGATGGTAGCTCTCCTAAGGAATTAGCTCTATCTTCTTCTGGGTGGGAGTCATTCTGGAAATCTAGTGTCTACTTTTTGCTAAGATATAATTCCCTATATTAAATCCTTTCCTGCTTAAAATTATGCTTCGTTTTCTCACTGGACTCATTGATGCACCCTGCCTGTCCTCTCAAGCAAAAAGCAAAGTCATTTCAGAGAGGACTCAGCTGATAGCAAGCTTGCTCTTTCATAAAGAGGCTTTACATTAATATACATCTACTAATTACTACATATCTATATATACACATAAGTCTACATATTTATAAATATATACATTATAAATGTTTATATATTCCCCTTTCACTAATATGTATGTTAGAAGAGGTGATTATGCAAGGAAATCTTTTCTTGATTGCCTCAAGAAAGAAGAAAGGAAATAAGAATTTATACGGTAAAAAAGAAGCCATAGTAAGTATTTAATTGTATTTCTAGTGTATAAGGCAGTTCTCACATTGCTATAAGGAAATACCCGAGACTGGGTAATTCATCAAGAAAAGGGTTTTAATTTTTAAATTTTAAACATTTAAAAGCCTTTAAGGTTTCCTGCTGTTCAGGAAGCATGATGCTGGTATCTGCTCAGCTTCTGGGGAGGCATCAGGAAACTTACAATCATGGCAGAGGGCAAAGGGGCAGGTACCTCATATGGCCAGAACAGGATCAAGTGAGTGAGAGAAAGCGAGAATGAAAGGAAGCGAGCAACAGAGCAAGTGACAGTAAGAGAGGAAGTACCAAACGTTTTAACAACCAGATTTCATGAGAACTCACTATCATGAGAACACCACCTAGGGAATGGTACTAAGCCATTCCTGAGAAACCCACTCCCATGATCCAATCTCCTCCCACCAGGCGCCACCTCCAACCTTGGGGATTACAATTCAATATGAGATTTGGGCAAGGATACGTATCCAAACTGTATCTACTACTTACAGCCTGTTTTAACTTTTCTTAAGAGTTATAAACATTTATGTCTATGTTAATACACATACGTTTCCACAGCTATAATTAAAAGCAAAGGTAAAACATTCAAATTCATCAAAACTGAGGCCAGTGACTTGACCAAAAGCACAAAGTCAGACTGGAGCCCAGCCTTCTACTCTCACCCCTAAGTTCTGCCACTGACCCAGGAAAGATAGGCCTTAGTTCACAGGTCAGCCCTGGCCTCTGCCGTTGTCATATCTGATCTTGGAATCTGTACCCAGTGGTCACTTCAACATGAATGACCACATTTTCCACATCCCTCAACCAACAAAAATTAGAAATTTTTAAAATTACAACTATGTAGTTGGGATTTTATTACTGAAGATCCATCTCAATTTCTGTCTGTTTGAATTTCTGTGTTTCTCTATTTCAGTTTGTCTGTTCTTTGTATCTGTCTACCTCTGTTGCTTTTTTGCTACTCTTCCCCATGGCAAGAAATTATTTTTCTCTCTTTCACTTCATTTCAGTTCATTAAATAGCTGTTCTATAAAATTGAAATTTGTATTTCTTATAGTACATATTGATGTTTTAGTCTCTAAAAATAAGTAAGTTTTATACTTTTCTCTAAAATCATTGATTTATTTTCTGTACAACAGTTAACCCTTGATAAAGAAAAATCTTGCATTTCTCAAATCTACTGCCTGCAATAAAATGTAACATTCATATTATAACCTGACTGCCATTTGGAATCACTTCTAACTTTGAAGGATTTTTTTAAATTCTCATATCCAGAGTATAAAAAATATACTCAGTGTTGGCAGAATTTCTTTTTTTCCTTCACTTTGTTTTTTTATAGTAATTTAAAGAGAAACAAGTTAGATTATTAAAGTGTAAATTTGTAAATCAATATAAGATCCCAGTTTCTCAAAAAAGCCATAGAAGTAATTGACACACATCAATATAAAATTAAAAATTTTTAGGGCAACATTTGTGTTATTTTAAATAGATGTTTTTCCTCCTATAAGGAAAGATGTACTCATGAATAAATTTCATCCACATTACCATGGCTTTGTTTGCAACCCAGCCAATTTAATAAAAACTAGACAATAGGAAACAAGATCAGAAAATGTTTTGCAGAAAGAACAGTGGCTGCTTTAACAAGTCTAGCCTCATCTCTTCCTAGAGTCCATCTAAGGCTTCAGTTCACCTTTTATTGCTCCATAATTACTTTGATGTACTGGGTTTTGTGAAATTAAGTATTTTAAAATACCCATGTCCTATTTCTTTCAGTTTAATTTCAGCCTATATTGATAGCATTCTGTCTCTCTTCTATCATGCAACGTTTGCTATGGAATATGCTCAGACTCAACCCAAGAAACTTAATTGCAGCCGGTGTAACTGCACCTGAACCTCATCAGTGAAAGAGCACTTTGTAGCAACAAGAGCCCCAGACTAGCTGTATAGTTACCCTGGTCAAGGTTTTATTCCAAATGACCTTGAGCAACCATGTCAATTCTCTGGTTCTGACTTTCTTCACTTGGAACAGAAAGATCCTGGCTTCAAGTACACAGGATTCCTTCCAGCAAAACAGTCAATTATTCCAGGACGTATTTTCCAAATGTCAGATATAATCTATCAACCAAAGTCACATGCTCTGTGAAGGTGAAAGTAGCTTTTTGAACAAATATAGTCCAAACAAGCCAATATTTACAGAAAAAATATACTGTATTTGATATCATGATATAATTTAAAGTACCTACCCTTGGGGAGGGTAAGTCAAATTAAGATTACAAGGCATTAAGTTCATAAAGCAAGTATCCAAAAGACAAGTTCACAAGCACTGATCACAAGAGGCAAAATGGAATGAAACAGAGCCAAGGAAAAGCATAAAATGCCACGAGGAGATAATCAAAAAAGATTTCCCAGAGGTGTCTGAGTTCCGAATGAGTAATTAGAAATAAGATTTACACACTAGGAAAGGGAAGTCAAGTGTCTGGGGCTGAGGAAGAATGGGTGAAGGTACAGAGGCATGGGCAAATATTTAAAGTACAAGGACAACAGTCAGAGGTAATTTGTTATATACAAGAGTTTCCTAAACTGCAGAAATGCATCCTTTAGCATATGTGAGGCAAAGGGAATGTTCTTCTTTCAAGTTTATTTATGCTAAGATCACATCAGGAGAGTTTGTCTGCAGTGCCCGCACAGCTCTCAGGTTCACAGGCTGAGTCCAGTCAATGTTCACATCCCTGGGAGTCTTTGTGATACAAAAATTCCCTAACACTACCCCAAAACTCACTTGGAGGTGATACTTAGACAACATATTGCTCTGCCCCCAATTACTGTTTACTTAATTCTCATGTGAATTTTCTCATAATATTACCGTGAAAAGGAGACCCTTAACCAAATGATTGGGAGGGACAACAACAAAATCACCCCCACCGAACCCTGTCCATTCCTATCACTATTCTCACTTGACTTGCCTAACTTTGTAGTTGTAAGAAAACCACCACCACCCTCTGAAGATTTTCAGACATCCTTTTCCTATTTTCCCAAACGACTTCATTGTTTCTACTTAACAAACCTAAAACATTTTCCTCTTTAATAAAATATATCACTTTTGATAGTACTATCCAATAAGGAGATTAGTTCATTATAGAAGACAACTGAGAATCAGAAATTTCTATTGTGGCATTATAAAATCCATGACAAATCCATGATGAAATTTGCACTTGAGGAAAATTTTATTAGCAATTAGATGTCATAGATAGGCGTGATAAATGAACTGAC
This sequence comes from Rhinopithecus roxellana, assembly GCF_007565055.1. Classification (NCBI taxonomy): domain Eukaryota; kingdom Metazoa; phylum Chordata; class Mammalia; order Primates; family Cercopithecidae; genus Rhinopithecus; species Rhinopithecus roxellana. The sequence continues at coordinate 50,510,169 of NC_044562.1, read as the reverse complement.
ATTAGAGGCAAGTGAAAAGCTTCCCAATATAAAAAAAGATCAACCTAGGCTAGAATAATGGCATGAAAATAACAGAAAAGCATAAATCCAAGATATGTATTAATACAAGAGTAAGTGTTAAAACCACTTAATAACACTAAATTGGAGTTAGGAGTACAGACATAAATCAGAAATATTGCAGGTTCAGTTCCAGACCACTGCAATAAAGCGAGTCACTCATATTTTTTGCTTTCCTAATGCATAAAATGTTATGTTTACACTATCTTGCAGTCTATTAAATATATAATAGCATTATGTCTAAAAAGATAATGTAAATACATTAATTTTAAAATACTTTATGCTAAAAAATGCTAACAATCATTTGAGCCATCAGTGATTTGTAATCATTTTGCATGTGGGAGGGTCTCGCCTCAGTGTTGAGGGCTGCTGACTGATCGGGGTGGTGGTGGCTGAAGGCTGGGTCGCTGTGGTAGTTTCCTAAAACAAGATGACAACGAAGTATGCTGTCTCAGTTGACTCTTCCTGCCATGAAAGATTTCCCTGTAGCATGTGTTACTGTTTGATAGCACTTTACCCACAGTAAAACTTCTTTCAGGCTGGGCGCGGTGGCTCACGCCTGTAATCTCAGCACTTTGGGAGGCCGAGGCGGGCAGATCACGAGCTCAGGAGTTCGAGACCATCCTGGCTAACACGGTGAAACCCCATCTCTACTAAAAATATAAAAGAATTAGCCAGCCGAGGTGGCCAGCACCTGTAGTCCCAGATACTCTGGAGGCTGAGGCAGGAGAAAGGCGTGAACTCCGGAGGCGGAGCTTGCAGTGAGCCGAGATCCCGCCACTGCACTCCAGCCTGGACGACAGAGCAAGACTCCGTCTCCAAAAAAAAAAAAAAAAAAAAAAAAAAAACATCTTATAATCAATCCTCTCAAACCCTGCTGCTTTAAGTAAGTTTATACAATATTTTAAATCCTTTGTTATTTCAACTATGTTCACAGCGTCTTCACCAGGAATAGTTTCGGTGTCAAGAAACCACTTTCTTTGCTCGTTCATAAGCAATTCTCATCTGTTCAAGTTTTAGCACGAGACTGCAGCAATTCAGTCACATCTTCAGACTCCATTTCTAATTCTAGTCCTCTTTCCACATTTGCAGTTACTTCCTGCCACATTTGCAGTTCCTTTCTCCGCTGAAGTCTTGAATCCTTGAAAGTTACCCACGAAGGTTCAAATGGACTTCGTTTAAGCTCCTGTTAATGTTGATATTTTAACCTCCTCCCATCAATCACAAATGTTTTTAATGTCATTTAGGATGATGAATCCATTCCAGAAGGTCTTCAATATCCTTTGCCCAGATTCATCAGAGAAATTGCTGTCAATATCAGCTATAGCTTTACAAAATATATTTCTTAAATAACAAGAGTTGAAAATAAAGATTACTCCTTGATTCATGGGATACAGACTACATATTGTATTAGCAGCCATGAAAACAACATGAATCTCCCTTGTGTACTTCTCCATCGGAGCTCCTGGGAACTAGCAGCATTGCCAGTGGGCAGTAATAGTTTGAAAGGAATATTTTTCTGAGCAGTAGGTCTCAATAGTGGGCTTAAAATATTCAGTAAATCATGCTACAAAAAGATGTGCTGTCATTCAGGCTTTGTTGGTCCATTTCTAAAGGACAGGCAAAGTAGATTTAGCATCATCAAGAGCCCTTGGATTTTCAGAATAAGTGAACACTGACATCAACTTAAAAATCACCAGCTGCATTAGCCCCTAACGAGAGTCAGCCTGTCTTTTGAAGCTTTGGAACCAAGCACTGACTTCCTCTCTAGCTATGAAAGTCTTTTCCAATATAAGGCTGTTTCTTTTCCATTGAACATCTTTCATTTAGTGTAATCACCTTCATCAATTGGTTAGATCTTCTGGATAACTTGCTACTTCACCTTGTCCTTTTATGTTGCAGAGACAGTTTCTTCCTTAAATCTCATGAACCAACCTCTGATAGCTTCAAACTTTTCTTCTGAAGCTTCTTCACCTTTCTGTCTTCACAGAATTCAGGATAATTAGGGCTTTACTCTGGATCAAACTTTGGCTTGAGATAATAAGTCTGATCTTCTATTCAGATCACTAAACCTTTCTCCCTGTCAACAATAAGATGTTTTACTTTCTTATATTTGTCTGCACTGGAATAACACTTAACTTCCTTCCCGAACTTTTCCATTGCATTCATGACTTTGCTAACTGTTTGGTGCATGAGGCCTTCCTTGTTCTCTCTCTCAACTTTTGACCTGCCTTTCTCACTAAGTTTAATCATTACTAGCTTTTGCTTTGAAGAGATGTGAGACACTTCTCACTTGAACACTAAGAGGTTATTGTAGACTATTAATTAATTGTCCTAATTTCTATATTGTTGTGTCTCAGGGAATAGGGAGGCCTGAGGAATGTGGAGAGAAAAGGGGTAACAACGACCAGTCAGTGAAACAGTTAGAAAACACAAAACATTTATCCATTAAATTGTCTATATGAGTGTGGTTTGTGGCACCATAGAAAAATCACAATAGTAACATTAAAGATCTCAGATCACCATAACAGATATAATAAAAAAGATATAAATATTGCAAGAATTTCCAAAATGTGATACAGAGATATAAAGGACATATATGCTGTTGGAAAAAGAGCACCAATAGACTTGCTTGATACAGGGTTAACTCAAACCTTCAACTTGTTTTAAAAAATGCAGTACCTGCAAAATGCAATAAAGTGAATGAAATGCAATAAAATGAGGTCTTCCTATGATAGAGATATAGGGTTATAACATTAGAGGACTGGGAGAATGGTCAGGTCTTATAAGGCAATGGAGAAATGGTGAGGAAGCCAGACTGGAGATAAGTAGGGATGAAACATTCATCCATTCATTCTAAATCTTCAGAACTTACTAACGGCCAAGCACTGCACTGGTTCCTAGGAGGACCATAGTTGCTAAGATAAACCTTTTCTCTTTGTGTAGCTTACAGACTATCAACATATGATTGTCAACAATCAATTTTTGTTTAAAGTACTGCATTAGGGAATTTCAGGCTATACGAGGACAGGGGACCCAATCTAGTCTAATATCTAAGACAAGACCTGAAGGGAAAGATGAAAAAGAATTGGGAAAAGCAATGTATTCAAATGCAATCTGTTTTCAGTGTACTTCATTGAGGTAATCATGAGAAATTCTGTTATTTTCTAGAAATTCTATGCCAGACTCTTCACATATGCAATTCAAGCTCTAAGGTAATTATTATTCCATTTTCTAAATCCAGAAACTGCAAATCTAACACATTAAATTAACCATGGTGGCAAGGCAGGTAAATCCTAAAGCTGGAATTCACCCGAGTCTGCCTGCCTCAAAGACTTTACTCTCAGTACATTAGGTTAGGAGTTTCTTCTTTATTCTGAAAGAATCTACCATACTCACATTCTTTGGCACTAGCTCCACACTGAATAAATCCAATCCTTCTGCCTTGACAACCCTTAAAATATTTAAAGGCACAGTTATGTTTGCCAACACAGCTTTTAATCTTGCACCACATTGTAAGGATATGTTTGCATATTCCAATCACAAGAAAGTGACCTTAATCACTACCTTCTGCCTTGTTTTTTCTTAAGGTTGTAACATCATATTATATTGAGACATGGCCTTTTGTTAAGAACCTCATCTATATATCAGCATTCTGCCCCTCTCTCTTGTATATACCAGATTCCTTTTCAATAATCTTCAACCTACATTTTAAAAAATCTCTTATTTCCCTTATTATCATCCTAGTGCTTTCTGACATTGGTTATCAATGAGTATTTGGGACAATGTTCTCTGCCCTTTGGCCTTCTCTCTTGTCTCTATTACCTGACATTTTTAATTCTCCCACTTGCTTTGCAAAGCTTCCCTAATTGCTGTTTCTCTTATTCATTAGCTATCACAAGGTTCTGCCCCCCTAAGTTAAACTGCTAGAGAGTATGTTGAATTTTCTGTGCCAGAGCTAATATGTTTATTTCAGTTAACTAATAGTCAAGTTATAATTATAATTTACAAGTAAAATGTGGAATAAAGTTTGAGTTGGAAAACACCAGGTGAGTTTGTACTGAAGAAAACATCTTTTTTTTTTTTTTTTTTTTTTTTGAGACGGAGTCTTACTCTGTCTCCCCGGCTGGAGTGCAGTGGCCAGATCTCAGCTCACTGCAAGCTCTGCCTCCCGGGTTTACGCCATTCTCCTGCCTCAGCCTCCCGAGTAGCTGGGACTACAGGCGCCCGCCACCACGCCCGACTAGTTTTTTGTATTTTTTCAGTAGAGACGGGGTTTCACCGTGTTAGCCAGGATGGTCTCGAACTCCTGACCTCGTGATCCGCCCGTCTCGGCCTCCCAAAATGCTGGGATTACAGGCTTGAGCCACCGCGCCCAGCCGAAAACATCTGTTTTAAGATGTGGAACTTTTAAATGGAAAGATCACTTTCTACATTTATTTTAAAAATGTATATTCAACACTATTTTCCTATGCCTATGAGATCTAAGGATCATTGATTTGAAATAATAAAGCACATACATATCTTTGGGGATTTTTAAACTTCATCAAATGTCTCTATGACAAGTATTAATAGGTATTTTATGATTTCTAAACATTGATTTCATAATCACGTTCAGCTTACAAAGTCAGAGGAATATTTGTCCCACTGTAAATTAAATCCCATTAATGTTAATGGTAAAACATAATGAGCCTCATCATATTTGGGGATGGGAGTGTAAAAAACTCAAACTGAAAGAAGACGTCTTAATTGTTCTACTGTCTTTAAACTGGCAAAATCTACTGGATGACTACACCAGTGAAAATTCCTCTACATTATATTCAATATCACCAGTAACATTTTTTCTTATTAGAGTATTAATCAATGCTGACTATACACCATAAAATTATTCGATGCCAAAGTTTCTCCTATTTTCTCTCACACAAAATACACACACACACACACACACTTTATACCACTTCTGAGGAGAGGAAGTTCTGACATTAGGAAATACACAGGACAAAAGTGGCCATACTACCCCTATAGTTTTTAGTAGAAGAGAAGAGCAGAGGCAAGAGAATGCGTGGGCACTTGAAATTCAACAGCTGAGAGATCTCTTTTGAATCCATTTCTTCTGATTTGTGTCTCCACTGGCACTCTTGAGCCTTTTCCTCTAGATTCTTTCTCATATATGTGGTATAATAAGATAGGCCTAAGATAAGGCTCCCCACCCCTGGGAGACCAGGGTGAGTAGAGAAGGGACTATTTTGTTTCTATTTGAAAGTTTTTACCTTGTCACATGAAGAGATGCTTCTTCCTTTTCAGAAGTATCAGGGTGAGAGCTTCAAACCTTTCCACTCCACTCAGTTGCCCTCGAAAGAAGAATATATCTTATCAAATTGCACGGTTGGGGAAGAGTTGCTGCCCACACATAGCCTGGGCTCTCTTCTCGCCTTTTGAACCGTGGAAAGCGTGAGTTCTTCTCTTATTCTTGATCTTCGGTGGGAAGCACACCTGAGTCTACGGCACCAATTTTCAAAGTGTAGTCCGCATATCAGCAGCATCAGCATCACCTGTGAACTTGTGAGAAATGCAAATTGTCCTGCTTCGTCCTGTCCCACAGTGAGCTAGACTCAATAAACTTAACCATGGAGTTAGAGCCTAGAAACTTGTGTTTAACGAGTCCCTCTAAGGGATGTTTATGCTCACTAAAGTTTAAAGAGCAGTGCTTTAAAAACACTGCTTCTAAAATTTTAACGTGGGAAAATTGTTTACCTGCACATTGTGGTTCTGAGATGGGGCCCAAGATCCTGCAGGCCTAACGCTGTCTCAGGTGATACTGATACCGTTAGTACGTAGACTACATGCTTTTTCAATATGGGTTGAACACTGGAATCACCTGGAAAACCCAAACACCACTAATACTTGAGTCCCAACCCCAGGCATTTTGATTTAATTAATCTGATGTATAGCCTATGGGTCTGGGCCAATTGTGGTTAAAGATACAGTTGATATTTCAGTCTGTAGGTCTATTTTTCACTAGCTCTAAGTCCACAAAGAGAATAATGGGATTGCTACCTTAAATCCCAACTGGAAAATTCATTAAAAAGTCAGTACCATAATCTGACTCTACTGCAGTTTGTGAGGAGAAATCTCCATGGAGAGATTCCTTGGACTCATTTGATTGCTGCTATTCTTTCACAAGAATGTTAAGACATAAGACTTAAAAGACCAAGATTAAGACGTGAGCCTAGGAGAAAGAGAGGAAAGAGATTTCTCAGCCTGCTTTTTAAAAGGAGGGATCGCAGCACTCATATAATCTGCTGGTTCATCAGAGTAAGAGACGAGATAAGGGAATTAGGCCAACTCTCCGGTGGGCAATATCGTATGGATTAATGGAGTTTACTCAGTGGTAATCAGCCCTGCATACCTAACAATAAAAAGCAAATAGCAAGGTGATCACAGAGTTGGGATCTTTGTTATCTCCTTGAAGACATTCCTAGAAATTAACATCTACTGAGAATCCAGTCAACCAATACATATTTGTCAGATATCTCCTTTAGGCAAGCTCAGTGCGAGACCCTGAGGGGCAGATAAAATAATGAACAAAGGAGAATTCAATTTCCAGAATGGTGGTGTTAGGAAGCTCCTCTCCTTAGCAAATATTTAAAATATGTTAAGTCTCTGCAAGTTATCCTAAAGGCAGAGACAAATGAAGAAGCATATATTCAAGAAAACCTACTAAAACTCAGTGAAAACAGCAAGAGTCTATGACTTTTGTACCACTACTTACTCCTTATGAAAAATATATACCAATAAATTAGATAGATGTAATGAACGAATTCCTAGAAAGATAGAAACTACCAAAATTGACTCAAGAACACATAGAAAATATGAATAGACTAATAATAAGATATTGAATTAAGAGATCAAAAAGCTACTCAAAAAGAAAAGCCCAGTTCCAGATGACTTTATTAGTAAATGCTACCAAACATTTAAAGAAAAATGAATACCAATTATTTACAAACTTCCAAAACATTGAAGAGGAGAGAATACTTTCAAATGCCTTCTATGGGGTCAATGTTACCTAATTCCAAAACCAAAGACACCACAAAATTACAGGACAATATCCCTTATGAATATAGATGTAAAAATCCTCAAAAAAAAAAAAAAAAAAAACGTAGCAAATCAAATGTAGCAACATACGAAAAGGACTATACATCATGACTAAGTGAGATTTATCCCAGGAACTCAGGTAGATTTAATATCCAAAAATAAATTAATGTAATATATCATATTAATAGAATAAAGGACAAAATCCACATGATTATTTAAATAGACTCAGAAAAAGCACTTGAAAAAATCTAACATCATGTTATGATACAAACTTTGACTAAAAAGAGATAAGAGAGATGTTCTTCAAGTTGATAAAGGGCAACTATTCTATGCAATCCCTATCCAAATCCCAAAAGGTCTTTTTGCAGAAATTGGCAAGCTGATTCTAAAATTCATATGAAGTACAAGGGACCCAGAAGAACCAAAACAATCTGGAGAAAGAAGAACAAAGTTGAAGGATGTACACTTTCAGGTTTCAAAACTTACTACACAGCTACAGGAATCAAGACTGTGGTACTGACCCAGACAGACGAGTAGATAGACGGAATAGAATTGAGAGTCCAGAAATAAACCTCTACATTTACAGTCAATTGATTTTCCACATGGCTGCCCAAACAAATCAATGCAGAAAGAATAGTCTTTTCAATATACTGTGTGGGGAAAACTGGATAGCCACATGGAAAAGAATAAAGTTGGACCTTTATTGTCTTAGTCCCTTCTGGCTTGCTATAATAAAATACCACACACTGGGTGGCTTATAAATAACAGAATTTTATTTCTCACAGTTTAGTATGGTGGGAAGTCTAAGATCAGAATGCCAGCAAGGTCAGGTTCTGGTGAGAGCTTTCTCCCAGGCTGTAGATTTCAAACATCTTGCTGTGCCTTTACAAGGTAAAAGGGAAGGAATTCCTCTGGAATCTCTTTTTATAAGGGCAATAATTCCATTCATAAGGGCTCTACCCTCATGACCTCATTATCTCCCAAAGGCCCCGCTTCCATCATGTTAGGGGTTAGGATTTCAACATAGGAATTTTCGAAGGACATAAACGTTCGGTCCATTATATTTACCACTTTTAAATTGGTGAAGGATCTAATTATGAGTTACAACTGTAAAACTCTTAGAAAAAAAATAGGTGTAAATCTTCATGACCTTGGATTTTTAGTTATGACATTTAAATCACAAGCTACAAAAAAATACTATATACTTGGACTTCATCAACATACTCAACTCAAAAATAAAAAGACAACTCAATTTTTTTAAATGAGCAAGAACATTTCTCCAAAAAAGATAAAAAGATAGCTTGTGAGCATATGTAAAATGCTCATCATTAGCCATCAGATAAATTCAAATAATCAGAAAAACATAACTTTACATGCACTGGGATGGCTATAATTTTAAAAAGACACATAATAACAAGTTTTAGTAAGGATGTAGACTGACTTGTACACTTATGGTGAAAATGTGTGGCAGTGTATGGTGGCAAAATGCTTCAGGAGTTCATAAAACATTACACAGAGTTGGCCAGGTGTGGTGGCTCATGCCTGTAATCTCAGCACTTTGGGAGGCTGAGGCGGGTGGATCACCAGGTCAGGAGATCGAGACCATCCTGTCTAACATGATGAAACTCCGTCTCCAATAAAATACAAAAAAAAAAAAAAAAAAAAAAAAAAATTAGCCAGGCATGGTGGCAGGCACCTGTAGTCCCAGACACTCGGGAGGCTGAGGCAGGAGAATGGCGTGAACCTGGGAGGTGGAGCTTGCAGTGAGCTGAAATCGTGCCACTGCACTCCAGCCTGGGCGACAGAGCTCAAAACAAAACAAAACAAAACTAAAAACATTACACAGAGTTAACATCTGACTCTGTGATATGGTTTGGCTTTGTGTCTCCAACCAGATCTCATTTTGTAGCTCCCATAATTCCCACGTGTTGTGGGAGGGGCCGGGTAGGACATGACTGAATCATGGGGGCAGGTCTTACCCTGTGCTGTTCTCATGATAGTGAATGGGTCTCATGAGATCCAATGGTTTTAAAAATGGGAGTTTCTCTACACAAGCTCTCTCTTTGCCTCCTGCCATCCATGTAAGATGTTACTTGGTCCTCTTTGCCTTCCATCATGGTTGTGAGGCCTCCCTAGCCATGTGGAATTGTAAGTCCAATAAACCTCTTTCTTTTGTAAATTGCCCAGTCTTGGGTATGTCTTTATCAGCAGCATGAGAATGGACTAATACACTCTGCAATTCCACTTCTAGCTATATACTTATAAGCAGTAAAAATTGTACATCCACACTACAAAAACTAGTACCTGAATGTTCATATGCATTATTCATAATAGCCAGAGTAGAAGCAACTCAAGGTTCCATAGCCGAAGGATGTATAAACAAAATGTCATATATCCATGCAGTAGAATATTATGCAACCACAAAAGCAATAACTACATGGATGAATCTTGAAACATTATGTTAAGTGAAAGAAGTGAGTCACAAAAGATCACACATATTATATAATTCCAATTATATGAAATGTCCAGAATACACAAATGTACAGAGATAGAAAGTTGATTAGTGGTCGTATTGGGCTGAGGTAGTGGAGGAAAATGAGTGGGTGCCTGCTAAGGGTACAGAATTTCCTTTGCGGGGTTGTAAAAATGTTGTAAAATTTATTGTGGTGACAGTTGCATAACTGCATGTACTAAAAGTCATTGAATCAAAATACTTTAAAAAGGTGAATGTTACAGTATGTAAACTATCTTTCAAAAATGAAATAAAATATAAAATTAAAAAGTTACAAAAAAATTGAAAAGGATCATCAATAATCTCTACTCTCAGGGAATATGCTACCCTCATCATTTTCTTCCAGAGTTGAATTAGATGCCATGGGAAGACATAGCAAGGGCACATAACCTCGACTTGGGAGAGGAACTTTTGAACTTCCCAGAGAAAACGACAAGAAGAATAAGCAGGAATTATTGAATAAAGAGAATAACTAAAGCAAGTTGAATATTTCAAACAAGGAAATTTACATTGTACAGGTCTAGAACAAGAGAGAATGTGACATTTGAGACACTAAAATAAATTTTCTAGACTAGTAAAATGTTATATGATAACTGGGGCATGTCTGTGAGGTGTGCCAGATGAGGCTGGAGAAATCATCATGAACAACCATGTGGACTGTGGCATAAATCTGAATTTCTATTACAGCCCAAGAAAAAATGGAGAGCTATTGAAGAGTTCTAAAGAGAAAGAAGAGAGGCATTAGTAAGAGATGGCCTCCCATACATACCATATTTGGATTTATTTGGCTTATCTAATAGTTCTTGAGTTGCCTTGTATATGCCTAGGAAAAAAAAATCTATTTGTATAACATAAAAGTTAGAATATGAAATTTGTCAGACTGACAAATTTGGCTACATGAAAGTAAAGAAAAAAGTCTTCTTTTTAAGTAAAATACTTTTTTTCTTTTTTTTTTTTTTACTTAAAATAAGGAGACAATTACCAAACACCTCTAAAAGCAAGATCAGAAGACTATTGCAGACTGAAAAAGTATACACACACACGCGCGCACGCACACACACACACAGCCTATTTGGCTAGCAAAGCAAAGCTCAGAAAGTCTGAATACATGCCATGTTGGCAAAGATATGAGTAAAAAATACTCTCATACATGACTTGCGATGGTGCAAATTGGTATAACCTCAATAGAATGCAATTTAGCAATAGTTATCAAATCAAACATGTTTTGATTTGTAATTCAGCTTCCAAGAATTTAACCAGTAGGTAACTCATGTGCATGCCAAAGACCTATTTATGAGTCTTTTCATTGCTTACTTACAATTATTATTTTTAACATTGTTTTTAATAATAGTAGATTTGAAAGACCTAAATGTCCAACATTAGAAAATTGCTTTATTTATTTATTCCTCCTTTTTTTTTTTTTATTATACTTTAAGTTCTGGGATACATGTGCAGAACATGCAGGTTTGTTACATAGGTATACATGTGTCATGGTGGTGTGCTGCATCCATCAACACGTGATTTACATTAGATATTTCTCCTAATGCTACCCCCACACCCCGGCAGGCCACATTATGTGATATTCCCGTCCCTGTGTCCATGTGTTCCCTTTGTTCAACTCCCACTTACAAGTGAGAACATGTTTAGTTTTGTGTTCTTGTGTTAGTTTGCTGAGAATGATGGTTTCCAGTTTCATCCATGTTCCTGCAAAGGACATGAACTCATTCTTTTTCATGGCTGCATAGTATTCCGTGGTGTATATGTGCCACATTTTTTTTTATCCCATCTGTCATTGATGAGCACTTGTTGGTTCCAAGTCTTTGCTATTCTAAATAGTGCTGCAATAAACATACATGTACATGTGTCTTTATAGTAGAATGATTTATAATCCTTTGGGTATAAACCCAGTAATGGGATTTCTGGATCAAATTGTATCTAGTTTTAGAACCTTGAGGAATCACCACACTGTCTTCCACAGTGATTGAACTAATTTACGCTCCCACCAACAGTGTAAAGTGTTCCTGTATCTCCACATCCTCTCCAGCATCTGTTGTTTCCTGACTTTCTAATGATCATCATTGTAACTAGAGTGAGATGGTATCTCATTATGGTTTTGATTTGCATTTATCTAACGACCAGTGAAGATGAACTTTTTTTCATATGTTTGTTGGCTGCATAAATGTTTTCTTTTGAGAAGTGTCTTTTCATATCCTTTGTCCACTTTTGATGGAGCTGTTGCCCTTTTTCTTGTAAACTTGTTTAATTTCTTTGTAGTTTCTGGATATTAGCTCTTAATCAGATAGATAGATTGCAAAAAATTTCTCCCATTCTGTAGGTTGCCTATTCGCTCTGCTGATAGTTTCTTTTGCTGTGCAGAAACTCTTTAGTTTAATTGGATCCCATTTGTCAATTTCGGCTTTTGTTGCCATTGCTTTTGGTGTTTCAGTCATGATGTCTTTGCCCACGCCTATGTCCTGAATGGTATTGCCCAGGTTTTCTTCCAGGGTTTTTATGATTTTAGGTCTTATGTTTAAGTCTTTAATCCATCTTGGGTTAATTTTTGTATAAATTTTAAGGAAGGGGTGCAGTTTCAGTTTTCTGCATATGGCTAGCCAATTTTCCCAACACCATTTATTAAATAGGGAATCCTTTCCCCATTGCTTGCTTTTGTCAGGTTTGTCAAAGGTCAGATAGTTGTAGATGTGTGGTGTTATTTCTGAGGCCTCTGTTCTGTTCCATTGGTCTATATATCCGTTTTGGTACCAGCACCATGCTGTTTTGGTTACTGTAGGCTTGTAGTATAGTTTGAAGTCAGGTAGCATGATGCCTCCAGCTTTTTACTTTGTGCTTAGGATTGTCTTGGCTATGTGGGTTCTTTTTTGGTTTTGTATGAAATTTAAAGTAGTTTTTTTTCTAATTCTGTGAAGAAAGTCAATGGTAACTTGATGGGAGTAGCATTGAATCTATAAATTACTTTGGGCAGCATGGCCATTTTCACAATATTGATTCTTCCTATCCATGAGCATGGAATGTTTTTCCATTTGTTTGTGTCCTCCCTTATTTCCTTGAGCAGTGGTTTGTAGTTCTCCTTGAAGAGGTCCTTCACATCCCTTGTAAGTTGTATTCTTAGGTATTTTATTCTTTTTATAGAAATTGTGAATGGGAGTTAATTCATGATTTGGGTCTCTGTCTATTATTGCTGTATAGGAATGCTTGCGATTTTTGCACATTGATTTTGTATCCTGAGACTTTGCTGAAGTTGCTTATCAGCTTAAGGAGATTTTGGGCTGAGACGATGGGGTTTTACAAATATACAGTCATGTCATCTGCAAACAGAGACAATTGGACTTCCTCTCTTCCTATTTGAGTACCCTTTATTTTTTTCTCTTGCCTGATGGCCAAAACTTCCAATATTACATTGAACAGTGTGGTGAGAGAGGGCATCCTTCTTTTGCCAGTTTTATAAGGGAATGCTTCCAGTTTTTGCCCGTTCAGTATGATATTGGCTGTGGGTTTTTCATAAATAGCTCTTATTATTTTGAGATTCATTCCATAAATACTTTTATTTCTTTTTATTTTTTCCAATTTTTACTTAGGTTTAGTGGGTACCTGTGCAGGGTTGTTTCATGGGTAAACTGTGTGACACTGAGATTTGGTGTAGGAATGATCCCATCACCCAGATAGTAAGAATAGTTTTTCTACCCTCACTCCCATCTTATCCTCCCCTCATGTAGTAATCCTGAGTGTCTATGGTTCCTACCTTACATCCATGTATACTCAATATTCAGCTTCCACTTACAAGTGAGATCATGCAATATTTGCAATATTTGGTTCTCTGTTTCTGTGTTAGTTTGCTTAGGGTAATGGCCTCCACAGTTGCATCCATGTTGTTGTAAAGAACAGGATTTCATTATTTTTATGGCAGTATAGTATTCCATGGTGTATATGTACTACATTTTCTTTATCTTCTCCACTACTGTGAATAGTACTATTATGAATATATGGGTGTATGTGTCTTTTTGATAGAACAATTTATTTTTCATTGGATATGTACCCAGGAGTGTAATTGTTGGGTCAAATGATAGTTCTCTTTTAAGTTATTTGAGGAATCTCCAAACTGCTTTCTACAGTGGCTGAACTAATTTACATTCCCACCAACAGCATGTAAGCATTCCCTATTCCCTACAAGCTTGCCAACATCTGTTACTTTTTGTCTTTTTAAAAAATAACCATTCTGACTGGTGTGAGATGGTGTCTCATTGTGGTTGATTTGCATCTTTCTGATGATTAGTGATTAGCAATTTTTCATTTATTTGTTGGCCAACTGTATGATCCTCTTTGAGAGGTGTGTGTTCATGTTCTTTGCCGTCTTTTTAATGGGGTCATTTGTTCTCGTTGATTTGTTTACATCACTTATAGATTCTGGATATTAGATGTTTGTCAGATGCATAGTTTGCAAATATGTTCTCTCATTCTATAGGTTGTCTTTTTATTCTGTTTCTAAGCAGCAAAGCATTTAAGAAATGACCTGGCCTATTCTGAAAGGATTCTGTTATATGCATTCACAAAGAGATGGTTTGAAATTGGAATTTATGTTTGAAAGGGAAGCAGAGCATAAAGGTTTAGAAAATTTGCAGCCTGACCATTTAGTCTAAAAGAACACCCCGTTTTCTGAAGAGAAATTCAAGCTGGCAGCGCAGATATTTACATAAATAATGAGGAACTAAATGTTAATAACCAAGACAATGGGGAAATGTCTCCGGGGGATGTCAGAGATCTTCATGGCAGTCCCACGGATCACAGGCCTGGAGGCCTACTGGAAAAAATGGCTTTGTGGGCCAGACCCAGGGCCCTGCTGCTCTATGCAGCTTCAGAATGTGGTGTCCTAAGTCCCAGCTGCTCCAGCTCCAGCTGTGGCTAAAAAGGACCAAGGTAAAGCTTGGGCCATTGCTTCAGAGGGCACAAGCCCCAAGCCTTGGTGACTTTCCATGTGGTATTGGGCCTCCAGGTATGAAGAAGACAAGAGTTGAGCTTTGAGAGACTCTGTCTAAGTTTCAGAAGATGTATGGAAACTCCTGAATGTCTAGGTAGAAGTCTGCTGCAGGTGTGGAGCCCTCATGGAGAACCTTTGCTAGTGCAGTGCAGCAGAGAAATGTGGGATTGGAGACATCATACAGAATGCTTACTGGAGCACTGCCTAGGGGAGCTGTGAGAAGAGGGCCACCATCCTTCAGACTCCAGAATGGTAGATCCCCTGACAGCTTGCACTGTGAGCCTGGAAAAACCACAGGCACTCAATGCCAGTCCATGAAAGCAGCCATGGGGACTGTACCCTGCAGAACCACAAAGATAGAGCTGCTCAAGACTGTGGGAGCCCACCCCTTGAGTCAATGTGCCCTGGATGTTAGACATGGAGTCAAAGTACATGATTTTGGAACTTTAAGATTATTAATGAGTGTCCTGCTGGGTTTTAGATTTGCATGGGGACAGTGGCCCCTTTGTTTTGGCCAATTTCTTCCATTTGGAATGGGAACATTTGTCTAATGTCTGTACCCCATTGTATCTCGGAAAACTACCTTATTTTTGATTTTACAGGTTCACAAGCAGAAGGAACTTGCCTTGCTTCAAATGAACTGGGCTTGGACTTTTGAGTTAATGCTAGAATGAGTGAAAATTTTGATAACTTTTGGGAGAACATGATTGGTTTAGAAATGTGAAATGACATGAAATTTGGGAGTGGGCCAGAGGTGGAATGCCATGATTTGGTTCTATGTCTCCACCCAAATCTCATCTCAAATTGTAATCTCCATGTATTGAGGGATGGACCTAATGGGAGGTAATTGGATCATGCAAGTGGATTTCTTCCTTGCTGTTCTAATGATAGTGAGTGAGTTCTCATGAGATCTGGTTGTCTGAAAAGTTTCTGGTGCTTCCCCCATCTCTATTTCTTTCCTGCCACCTTGTGAAGAAGGTGCTTACTTCTTCTTTGCCTTCCACCATGATTCTAAGTTTCCCAAGGCCTCCCCAGCCATGCAGAACTGTGAGTCAATTAAACCTCCGTTCTGTATAAATTAACCCATCTCAGGTATGATCTTTATAGCAGTATGAGAATGGACTAATAAAATTGATCACCCTATACTTAATGGCAAATATAAAACTTTTCATACATATGAGACCCAAAAGATGAAGACCACTTTATCTCTCCTTACCAAATCTTTGTTGACCTTCAATAACTCATTTGGCAATTTAAAGCATGCTAAATATTCAGTTATACTATATATATAATATGTGTGTATACATACATATATACACACATATATATTATATATATAGTGTGTGTAAATATATACACACCCATAGTATATATACATATATACACATATAGTATGTATATACATGCATACATATACATATATACATGTAGTATATATACACACATATATACACATGTAGTATGTATGTGTGTGTGTGTATACATTTATATATATATTTTTTCTATATCGCTGGAGAGTATTCACTTATCTGTCTATTCATTTCTAACTTAAAAAATGTGTACATATTGCCTAATATGAATCATTCTTATGCTGTTTTTGTGTCTCTGGGTTTATTATGGTAAGTTTGGCAGAGAGACCCTTCCTCCTGAGGTGTATATAGGAAAATGCATTAATGAAGCAATTATACAAAAAATACCTATTGACAAAATATAGTTAATTGGAGGAGATATATAGGAACCTTAGAGCTTATAACAGGGCAAACTAACCTGGGCTTAACTGAAAAACTTATATTGGAACTGACATCCAGAAAATTATTATAACTGAAATAGGCAAAGAGTTGAGCTAGGAAAGATTATTCCAGAAGAAGCACTATATTCTTTAAGACTCTGAGTAGACAGAAACGTAGCTAATTAGTGGAATTGAAAGAGGGACCCTTGGCTGGAGCAAAGTGAATGAGGAAATAATAATCTGAGATCACACTGAAGAAGCAGATAGAGAAAAATCATTCATCTATAATGTCCTCTTAGCTCATGTCACGTTTTCTCTTTTTCTTTATTCTAAAAGCAAAGCATTTCAATCTAGAGAGTAATATGATCAGTTTTTCATTTTAAGGAAAGCTTATCCTGTAGAGAATGGATTGGGGGGGGGGGGGCAAGAGTGTATGGAGAGCTAAGCTAAAAAGTGGATTCCCAGTCCATGCTGGACATGATAATATATGGGACTCGTGATAGTGGAGTCAGAGACAAGTTGATGAGCTACAGGAATATTTAGGAAATAAAGTTTATATGATTTGTGGATGATTGGAATGGAAGATGATTGAAGGAGAGTGGTGTATCAAAAGATGATTCCCTAGCATTTGGCCTGAAGAGATGGTGGACTAATTGAGAAGAAATGAGGATGAGTGCAATTTTAGACATGTGGAATTTGAGATTTTTTTCAAGGAAAGTGTTGGTGGAAGTTTGATAGATAGGTTGTTAC
The DNA here is from genome assembly GCF_007565055.1 of Rhinopithecus roxellana. Lineage (NCBI taxonomy): Eukaryota > Metazoa > Chordata > Mammalia > Primates > Cercopithecidae > Rhinopithecus > Rhinopithecus roxellana. The sequence goes on along the minus strand of NC_044562.1, from coordinate 50,493,033 downwards.
TTAAGGAACAGTTCCAGACTGGGAATAAATATGTGTAGATTAGAATAAGCAAAAAGAAAGAGTAGAATGGGAAGAGGAGACTAAAATAAAATCTTGAAAAATTTGGACATTTAAAAGTTGAGTTGAAGAAGATGGGCTGTTGAAAGAAATTGAAGAGTAGATTGAAAGAGGACAATTTTCCACTGGATTTAGCAACATGGAATTCATTACTAGAGTGATTTGTTTTGATGGCATAGTGGCAGGGGATGCGTGGAAATGAGTTGAAAGAGTAAATAACATATAGAAAAAGAGAAACAATGATGATAAATAACTTTGAGAAAGTCAGGAATGTACCTATTGGAGAGATGGAAGTATTTGTAAATTATAGATGTTCAATAAATACTTGTCCAATGACCAAATAAGCAACTACATTTATTACATAATTTCTTTTAAATGATTAATATTGAAAGTAGTGTTGAATTCTTACTATTTATTAGGTCTTTCATTTAATCCTTCTCAATCGTCTTGTGAGATGGATGATATTGTTCTAATTTTTCATATGTGCAAACTGAGATTCAGAAAGGTTATACAATGGCTCAGCTTCACACAGCTAAAATGTAGCAGATCAGGAACCAAGTCTCTCTTCAGAGTCTGTTCTCTCCTGAAAAATGTCAACTTATTTGATGACAATAGCCTATTTCCTATATGTGGAGGAAGTCCTAGGAATATACTTTTTGGGCTTAACTTTCTCGGCCCTTTCACAAACAGGTGAACACAACAGGCAGTCATTGCTAAGAATTAGGATGACACCAAAGGCTTCATAAATCTTGATTCTTTCTTTGTGGAACATTTTGATGCAGTAGAAGAATGTCTTCTAACTCTTTTGGTATGATGTATCTTCAAAAACCTGCTCACAAAGATGATCTTTTCACCTAAAGTAAAGAGGAAAGACCCTATCCTAACAGAAGTGTAGAATGCTGAGTTTTGAGTACCTATTGCTCTTTCCTTCCAATGGTATGTGTGGACTCTTAGAGGAGCAAGATTATGAGAATTCCCTTCTGTATAGAGATTTTCATTTCTTCTAGTTGCCTGAAGGATGGTAAATGTTGGAAATAAAATACTTTCGTGGTGTTTAACCAGGAAGTTTGTGTGTTTATATGTTCCTCATTTTGAGATAAAAGTAAAAGCAACCTAAAATGAACCCCAATATTAAGAGAGAAAATATTTCAACCTCAACCCAGAATTCATTTACCACGAAGGGAGAATTCTCATAGGGTTATGTAGGCAAAATGAAAGATTTTCCATTTTCAGTTGCCAGTCTTTGTTACACTGCTGTGCACTGCAGTGGCTGCTTTGGGACTAGAAGCTACAAAGTTTTGCACTTTTCAAAAGATAAAATACATCTGACATCATAACACATCAACCACTGTTAAAAATGGTAACTTTAATTAATTGTCATCATTCTTTTTTACAATTTCAGTAGGTTTGAGTTGTAACCCATGGTGAGCTCAGTGAGAGGATAGCACATACATAATTCACTTTTACTAATGCGGACATCTTTGATTTTCTTCTTCCTTATAATTAGGCTCTTAATACACTGTGCATGTACCTTTCGAAGTAGCTGCTATTCTATTGTCAAGAGAATTCTTTCTGTTCTCAGGGATCTACTATAATAGTGCTCATTCTTTTTTTAAAATTATATATTAGTTCTCATTTGTTATAAATAATGGGCTAATGAATTCTGCACCTAGGGGTAAAAAATTTCAGAGAAGCCTCTTTTTATATGTTTACATTTAATTTTTTCCTATGCAAACATCAAATTTCTAGCCCTATCACTAAAATTTATAGCGATTTACTGCATGTAAAAAAGACAGTGGCATTGTGCCTTAATATTAATTGTCTTAAGTAAGTGAAACATACATAAAAAAGTCTCTCAGAGTATTTATTTATGAACAGTCCTTAAAAATAAATCAAAGATTTTTTTTCTGGGTAAAAATGGACAGTGGTAAGAATAAGCAAAGAATAATAGGTTTTATAATTTTTTTTAATCTTTGTGAGTAGAAATATCTGGAAATGAAATAGATTGAAACTACATACTGCTTTTTCTCTATCTTCCCATTTCTCAAAAGATAAAGAATGTTTCAAAGAGTGCTTTTCCTTTTTTAAAGCAATAAAGGTTATTATGTGCCATATATTCTATGTCATATACATCTTGATAAAAGATTAGATAATATATATTTTATTGAAATAGGGTTTTCCCTTTAACATTTTTACCTAGTGTAAATTAATGTATTATTATAATAAAAATAACATGGCAAATATTTCTTCTTAGGGTCACATTGTCTAAAGCCTCAGAAATTTGGTCAAGCAGAAAATTTCAGCCTGACTTATAGTACCTGTGGTTTTTGCAATCAACTGTTACAGCAAATATTTTTAAGAAAGGAAATAATTATACAAGAGATCCTATTCAGTACTTTGGTCTCTCTCATGCTGCACCACTGCCATTACCTTGTTCCTGGATTTTGAGCTTGACTTCCTTGGTAACCTTGCCTTCCTGGGCAGCCAGTCCTCTGCCATTATGGCTATTTTCCTGACCACAGTTGTAGTGTCACTATGGCTGCTCCACAAACTCATTTTTCTCTTGTGTCTTAAGTGAGTAGATTTTCTTTTTTGAGGTCTGTCTCAGAATCTTGACATCTATGTAGTTAAAGTGTTTTCTGTTTTGTTTGTTTTTAGCTTCCAAGGAGTAGGCAGATTTTTAAATTTGAATCTTTTCATCTGTCAATAAATTCAGATCAGATACTGGGGCTCATGACCAAAGTGTTATGTAAGCCACAAAATCCAGTTTAAATCTCAAAGAATTTCTCATCAATTTTGAAATTTAAGAATCCATGTCCATTGAACTTCCTCAATCCCAGGCAAGTTTTTAAAAATCTTCTTAAAGTACTATTACACCCTATCCATAGTTCAAACAGCCTTCACTAGTTCTTTTTAATTTGAAAGTCTTAATCCTAGTGTCTTTACCTTCCCTCTGAAAATATCCTTTATAATTTCTTCTACCATTCTACAATCTGCCCCACAAAATAATATTCTTTCTTGTGCATATTTCTTTGAATTATTGAGGTTGGGATGTATTTTGGATTTCATTGTTAACACTGGCTGTAATTATTACTATTTTCAAAGCTCCATGCCAACATAGGGAAGAATGAAATATAGAAAATGTTCTCACAAGGCAAGTTGCTGTTAAAATGCATAAAATAAAAAAATAAGTAATTAATCATTTATAATAACTTTTGTGTTCTCAGCTAATTTCAAGAAATTTCCATCCTATATATTTTCAGATCATGATTAATATGATTAAAAATAAACAAAAATGCTAAAATTCATTTGATTAGAAATTTGAGAATGTACTCCTAAATAACTCATGGAATATTATGTGCTATGGTATGAATGTTTGTGTCTCCCAAAATTCATATGTTAAAATTCTAACCCCTGAGATGATGATATCAGCAGGTAGGCCTTTTGGGAGGTGAATACATCATGAAGGTGGGGGTATTCTCAATGGGATTAGTGTTCTTATAAAAGAGACTTAAAGAGATCCCTCGCCTCTTCCACCATGTGAGGATGGAATGAGAAGGTGCTGTCTATTAACCAGAAAGTTGCTCCTCACCAGACACTAAATCTGTCAGCACGCTATACTTGAATTTCCCTGTCCTCAGAACAAAGTTATACATTTTTGTCATTTATAAGCTATCCAGTCTGATATGTTGGTATATCTCAAATGTACTAAAACATTGCAAATGGACTAAGGCAATGAGAAAATCAACATGGACATGAAAAGATTGAGCAATAAACCAAAAAAATCCTACATAAAATTTCTTCAGAATAAACTTAGTTTATTAGTACTAAGCTAAAGCATTAATTAAAGAAAAATGTACAGCCTTAAATGTATTTATTAAGGGCAGAATTAATGAAAACGAAACAAGATATGCATTCAATTTAAGAGGATAGAAAAAGAAAAAATAAGGTAAGTATAGGTAAATAAATAGTAAAGAAATTATAATATTAAAAAAGAAAAAACTAAACAAAATTGTATTCTTTGCAAATGTTGAGAAAATTTGACAAATTCTTTTTACAAATTTCCATTTTAGTTTTAGATTCAGGGTGTACGTGTGCAGGATTTTTACAAGGATATATTGCATGATGCTGAGGTTTGGGCTTCTATTGATCTCATTCCTCAGACAGTGAACATAGTACCTAATAGGAAGTTTTTCAGCTCTTACCCCACTCCCTCCTTTTGGAGTCCCTAGCGTTTATTCCCGTCTTTATGTTTGTACATACCCCAAATTTAGCTCCACTATAAGTAAGAAGATACAACATTTGGTTTTCTGTTTCCGCATTAATTCAATCAGAATTATGGCCTCCAGCTGCATCTGTGCTGCTGCAAAGGATGTGATTTCATTTTTTTATGGCTCTGTAGTATGTAATGATATGTATGAACCAATTTTTCTTTATCTAGTCCACTGATGATAGGTATCTAGGTTGATTCCATGTCTGCTATTGTGAATAGTTCTCGCTGGGGTAAGGTGGTATCTCACTGTGGTTTTAATTTGCATTTCCTTGATTCGTGATATGGAACATTTTTTCCTATTTGTTGGCCATTTGTATATGTATATATATTTTGAGTATCTATTCATGTCATTTTCCCACTCTTTGATGGGATTGCCTGTTTTATTCTTGCTGATTTATTTAACTTCCTTGTACTGGATATTAGTCATTTGCTGGATGTATAGTTTGTATATATTTTCTCCTGCTCTGTCAGTTTTCTGTTTACTCTGATGATTATTTCTTTTGCTGTGAAGAAGCTTTTTAGTTTAATGAAGTCCCATTAATTTAATTTTGTTTTTGTTACATTTGCTTTTGGAATCTTAGTCATACATTCTTTGGCTAGCTTTTTTCTTACTCTAAGTTATTTTGAGTTTTCAGTCTTGCATGATTCTATATATATTTTATATTTTTTATAAATATATAATTTAGCTACGAGGACAAGGACAAGCCTTGGCTCATAAGACTCTAACAAACGGGATAGAGGCTAGGTTGGTTGAAACCAGGTAAATCCAACATGAAATTGGATTTGACCTGTGCCCCACCCAGATCTAATTATACACTCATTATTATACTAAATCACACACCCGTCAGCACCATGACACATCCGAGCAGGCTCGGATGCTGAGTATAAAAAGGGGTGGCACTCCCATTCTAAGAAATATCTACCTTTTCCCCAGAAAGCCTCATGGCTATTCTACCCCCTAATTAGAAGAGCCCATAAAATTAGAAACCCAAATTTGGACAGGAAAATTAACAACCAAAGTCACAAAACTCAGAGAACCCAAAATAAATTAAATATAAAGATATCATTACTGAAACACATTATAATCAAATTCTCAAAAGTCAAAGACAAAGAATCTTTCCATCAGCAAGAAAATCAACTCATCAAAAACAAAGTAAACTCTATAGGATCAGCAGATTTCTCAGCAGAAACCTTGCAGGCCAAAACAGAAAGAATGGTATATTCAAAGTACTGAAAAACAAGAAAAAAAAAAAGCCCTGTCAACCAACAATCCTATACCCAGCAAGACTATTCTTGAAAATGGAGGAATAAATAATTTCTCACACAAACAGAAGCTGAGGGAGTTTGTCACCACTATATCTGCATTATCAGAAATGTTAAAGGTAGTTTCTCAAGCTAAAATAAAAGAACATTAACAACACAGAACAACACAGAAGCATATAAAAGTCTAAATTTAACAGCTCCTTTCTTACCGGTATGTGAAATTACTGCTTGATACTCTCCTGCTTCTGTGACCACCTAGTATTCTCATTTTATAGGTGTTATCTTTAAGTAGGCGATTGAATAATCATTAGGTATTCTGAAGAAGGAGGGGATTTCAGGAACCCTCAGTTATCAACTACTTTCTCTCTCATTTGGGTTTGTCCAGAAAACTCATGGACATGTCACCCTGACAAGGGTTTTGACTATTTTCTCTACCTATTTTGGGTTTTCCGTTATCTTGTAGTTTCTTTGCCTTGTTCTTGTTTTAGCTGTTGGTGGGTTTCTCCATCCTCCTGCAACCACTCAGTGTTATTCCTATATCACTAAGACAATTGGTTGTACATCCAATTGATAAAAGATAATTGATAAGAGAAAATGATTTCTATCTCACAATATTTATAAAAACAGACAAAATTTGTAAGGTTTAAATATGGAAAACAAACAAACTTTTACTGAAAAGCAATAACATAAACTTTAACTTCAAGACACAAACTGGGAAAATATGTAGTGTACATTTTAGCCATCAGGAAATGCAAATTTCTTTGAATTGATATCTGAGAATATGATGATCTTCAACTAATCCACAAAAAAAGGTGAAGAATCCTTATAAAATGAGCAATGTATATAATCATAGTCATAATGTTCAGTCATAGTAGAAGAACAGTAAATCAAAATAAAATTAAAACTTAGTTATCAATTTATATTCATAAAGCTGTCAAAAATTAAAATGTCTGATTGTCAAGTAAGGATATGGAGAAATGAGAATTCTCATGGTGTTGACATAGGAGTTAAAAAGAAATTATTTAGGCAGATAGTAAGGGTAAGAGAGTCCTTGGTAAGGTTTTCTTTTTACTAAACAGTAGCCCCAAAATCATTTCTTTTCTAACAAAGATCAGTCTGTGAAATTGAGCTGCAGACATAGATAGGCAATCTGGAAGCTTGCACTGGTGAATGCTGGCAGTTGTGTCAATAAGAAAGGGCTACCAGGGGGCTAGGCATGTTCAATATGACGGTTTCATCTTCCCTTTACTTTGTCAACCATGTGTACAGTAAGGAATAGACAACATGGTGCCTGTCAGGTAGAGAACCCATCTGGATAATAAAAGATTAAGGTAGGGTGGCCAGCTTCTTCTGGTAATATGTAAATGACACACCTGGTCCAACCAATCTTTGGGCCCTATGTAAATCAGATACCATCTCCTCAAGGCAGTCTACAAAACCCTTGTGCACTTCACTGTGGACTAGAAGACCCACTTGGGCGCCTCTCTCTCTCTGCAGGAGAGAGAGCTATTTGCTTTTTTTTGTCTTTTAAACCTCTGCTCTTAAACTCACTTTTTGTGTGTCTGCATCCTTGATTCCCTTGGTGTGAGACGGAGATCCTATTTACCACAGACAATGACACCACTTCAGTGCTATAAATATTACAGTGACTTTGTAGAGGTCTTCAGCAATTTCTAATGAAGTTGAAATTTGGCATTATACTCTTTAACCCAAAGATTTCATACATAAGTAAATCTCCTAGAGAAACTCTGGCATATCACACAAACAGACATCTGTTACAAGATTCACTGTAGTTTGCTTTTCATCATTTAAAGTTGGAGACAACCTAAATGGTCATCAATCATGACTAGGTAAATACATGATGGCATATATGAAACAAAAATTAAGAACATATTAATTATAGTTGCAAATATGAATAAGGATCTACATTTTGAATAAAAAGGGAAATTACAGAATGTGTGCAATATCATTTTATAAAGTTTGAAAACTACAAAGCAAAACTGCATATTGTTTGTGGGTACATGTACATGCACAGAATAATAAAATCAACATATCTTAGGAAGAACATGATCTGATTTTAGGAATAGTTATCTTCTATAAGAAAGAATGTGAGAAAATTATTGGGGAGATAGTAAGAAGATAGACTTCATTTTCTAATAACATTTTATTTTTTAAAAAAGTTACCCTGGAAAATACAGGAAGTTGCTAAATATTTTAAATCTGGAGGATATTCACAAGAATATTAATTATATTCTTTTCTATATGGTTTAAATATTTCATAATATGACTCATGGGAGGAAAAGTTAAATAGTATTATTAAAGCTTTACATATTATTCTAAAAGAAAATAATTTTGGTGCAAGCTATTACAGAATTTTCGAGTGAATGTGAGATTATTTTATATCTGTCACTCATTTCAATTATTGTATGTGGAACACTAAACTTGAAACTAGTAAACTACCTAACCGTATTTTGTAAAAATCCAACCTACAGTAGTAGAAAAATTTTTAAAATCTCCATTATTGATGTGACTTTTAGCTTTTGGAAAAATTTTTCTGTAATACCTGTTTTCTTTACTGAGTTTTGGATAGTAAGCAAGCTCATAAAATGAAATCTTCAATGACAGCATATGAAAGTCAGGGTTAGGTGCAAATAAAGTACCATACATTTTGATGGCTGTAACATATAATAGACTCTTTTTATTACGTAATTTGTCTTTCAATTTGATTCCACTTTCCTTTTATTTGAATAGTCAACAGTCTCTTTTCCCACTAATACCCTTTTTTTCTCTTCATATTTTCTTGGAATGTAATTTTAAAAATATGTCACAAATAAACTTCTTTAAATTTTTTGGCTTTTCACTTTAAAAAACAACTTGTTTATGACTATACAATTTCTACACTAACACATGCCATACATATCCAAACATTGGATCTAATTTAGCAGGTTTTCATTGGTTTTAGAATATATATGTTTTAGAATACATGTATTTTTACATACTGTTTTAAGAATAGATATGTTTTGTTTCCTCCTATGACATACAGAATTGCATTAATATGCCATAAAACAAAAAATAACACTCACATATATTAAGATGTTTGGAAAACAAAATGATTAAGGAAATGTTAAGAAAGAAAGGCACATGTCTTACAAAAGAGAAACGTATAGACAGTATTAACAAAACAGGCTATAACCTCAATTATGAACAAATTTTCTATTAACATATTTTCAATTAAAACAGCACAGAGTAAAAAATTAAATATTTCATGAATAAATATTAATTTCTTAATGTGGTGAAAAGAATAGCGACTGTGTCACATTTACTATATACCAGCCACTGTGCTTTACATGCACTAAATGTTTACTTATTAGACCCACTCCAAAACTCTGTAATTTAGGTACTATCATTATCTTATTTAGATCAGGAAATAGAGGCCTGCTGAACCGGATTAATTTTACCAAATATGAAGAGCTAGAAAATGGTAGAAATGGGAGTTAGACTTAACTGTTTGTTTTGAAGTCCATGTGTTGAACCACTTTTTTTTTTTTTAAACAGAGTCTTGCTCTGTTGCCCAGGCTGGAGTGCAGTGGTGCAAGCTCCGCTCACTACAACTTCCGCCTCCTGGATTCAAGCAATTCTCTGCCTCAGCCTCCCAAGTAGCTGGGATTACAGGCACTTGCCACCACGCTCAGCTAATTTTTTGTATTTTTAGTAGAAATGGGGGTTTCACCATTTTGGCTAGGCTGGTCTTGAACTCCTGACCCCATGATCCACCTGCCTTGGTCTCCCAAAGTGCTGGGATTACAGGCATGAGCCATTGCTCCTGGCTGTGTTTAACCACTATATTAAGGAAGAAAGGGTAAGCAGTTACATCTTAGTTGCTGTAAGTTGGCCTATCCTTGTTGATTTTTCTCTTGCACATGGCAAAACAGAAACATCCTGACTGATCAACACTTATAATTTGAGCATTTTCATCTCCTTACTTCCTGAAGTATCAGCCTCATATGTTCTCAGTCTTCTAGATTTTACATTTTAACAACAAATATTTGATTTTTCACGAGATGTCCACAATAATCATTTAATCACTGGTAAATTGTAAATGTGAGATAACACATGTGGTTCTTGGTTCTAAAATGTTGAAATATATTCAGTTTATTTACTTTGTTTCAGATAATTGAGAAGGATTAGTAAGCGCATTTTGCTGAAAATGGGTTACAGAGGCCTGATAAAATCCTACAGATGTTTGATAGTTATAATAGGCATAGTTCTGCATTCCTTCCCTTCCTCAAAATTCTCTGCAAGAGCTGACTCTTTTGCTTTAGGTATGCATGACTAGCCATACATTTATATAATAGATTTCCTACTCTTTCTTTTCTCTACTGTTGTTCTAATAATGGAGTAAAGGACTTCTATTAGTTCATTTATTCAAACATTCAACAAATATTTACTAAGCATCTACCTTTTACTAGTCACAGTTCTAATTGCTGAGGATACTATCTGAGCATATAGTAGTAAACTAGAGCTAATGCTTGAATGTGGGAGAATATATCACTTCCTCTGTCTCTTCCATGCCCACCCAATTCTCCAGTGGAAACTAGTTCAATTAAGATACAGATTTTAGACAATCTTTTAAGTTCCACAGCAAATGTTGGGCTTTTTCTTGAATGCTGTAATTCTTAGAACGCCTATGGCAAGAGATCTTTTTGAAAGATAATATATTAGACAATTCCTGCTTGATAATTTTGATTCATTGATTGCCATGCTACTGGGAGAGAAATACAATTTAAAAAGAAATGGAGGAAAACTTATACTATTTGGCTTCTAAGAAAATCTCCTTGCTTCCTGAAGTATTTCCCTCATATGTGTTCAGCCTTTTATATTTCAAATTTTAACCACAAACATTTTATTTTTCATAAGAGGTCCACAATAACCACTTAATCACTGGTAAATTATAAATGTGAGATAACACATGTGGTTCTTGAAGATAAGGTGGCATAGACCCATTTTTTTGTTGTTGTTGTTCCTCCTGACTAAGTACAACTATAAATAAACCCTGGTAATAATACAAGAGGCAATCAAAGGAGAGCAAGATTGTAGGAGGAAAAGAGTTGGTTTGGGAATCCCAGGACTGAAGGAACAATGGTAGCAGGGCATCCAACTCTAACCAACCTAGTAGAGACACATCATGCAAACCTGGTACTTCTCGACTTCCATACTTGCAACAGGGCAGCCCAGAAGAGTGAAATTGAGAAATATGCCCAATAAGAGAGAAAACTACATATAGACTGAAAGCTGTATTTGCACCTGTATTATTATGCAAAATTTAAGTTGTGCACTTTGTATATAGCATAGCAAATAATGATTATATGTTCTTTATTGATGGCTCTATATACTCACTGCATATTAAAAAATAAATTGATAATATGAAAAATTTCCAGTAAACTCTGGTTTATGGAAAAGTCTGTGGAACAAAAAGGAACCCATGTGGAATGTCATCTTCACTTGGAATGTAGGATTTAGGAAGTCTCCAAAGTCTGTCATGTATATATTTTCAGACAAATGAATTTTTATTTTGATGCAATAAGCTTGTGTTATATTTACTCCTTCCTTCCTTCCTTCCTTCCTTCCTTCCTTCCTTCCTTCCTTCCTTCCTTCCTTCCTTCCTTCCTTCCTTCCTCTTTCTCTCTTTCTCTCTTTTTTTTTTTTTGATGGAATCTCGCTCTGTTGCCCAGGCTGAAGTGTAGTGGCATAATCTCGGCTCACTGCAACCTCTGCCTCCTGGGTTCAAGCGATTCTCCCGTCTCAGCCTCCCAAGTAGCTGGGATTACTGGCATGGTCCACCATACCTGGCTAATTTTTGTATTTGTAGTAGAGACGAGGTTTCACCATATTGGCCAGGCTGATCTCAAAGTCCTAACCTCAGGTTATCCGCCCACCTCAGCCTCCCAAAGTGCTGGGATTACAGGCTAAGTCACTGATCCCAGCCTGAATAATACTCTCCTTTCAACTGCATATACTAACTTTGAATTTAACCATGCTTGATTTTAAATTAAAAGTATTAAAAATTTTAAATTATTTTTACATTGTGCTCATTACACATATATTGGATCTGTCCTTTGTTGCATGCTTCTAATCTTGCATGAATTTTAATGAGACTTTTGAAGTTTATAATGTCAAATGTGTCTCATATTTATTTTTTTTAATAAGAAATGCAGGAATGCTTTAAAGGTTTTGAAAACATTCTTTTATTTGTTTTCTTAACCTTTTACAACATTCTATATCTTTTCTAATGTTTTTACTTTTTTTCAGAAATAAATTGCTATTAAAATCTTGCTATTATAAATCTCGTTTGAATTAAAAAACAAACATTAATTCAAAATGTAGTTAGAATTCTTAAATATAACAGAAGTGATTCTCAGAAGAAACCTCAGAAGTATGAGTATTCCCCATACTTTTTAGTAAATCTTCTTTATGTTTGTATACCTTTATTTTAAATTCATTTTTAAAGGAGTCTAATTGCTGTAGATGAAGATAGAATACCAAGGGGATTTGATTGTGATATTGTGTGTTATTATAGTTAAAATGCAAGTAAAGGCTGGGCATGGTGGCTCACACCTGTAGTCCCAGCATTTTGGGAGGTGGATTCCCTGAGCTCAGGAGTTTGAGACCAGCCTGGGAAACATGGCAGAACTCTATCTCTACAAAAATTACAAAAATTAGCCAGGAGTGGTGATGCATATCTGTAGTCCCAACTACTTGTGGGGCTGAGACAGGAGGATCGCTCAAGCCCAGGAGGTTGAGGCTGTAGTGAGCTGTCTTTGTGTCACGGCACTACGGCCTAGCTGACAGAGTGAGACCCTGTCCAAAACAAACAAAAAAAGGCAAGTAGAATGTGGACACAGTTATATTGATTTTGAGGTATGTTGTTCTTATTCAATTAGATCATTTTCTCTCTTCTGGAACATCCGTAGTTAGTGAACATGATGTGGAGTAGGGGGCAGAAATTATGGGGCTTTCTCATCCTTTGTCTTGACACCACAGTTCTCTACGTTCGTTCCTTCCTGTAATTGGGTTAATAACAGGTTAAAAGAAAACTTGTTCTCTGAGATATTATAATCTGTAGCAACTCTCTCAGGGAGCATTTTGTAGCCCCTGAATGATGAAAAAGCTGTTGGTCTGTGTCCTGTCTTGGAAAATGTTAATGGATATATAGAAGAATCTCTCATTGACCTAGAATTTGTCCCTGAATCAAATTCTGTCCTGAAAGAGCTGGAAAGGATTGCTGAGAGGAATGAAATAAAGCAAGTGACTCTCTGCTTTGCTGTTCCCATGGCTAGATTCTCTTTTTTCTAAGCAGGATTTTTCTGTCTTCATGTTAGAAGCCTATTCCTCAATAAACAGAGTGTGCTGAGCATAATTTCTCCTTTTCTTGATGACTCAGGCTCATCATAATGAACATTGGTTAGGATACTCAACTGTATTAGAAAGATGCTCTTAAGAGCTATTAAGGTACGCAGTACTGTTTGCCCTAACTAACTAACTGCTCCCAGATGACCTAAATGTTCCAGACTGCAGTCACTCCTCAGCACAATGTAGACTAAACTGAAAATGTGTTCTTGTGGACTGCAGGGAGGTATGTATGGGGCTAAATACAAACATAATACGGTTACACTTGCCTCTGTTCTTTGAAGTAAAAACTGTCCTCCCTACTCGTTACCCACTGCATGAAGATTTGCCATTATCATTCCAAATCTATTGGAGGTCATAAATGATTATTTCCAGGAGTAATAAGAGAACTGGGTATTTAATGCCAAACTTAATGGTATACGCAGCAGGCAGCATCACCAAGGGAAGAACTTAGTGCTCATAATATAAAACACATTCCGAAGGAGATCTCTATTCTTTCAAAAATCTTCATCTCGATTCTAAACTTAGTTCTTCAAAGTAACATACTCTATGAATAATATTTGTCACAAAATTTATCAGAGTTCTCTTAGTTCTACTTTCCAAATACAAACATCATCGGAAGGGTTAAAAGCCTGTTATTTATTTTTATAAAGTATATTATTTGAACTATTTTCATCCTAATGTCTTATCAAGGGACACAGATTTTTTGATGGATGACAAAGGTCAGGGAAAAAGAAAGATAATTTTGAAAATTCAAATATTTTTGGGAGGAGGGTGGTATTTCAGATGGAGATGTCACAGTGAGAGATTTGACACTTCATAAGAAGGTCCAATGAAGACAGTGGGCATTTAAGAAACAAGAGAAGTAGAACCACAGGAAGGAGAGAGCAAGAAAAAAAGACAAGCAAAACCTCAGGGAGTTTTTCTTTTCTCCTTCTAATTTACTTTTAAAAATAAGGACATGTGAGACTCTGTCTCAAAAAAATATAAACAAACGACATGCTTCACTATATTCAATTCATTATAAAAGGATAAACATGTTGAAATGGAATAGATAAATAATATTTAATGCATTAAAATAATTTTTTCAAAACAAAGTACACATTTCTTATAATTCAATAATTTGATCTTCTATAATAATTTATTAATTTAATAATAAGAAGTTTTCATAGGAATATCAATATAGGATATTTTAAAATGTACAGTAACATAGTTACTGTTTCACAAACATTATACATATATTATTAAAGTGGTTAAGGTAGTCCAACTTTCAAACTGGTAATTAACATAAACTTTTCTGATTACTATAATTATCTAAATGCCTCTATTCCCTTAGTTACAAATAGGTATTTTAATATCATGCTAAACTTCAAAGATATTAAGGAGAAAAGTTTTAACCTTGAATACTGAGGTTAATATCCTGAGCAACAACAATAACAGATTATCGAGAACATAGTTCAATAAAATCTCACATGTGTATGGTAGTTAATAGTTTTGAAATGGAATTTTAAAATTTATGTATTCTTATTTTCTTAAAACTCCCTGATGTGAAAAAAAAGTTCTCCTATTTTTATAGGAAAAGGTAAGTAAGGCCCAGAAAATTAAGTTTTCGTATTTGGTGACACAAATAGTACATCATAAATTTATAACTATAATTTAGTTTTTAGTTTTGGAGATTTTGCTCTTTTTACTAGGGCACCTGAATTCATGCCCTAGGGCATGCTATTCCCCATAAAGCCAGAAACCAAAGTATATTATTTGTGAAGTTTTAAATATGAAGAAAACAATTTAAATACAAAATATTAAATGGAAGAAAGGTAAGAGGAAGCATTTGCATTTGTTGCTAAAAATAAAACTGATTTTTACTATTATATGTTTGCTAATTATTTTAAATATTTTAGGTAGCTTTACATTTGACATATCCATTAACAGGAATAAAATTATCATTTTTATTTTTCATGGAGAAGGTAATTATTGGTATGTGTTCACATGCTATTTATATCACTTTTTTCTTTTAATTCTGTTTCTAGCTGAATGCTTACAAACAATGGTTGTAACTGTCATTATAATGTTAGTAAATAGTGTGGTCTATTGATATTCATTCCAGATGTCTACCTATTAGTCATTCACATTTCACATTTATAATACATATTCTTCAAAAAAGTATAAAAACAAGCTTCTAGTGCTTTTTGCATAGCTGAAGGATAAAAAAAAAACTTGAAAAGTGATTAAAAACTAAATCCAATATATGCTATCTACAAGGGACCACAGCAAAAACAACAAAAACAACAACAAAAATCCCAAAGTAACTTAATAAAGCTAAAATGATAGGATGAATAATCATCCAGCAAACTGACATAAATAGAAATCAAATAAGAGACAAAACTCAAAAAAGGGCAAAGTTTGCCATTTTATAATCAATATTGGATTAGTCCTTCTAAACTTTTAAAAGACAGGCTGGGTGTGGTGGCTCACCCTGTAATCCCAGCACTTAGAGAGGCTGAGGCAGGAGTATCACTTGAGGTTAGGAGTTCAAGATCAGCCTGGCCAACATGGTGAAACCCTATCTCTACCAAAAATACAAAAATTAGCCAGGCACGGTGGTGGGTGCCTGTAATCCCAGCTATTTTGGAGGCTGAGGCAGGAGAATCGCTTGAACCTGAGAGGTGGAGGTTGCAGTGAACCGAGATCTCGCCACTGCACTCCAGCCAGAGTGACAGAGTGAGACTCCATTTCAAAACAATTTTAAAAATTAAAAAAAAAACCTTTAAGAAACAATTTCATGCTATATATGATGGTTCTACGTGGGAACTGACCAACTATGGCTTATGGACTGGCTACTTGTTTTTGTACATAAAATGTTTTTTGGAACACAATCACATCTACTGATTTATGTATTGTCTGTGGCTGCTCTAGCTCTCCAGTGGCATAGTTGAGTGGTGGTAACACAGAACAAAAATCTATGACCTGTAGTCCTAAAATATTTAATTTCAGACCATTAAGAAAGAAAATATAATGTACTGGGAGAATTTTGTATTAAGAAGTTGTGGTATCTCTTATAACAAAATCAGATCAAAGTAATACTTAAAATGTACAGTAATAGTGGACATTTTCCATTCATGGCTGGCCAATATCTTTATGTTCCTTTTTATTTTTCTGTTTGTTTCCCAAAAGGGCAGAATCTAGTCTCATTTTTACCTATGGAACAACCAGTTCTACCAATCCAGTTAGGTCAGTATGAGACCTGAATGTGTGGAAGAAACTTTGTTGTTTGCAACTAAGGGCACTGATTGACACATAAAGCAATCCTCCTTATGAATATAAGGGGAAAACTCTAAAGCATATTTTAGCTAATATGATTCACCATATTATTAACAGATAATTACAAGTTGCTAAATATTCCTGGAATCAAGTGTGGCAAGATCAAATATCTTCAAAATTCAAAGACACTTTAATATCAACACAAACAAGAAGAGAAGGTTTAACTTCAATACGGTGAAAAAAATATCTCAAGGTGGGGAAACTGTTATGTTGACACATTAGAGGCATCTCCACTATAATCACTAATGCAGTAAGAATCAGTATTAATTTTGTTAAACTAATATAAGAAACAACCACTACATCCACTGGAAATGGAGGAGTTAAGTATTTGTTTCCATAGAAAATCAATTTAGAATTCAGTAGAACAGCAAGAAAGTTGAATAAAGTAGCATATAAAAAGCAAATTTTTAAAAAATATATACTTCTATGTGTTATTTTATCAGTTAGAAATCTGTCAGAATATAAATCTACTACAATTATGGGAATATAATATTTAGAAATTATAATTTACACAATCCTGGATAAGCAGAAAAAGAGAATTTCTGGAAGGGTCTAGGAAGTTCAGAGATCAGAGGAAAAACAATGAATCATAATCCACTGGAGCACTAACATGGGTGAAAGAATGCAAGTTCAGGAAAAATCTTCAAAGTCGTATGTGACTGGCCATCGAAGAGGGTCAAGCCAAGGGGGAGCTTTTAGAGAGATCTGAAATTTTCTGACTGCATGGCAATTGTTGCCCAGATAGGGCAAATCTGCCCAGATAGGGCAGTAGGTTTGTATCTGGTAGTAGACATGAAGCAGTGGGTGTTTGGTAGGGAAAGCAGCTGGCAAAATATACAGGGAAGAGAATAAGTCAAGCTGTGCCTCTCAGGGAGCAGTCATCACTGGATCTGTCAAACATGATTGTTCTGTGAATAATGGCTAGTGCTTCACCTGCATTTCCAAATCACATTTACAATCCAGTCTTTGGCAAATGTAATGTAGAACAGCACAGGGAAGAGGTCTGGGAAATGGATTTTCCAGCCTTACTTAGAAACAGTAGTGTCGGCCGGGCGCGGTGGCTCAAGCCTGTAATCCCAGCACTTTGGGAGGCCGAGACGGGCGGATCACAAGGTCAGGAGATGGAGACCATCTTGGCTAACACGGTGAAACCCTGTCGCTACTAAAAATACAAAAAAAAAAAAAAAAAAAAAAAAAAAAACCAAAAAAAAAACTAGCCGGGCGAGGTGGTGGGCGCCTGTAGTCCCAGCTACTCGGGAGGCTGAGGCAGGAGAATGGCGTGAACCCGGGAGGCGGAGCTTGCAGTGAGCTGAGATCCGGCCACTGCACTCCAGCCCGGGAGACAGAGCAAGACTCCGTCTCAAAAAAAAAAAAAAAAAAAAAAAAAAAAAAAGAAACAGTAGTGTCAGGTTCACAAGAAACAAAGTAGTGTCAGGTTCACAAGAAACAATCCAGCACAATCAGCAATAACAATGGAAAACATAATGGAAAAAAAATTATCAAAAAACCGTTGATCAAGATGGCTTCCCCAGTGATTCATATCAAATATTTGTACCTTTTGAATTGTATTTTATTTATATTCCAGCAGTTTTGAAGGAACAGGTGGCATTTGGTTATGTTCTTTAGTGATGATTTCTGAGATTTTGGTGCACCCATTACCCAAGCAGCATACACTGTACCATATGTGTAGTCTTCTATTCCTCACCACACCCCACTCTTCTTCCTGAGTCCCCAAAGTTCAATATGTTATTTTTACATTTTTGCATCCTCATAGCCTAGCTCCTGCTTATAAATGAGAATATACAATGTTGGATTTTCCATTATTCAGTTACTTCACTTAAAATTATGGTCTCCAACTCCATTCAGGTTGCTGCAAATGTCATTATTTCATTCCTTTTTATGGCTGAGTAGTATTCCATGATCTATGTATACATCACATTTTCTTCATCCCCTTGTTAGTTGATGGGCATTTAAGCTGGTTCCATATTTTTGCAGTTGTGAATTGTGCTGCTATAAACACGCATGTGCAAGTGTCTTTTTCATATAATGACTTATTTTCCAGTAGTGGGATTGCTGGATCAAACGGTAGTTCTACTTTAATTCTTTAAAGAATCTCCATACTATTTTCCATAGTGGTTGTACTAGTTTACATTCACAACATCAGTGTAAAAGTGTTACCTTTTAACCACATCCATGTCAACATCTGATTTTTAAATTTTTTTAGTTATGGCCATTCTTGCAGGAATAAGGTAATATGTCATTCTGGTTTTGATTTGCATTTCCCTGATAATTAGGGATTTTGAGCATTTTTTCATATGTTTGTTGGCCATTTGTATGTCTTCTTTTGAGAACTGTCTATTCATGTGCTTTGCCAACTTTTTGATGGGATTATTATTTTCTAGCTGATTTGTTTGGGTTCCTTGTAGGTTCTGGATATTAGTCCTTTGTCAGATGTGATTTGTGAATATTCTATCCCACTCTGTGGGTTGTCTATTTAACCTTCCAATGATTTCTTTTGCTGTGCAGAAGCTTTTTAGTTTAATTAAGTCCAATCTATTAATCTTTGTTTTTGTTGCATTTGCTTTTAGGTTCTTGGTCATGAATTCTTTGCCTAAGCCCAATATCTAGAAGAATTTTTCTGACGTTATCTTCTAGAATTTTTATGGTTTCAGGTCTTAGATTTATGTCTTTGATCATTATTTAGTTTATTTTTATATAAGATGAGGGATTAGGATCCAGCTTCATTCTTCTACATGTGGCTTGCCAGTTATTCCTGCACCATTTGTTGAATAGTGTGTCATTTACCCACTTTATGTTTTTATTTGTCTTGTCAAGAATCAGTTGGGTGTAAGTATTTGACTTTATTTTGGGGTTCTCTATTTCTGTTTCATTGGTCTACCTGCCTATTTTTATACCAGAACCATGCTGTTTTGGTAATTATAGCCTTGTAGTATACTTTGCCATCAAGTAATTCGATTCCTCCAGATTTGTTCTTTTTGCATAGTCTTGCTTTGTCTATACAGGCTCTTTTCGGTTTCATATAAATTTTAAGATTTTTTTCTAGTTCCGTGAAGAATGATAATGGTATTTTGATGGGAATTGCATTAAATTTTAGATTGCTTTTGGCAGTATGGTCATTTTCACAGTATTGATTCCACCCATCCATGAGCATGGGATATGTCTCCACTTGTTTGTGTCACCTACGATTTCTTGAAGCAGTGTTCCGTAGTTTTCCTGTACAGATCTCTCACCTCCTTGCTTAGGTATATTTTTAAGTATTTTATTTTTTGCAGCTATTGTAAAAGGGGTGTTGAGTTCTTGATTTGATTCTCAGCTTGATTGCTGTCTGTGTATAGCAGTGCTACTGATTTGTGTACATTAATTTTGTATCATGAAACTTTACTGAATTTATTAGATCTAGGAGCTTTTTGAGTTAGTCTTTAGGGTTTTCTAGGAGTACAGTCATATCATCAGTGAAGAGCAACAGTTTTACTTCCCATTTACTCATTTGGATGCCCTTTATTTCTTTCTCTTGACTGATTGTGCTGGCTAGGACTTCCAGTATGATGTTGAATAGAAATGGTAAAAGTGGGCATCCCTGTCTTGTTCCAGGTCTCAGGGGGAATACTTTCAACTTTTTGCCATTCGGTGTGATGTTGTCTATGGATTTGTCATAGATGGCTTTTATTACCTTAAGGTATGTTTCTCCTATGCTGATTTTGCTGAAAGTTTTAATCATAAAGGGATGCTGGATTTTGTAAAATGCTTTTTTGGCATCTATTGAGATGATCATGTGATTTTTATTTTTAATTCTGTTTATGTGATGTATCACATTTGTTGACTGGCATATGTAAAATTATCCCTGCATCCCTGGTATGAAACCCACTTGATCATGATGTATAATCTTTTTGATATGCTGTTGGATTTGGTTAGCTAGTATTTGGTTGAGGATTTTTGCATCAATGTTCATCAGTGATATTGGTCTGTAGTTTTGTTGTTGTTATGTCATTTCCTGGTTTGAGTATTAGAGTAATTATGGATTCATAGAGTGATTTAGGGAGGATTCCTTCTTTCTCTGTCTTTTGGGTTAGTTTTAGTAACATTAGTACCAATTCTTTGAACGCCTGATAAAATTCAGCTGTGCATCCATCTGTTCCTGAATTATTTGCTGACAATTTTTAAATTACTTTTTCTTTCTTGCTACTTGTTATTGGTCTTTCCAGAGTTTGTATTTCAGGAATTTATCTGTCTACTCTAGATTTTCTAGTTTGTAAGAGCAAAGGTGTTCATAGTGGCCTTGAATGATCTTTTGCATTTCTGTGGTAGCAGTTGTAATTTTTCCCATCTTGTTTCTCATGGAGCTTATTTGGATTTTCTCTTTTCTTTTTTTTCTGGTTAATACTGCTAATGGTCTATCAATTTTGTTTACCTTTTCAAAGAATCAGCTGCTGCCTGGGGGGCCTCCGGGGGCTGGGGGCCCTTTTCATTCTGCCTGTGTCCCTCAAGGGTGATCTCTCTGTCTCTGTCATGCCCTTTCTCCCTGCCTTTTTGCTGGGCTTTTGTTCTCTGCCTGTGTATTTGTCTATTTTCTCAATTTCCCCTCTTCTCCTTTATTGATCCCTGCTTTTAATACACTTCTTTCTTTCTGCCTTTTTATGGATGTCTTTTTCTTTTTATGCCTCTGGTTCTCCAGTTCTTTCTCTGTCTCTGCCTCTCTCTGCCTCTCTCACTCTCTCTGTCCTTCCGCCCCTCCCTCCTTGCTTCCCACCCATTCCTCATCCCTCACTCCCACCCCCACCCCCAGGAGTTGAGTGCATGGATCTGTTTCTTTTTTTATTTACACTTTTTCTTTCCAGTTTGCTGGAATAAACGGGACCTTTGACATTTGAAAAAAAAAAATCGGCTTTTTGTTTCACTTATCTTTTGGATTTTTTTGTTTGTTTCCATTCCATTTAATTCTGCTCTGATCTTTGTTGTTTCTTTTCTTCTGCTGGGTTTGGGTTTGGTTTGTCTTTGTTTCTCTAGTTCCTTGAGATGTGGTCTTAGATTGTCTATTTATGCTATTTTAGACTTTTCGATGTAGGCATTTAATGCCAAATAACCTTTTTTCTTTGTGCTGCTTTTGCTGTGTCCCAGAGGTATTGATAGGTTGTGTCACTATTATCGTTTAGTTTGAAGAATGTTTAAATTTCCATCTTGATCTTATTGAAGTTAAATTCTAATTTCATTCCACTGTGGTCTGAGAGGGTACTTGATATAATTTTGATTTCCTTAAATTTATTGAGACTTGTTTTGTGGCCTATCATATGGTCTTTCTTGGAGACTTTTCCATGGGCTGATGAAAAGAATTTCCACAATTCTGGGGTAAAATGTTCTGTAAATATCCATTGAGTTCATTTGTTCTCGAGTATAGTCCATTGTTTCTTTGTTGACTTTCTGTCTTGATGACCTGTCTAGTACTGTCAGTGGAGTATTGAAGTTTCCCTACTATTACTGTGTTACTGTCTATCTCGTTTATTATGTCTAGTAATAACTGCTTTATAAATTTGGGAGCTCCCATGTTAGGCACATATATATTTAGGATTTTGATTTTTTTCTGTTAGACTGATCCTTTCATCATTATATAATGTCCCTCTCTTTTTTTAATTGTTGTTGCTTTAAAGTTTGTTTTGTCTGATATAAGAATAGCTATTCCTGATTGCTTTTGGTTTCCATTTGCATGGAATCTTTTTTACCCCTTTACCTTAAGTTTATATGAGTCCTTATGTGTTAGGTGAGTCTCTTGAAGACAGGAGAAACATGGTGGCTGGGTGTTTTTCCATTCGTCCATTCTGTGTCTTTTAAGTTGAGCATTTAGGCCTTCAGACATTATTTTACTCATTTTACTAGTTGTTCCCTGAATACCTTTTTAATTGTGTTACTGTTTTATAGGTGGTGTGAGAATTATGCTTTAAGGAGGTTCTATTTTGGTGTATTTTGAGGTTTTGTTTCAAGATTTAGAACTTCTTTTAGCATTTCTTGTAGTGCTGGCTTGGTAGTGGGAAATCCTCTCAGCCTGTCTGAAAAAGATAGCTCTTCTTCAATTTTGAAGCTTAGTTTTGCTGGATACAGAATTCTTGGGTGACAACTATTTTGTTTGGGAAGCTAAAGACGGGATCCTAGATCCTTCTGGCTATCAGGATTTCTGCTGAGAAATATGCTGTTAATCTGACTAGTTTTTCTTTATAGGTTACCTGATGCTTTTACCTCACAGCTCTTAGGTTTCTTTCCTTTGTCTTGCCTTTGATAACCTGATGACTATGCTTGGGTAATTATATTTTTTTGTGATGAATTTCCCAGGTATTCTTTGAACTTCTTTTATTTGTATGTCTTGGCATTGCTTTCTCCTACCTTTGGAGCAGGGTCGACGTTGAGCATAGTCAGAGGAGACAAAGGAAAAAAGAATGAAAAACAATTAAGCATCCTTATAAGATCTGGAAAATAGCCTCAAAAGGGCAAACTGAAGACTAATTGATCTTAAAGAGGAGGTAGAAGAAGATACAGGAGTAGAAAGTTTATTCAAAGGGATAGTAACAGAGAACTTTCCAAACCTAGAGAAAGATATCAATATCCAAGTATAAAAAGGTTGTAGACCACCAAGTGGATTGAACCAAAAGACTATTACCTCAAGCCATTTAATAATCACACTCCCAAAGATCAAGGATAAAGAAAGGGCCTGAAAAGCAGCAAGATAAAAGAAACCAATAACATACAATAAAGCTCTAATACACCTGGCAGCAGACTTTTCAGTGGAAACCTTACAGGCCAGGAGAGAGTGGCATGACGTACTTAAAGTGCTGGAAGAAAAAACAAAACAAAAACTTTTATCCATAATATTATATCCAGTGAAAACATCCTTCAAACTTGAAGGAGAGATAAAGAATTTCCTAGACCAACAAAAGCTGAGGGATTTCATCTATACAAGGCCTTTACTATAAGAAATGCTAGTACTTCAGTTAAAAAGAAAACGATGTTAACGAGCAATAAGTAATCATCCAAAGGTACAAAACTCACTAGTAATAGTAAGTACACAGAAAACCACACAATATCATAACACTGTAACTGTGGTGTGTAAACTACTCTTATTCTAAGTAGAAAAACTAAACAATGAACTGATAAAAAAAAACTACAACAACTTTTTAAGACATAGATAATATAATACAATGTAAATAGAATCAACAAAAATTTTTAAAAATGGCATGATGAAGTTAAGGCATAGAATTTTTATTTGCTTTTTTATTTGTTTATGAAAAAAGTGTAAAGTTGTTATTAGGTTAAAATAATGGGTTATAAGACAGTATTTGTAAGCCTCATTGTAACCTCAAACCAAAAAATATGCAATGAATACACAAAAAATAAAAAGCAAGAAACTAAATCATATCATCAGAGGAAATCATCTTCAATAAAGGAAGACAGGAAGGTAAGAAAAAAGGAAGAGAAGAACACAAAACAACAAAAATAATAAAATGGAAAGATTACATCCTTATATACTAACAATAACATTGAGCGTAAATGGACTGACCTCTCCAAACAAGACAGAATGGCTGAATGGATAAACAAACAAGGCCCAATGACTTGTTGCCTACAAGAAGTTCACTTCACCAATAATGACAGATGTCAGCTGAAAATAAAGGTACAGAAAAAGATATTCCATGCCAAAAGAAGCCAAAAAGAAGCAAGATTTGCTATACTTATATCAGACAAAATGAATTTCAAGATTAAAACTGTAAGAAGAGACAAAGAAGGTCACTATTTAATATAGGGGTCAATTTAGCAAGAAGGTATAATAATTTTAAATATATATCCACTGAACACTGGAACACCCAGATATATAAAGCAAATATTATTAGAGCTAAAGAGAGAGATAGGCCCTGATACAATAAGAGCTGGAGACTTCAAACTTCACTTTCAACATTGGACAGATCTTCCAGATAAAAAATCAACAAATAAACATTGTACTTAATCTACACTACAGACCAAATGGATCTAATATATATTACAGAACATTTCTTTCAAAGGATACAGAATACACATTCTTTTACTAAGCACATGGATGATTCTCAAGGACAGGCCATACGTTAGATCACAAAAGAAGTCTTAAAAATTAAAAAAAATTGAAATAATATCAGGCATTTTCTTTGGTCACAATGGAATAAAACTAGAAATTAATAACAAGAAGAATTTTGGAAGCTGTACAAATGCATGAAAATTAAACGATATGCTCCTGGGTGCCCAAAGGGTCAGTAAAGAAATTAAAAAGAAAATTGAAAAATTTATTGAAACAAATGATAGTGGAAATAAAACATACCAAAACCTATAGGAATGCAGCAAAAGCAGTACTAAGAGAGAAGTTAACAGCTTTAAGTGTCAAAATAAAAATAAAGGTAAAACTTCAAATAAACTCTCTAACTATTCATCTCAAAAGAACTAGAAAAACAAGAGCAAATCAAACCCCAACCACTATAAGAGAAATAATAAAGAGCAGAACAGAAGTAAATGAATTTGAAATGAAGAAATCAATAAGAAAGATGAATGAAACAAAACCTTGTTTTTTGAAAAGTTAAAGAAAATTAGTTAACGTTTAGCCAGATTGAGAAAAAAAAAAAAAAAAAAAAAAAAAAAAAAAAAAAAAAAAAACACACCCAGAAACGATAGAAACAAAATTCAGAAATGAAAACTGGTACGGCAGACATTCTAAGGATAATTACTGCCTACTATGAGCAACTATGTGCCAACGAATTAGAAAATCTAGAAGAAAGGGACCAATTCCTAGACACATACAACCTACCAAGATTGAACCCAGAAGAAATCCAAAACCTGAAGACATCAATAACAAGTAATGAGATCAAAGTCATAATAAGAAGTCTGCTAATATAAAAAACCCCAGGACCTGATGGCTTCACTGCTGAATTCTACCAGACGTTTAAAGAAAAACTAATACCAATTCTACTCAAATTATTCCAGAACACAGAGGAGGAGGAATACTTCCAAGCTAATTATATGAGGCCAGTATTACCCTGATACCAAAGCCAGACAAAGATACATCAAGAAAGAGAAAACTATAGGGGAAAATATATGATGGATGCAAAAGTCCTGAACAAAATATGAGCAAGCTGAAGTCAACAATGCATTAGAAAGATCATTCATTGTGACCAAGTGGGATTTACCCATGGGATGCACATATGGTTCGACATATGCAAATCAATCAATGTGATACATCATATCAACAGAATGAAGGATAAAAACTATATGATCATTTCAATTGATGCTGAAAACACATTTGATAAAATTCAATCGTTTTGTGATAAAAAATCTCAAAAACTGAGTATAGAAGGAACATACCTCAACATAATAAAGACCATATGTGACAGACCCACATATCATACTTAATGGGAAAAAATGAAAGCCTTTTGTTGGGAAAAGGTCTTGTGGGATGCCTTCATAAACTGGCCATAAAAATATGGGACAATAAATTGTGGAAAGCCACAAGAGGCCTCTGAGGAGGAAAGCCTCCTAATTGCCATCATGTTCCCATGCTCAGAGCGAGACCCGCTCTCTTATCTGTAAACGCTGTGTTCAAGAAGAAAGACAGTCATTTAAAACGCTGAAATGTGGACACACATGCAGGCTCCCAGTTAAGCCCGCTCCCACTGGCTACTCTCCGATATGCAGTTTGAGCACAAAGGAGATTCATTTAAACAGCTATTGCTATAGATTACGCCTATGACACACTGCCAGCCTTTCGCTGTTTCACCCGGAACAACTGCTTCTTAGATCTAAGTGATTGCACTCAATGAATAGTGTGGAGACCAGAGCTCAGCACCTTTTACAGCCTCCATTTTGTAACTGGCCCCTTGGCTCCCACCTTTATGAACTCTTAACCTGTCTCTTCTCAATCTTTTGTCGCCACTGGACTTCGGTCACCCTACGGGTGGTGCTGAGGCTGGTCCCCAACACCTTTAAGATCTGAAACATAATAAGGATGCCCACTGTCACCACTGTTATTCAACATAGCACTGGAAGTGCTAGCTGGAGCAGTCATTCAAGAGATAGAAATAAAAGACATCCAAACTGGAAAGGAAGAAGTGAAATTATTCTTGTTTGCAGAAGATCTGATCTTATATTAAAAAAATAAAGACTCCACAAAAAAGCTATTAAATTCAGTAAAGTGGCAGGATAAAAAGTCAACATATAAAAATCAATAGAATTTCTATATGCCAACAGTGAACAATCTGAAAAAGAAATAATCAATAGACATAATTGCCACAAATAAAATTAAATACTTAGGGACTAACATAATCAAGGAAGTAAAAGATCCCTATAATGGAAACTACAAAATAATGATGAAAGAGTACATGAAAAAATAAAAAAACATGTTCATGAATCAGAAGAATCAATATTGCTAAAATGTCCATACTACTCAAAGCAGGCTACAGATTTAATGCAATCCATATGAAAACAGCAATGACATTCTTTACAGAAATAAAAAGAATTCTAAAATTCATATAAAATCACAAAAGACCCAGAATAGCCAAAGCTGCTATCCTAAGGAAAAATAACAAAACTGGAGAAATCACATTACCTGACTTCAAATTATACTATAGAACTATAATAGACAAACAGAATGGTATTGCCATTAAAATACATAGATCAATGGGACAGAATAGAGAACCCTGAAACAAATGCATACAACTACAGTGAACTCATTTTCGACAAAGGTACCAACAACATACACTGGGGAAAAGACAATCTCTTCAACAAATGGTGCTGGGAAAACTGCTTATCCATCTGCAGAAGAATGAAACTAGGCCCCTATTTCTCAACATTTACAAAAATCAAATGAAAATTACATTAACAACTTAAACATAACTCTTCAAGCTATTGATCTACTACAAGAAACATTGGAGGAAACCTCCATGGCATTGATTTGGGCAAAAATTTCTTGATCACTAAATACCTCACAAGTACAGGCAACCAAAGCAAAAATGGACAAATGGGATCACATCAAGTTAAAAAGCTTCTGCACAGCAGAAGATAAAATTAACAAAATGAAGAATGAAATGAAGAAACAACCCACAAAATGGGAGAAAATATTTGCGAATGGCTCATCTGACAAGTGATTAATAACCAGAATATAGAAGGAACTCAACTCTATAGAAAAAAAAATGAATAATCTCATCAAAAAAATGGACAAAATATTTGAATAGACATTGCTCAAAAGAAGACATACAAATGGCAAACAAGCATATGAACAGATGCTCAACATCATGGATCATAAGAGAAATGCAAATCAAAACTACCCCAGTTATTGCAGCACTATTCACAATAGCAAAGACTTGGAATCAACCCAAATGTCCATCAGTGACAGACTGGATTAAGAAAATGTGGCACATATACACCATGGAATACTATGCTCCCATAAAAAAGGATGAGTTTGCATCCTTTGTAGGGACATGGATGCAGCTGGAAACCATCATTCTTAGCAAACTATCACAAGAAGAGAAAACCAAACACCGCATGTTCTCACTTATAGGTGGGAACTGAACAATGAGATCACCTGGACTCAGGAAGGGGAACATCACACACCGGGGCCTATCATGGAGAGAGGGGAGGGGGGAGGGATTGCATTGGGAGTTATACCTGATGTAAATGACGAGTTGATGGGTGCTGACGAGTTGATGGGTGCAGCACACCAACATGGCACAAGTATACATATGTAACAAACCTGCACGTTATGCACATGTACCCTAGAACTTAAAGTATAATAATAATAATAAAAAAAAGAATCTCAGAGTAAAGATAATCATAAAAAAAAGACAATAACAAAAGTTGAGCAATAACAAATGGTGGTGAGAATGTGGAAAATAGGATATACACTTATATATTTTTGGTGGGAATGTAATTAGTACAGCCACTATAGACAGCAGTTTGGAGGTTCCTCAAAAAACTGAAAATAGAGCCCCCAGATGATCCATCAATCCCACTGCTGGGTATATACTTAAAGCAAATTAGTATTTTGAGGAGATATCTGCACTCCCAAGATTATTGCAGCAATGTGCACAATATCTAATATTTGGAAGTAACCTAAATGTTCATCTGAGGTAGGAGACAGGGCTTGAACACCAGGCCAAATTGAAGCCTAGCCAAAACACGTCCAGGACAGAAGCATCTCCCCATAAGACACTCCCACCAATGTGCCATGTCAGTTTACCATTGCCAGGGCACCACCTGGCAGTTGCCATGCTTTTCCATGACAACAACCTAACAACCTGGAAGTTACCACCCTCATTCTAGAAATTTCTGCATAAACTGCCTCTTAATTTGCATGTAAATACAGTGGGTACAAATATGAGTGCAGAACTGCCTGTGAGCTACTGTCTAGGCATATGCCTATGGTGTAGCCCTGCTCTGCAAGGAGCAGTCTCTGCTGCTGCTGTACATTGCCACTTCAATAAAAGTTGCTGCTTAACACTACCAGCTTGCTCTTGAATTCTTTTCCGGGTGAAGCCAACAACCCTCCTGGGCTAAGTCTCAATTTTGGGCCTTGGCTGTCTTGCATTATTACATCAACAGATGAATGGGTAAGGAAAATGTTCTACTTATACACTGTGAAGTACAATTCAGCTATAAAAAAGAATGAGATCCTGTCATTTGCAACAACCTGGATGTGACCGGAGATTATATTGAGTGAGATGCTCATTGCCAGGTGTCGCCCTGGCAATGGTAAACTGACATGCACGCTGGTGGGCGTGTCTTATGGGGAGATGCTTCTGTCCTGGAGCTGTTTTGGCTAGTATTGAATTTAACCTGGTGTCCAAGCCCTGCCTCCAACGTTGAGTTCTGCCTTTTACCTCACATGGATACCTAGGTTGCTTCCAAATCAATAAGCCAGGCACAGAAAGACAAAAATTGCAAGTTTTCACTTATTCACTGCATCTAAAATCAAAACTACTGAATTCATAGGAAAGAGAATAGAAGGATGGTTACTAGAGGCTGGGAAGGGTAGTACATGGCTGGGGGTGTGATGGGGATAGTTAATGTGTAAAAAAATAAATAGAATGAATAAGCTCTAGAATTTAGTAGCATAACAGGGTGACTACAGTCAATAATGATTTAATTGGCCAGGTGCGGTGACTCACGCCTGTAATCACAGCACTTTGGGAGGTTGTGGCAGGCATATCACAAGGTCAAGAGATCAAGACCATCCTGGCCAACATGGTGAAACCCCATCTTTACCAAAAAATACAAAAATTAGCTGGGCATGGTGGCATGCACCTGTAGTCCCAGCTACTTGGGAGGCTGAGGCAGAAGAATCACTTGGATCCAGGAGGCAGAAGTTGCAGTGAGCCGAGATCATGCCACTACACTCCAGCCTGATGACAGAGCAAATCTCCATCAAAAAAAAAGAAAAAGAAAAGAACAGAAAAGAAAAGATTTAATTGTACACTTTAAAATAACTAAAAGAGTGTAATTGGATTGTTTGTAACTCAAAGGGTAAATGTTTGAGGAGATGGATATCCCAGTCTCTATGATGTGATTATTTCACATTGCATGCTTGCGTCAAAACATCTCATGTACTGGACAAATATATACACCTTCTTTGTACCCCCAAAATTAAAAATAAATTTAAAAATTATACATTTTTTTCTCTGTAACAAGGCCTATACCAGAATCCAATCAGAAAACAGAAAATACATAGTAATTTGAACAGGAAAAATTTAATATGAAGAATTAACTAGAGTTTGGAATGATGGGCTTTGGCTAGTAAGAGGTTGTTTTAGTCCATTCTTACACTGCTATAGAGAACTACCTGAAAGTGGGTAAATTATGAGGAAAAGAGTTTCAATTGACTCACAGTTCCACAGGATTAACAAGAAGTATGACTGGGAGGCCTCAGGAAACTTGTAATGATGACATAAGGCAAAAGGGAAGCACGCACATCTTACATGGTGGAGCAGCAGAGAGAGAGTGAAGAGGTAGTGCCATACACATTTCAACCATCAGATCTCATGAGAACTTACTATCATAAGAACAGCAAAGGGGAATCTGCCCCCAAGATCCAATTACCTCTCAATGCCCTTTCCCTGACACATGGGTTACAATTCAACATGAGATTTGGGTGAGAACATGGAGTCAAACTATATCAGAGATAAAGAAAATTCTAGAAAATACAGAAATAATAGACATAGTGGATGGCTATTACAACTAACAGCAAAATCCACAAAAGAACCCCATCACCTCCCACCCACTGCTGAGAGTCCAATTTCATTGGAGAGTAGTACTGTGCATGGCAGAATGGCAGAGAAGCTTGCTGAGATACTGTGCCAAAGACACTTGCTAGAAATACGCCTTCTGGAGTACCAGGCATAGTCATCACCAGAGAGGTTCTGTGTACTTGGAATTTTGCTCTAAAGCCATCCAAGAGATTGCTGGGGGAAGCTGCGCATGGGAATGTGCTGTGTGCCAGTGTCACTGGGTGCTGTCCTGTACTGACAAACTTAACTTCATGTCAGCTAGCAAAGGGAAACAATACAGCATCCAGCTACATAATTGCAGACCTGGAAATGAAGGACAGATTTGGAGCTGAGCAGTAATAAATTGATAACTGGCACACCAGTCATTCCACTCCTAGATATTTATGTAAGAGAAATGAAAAGATGTCTTTACAAAGATGACTATTAAGAAGAATATTTACATCAGATTTATTCTGAATAATCCTAGACTAGAAGTGTCATATAGTGGAAAACTACTTAGAAATAAAAGAGAACACAATTCTGATCCTAAACAACCAGGATAAATCTTAAAAATATTATGTTGGGCCAAAGTTGTCATACATAAACTATATAGTGATATAATATAATTTTAAAGTATTAACAAGGCAAAAACGTATCTGTATTGTCATCAGTAACATGGGAAAGACTAAAGAATAGGATTTGGGGGCAAAACCAAGAAATACAGATAAAAATGTGGTATCGGGATAAAAAGGTATTTTCTAAGCAAGATGGCTATGGAAGAAGTGATAAGGGAATCATTGATAGATTTAACAACATTTCTGAATTATTTTTAAAAAACACAGTTCTCTGAATTTCGTGGAATCAAAAGTGGTAGGCACATATTTTGAGATGTCTCTCTTCTCTTCTATTCTTCCCTAGTTTTCTTTAGAAATTGTGTGGGTGCGAGCATGCACATGGGCAAATTTCTTTACACACCAGAAAAAAATCAGATATTATAGTCAAAAGAATGTTCTACTTAATGACATAGTGAATTTAATGTTTTAATGAAAACACACGAGTACTTTTTCAACAGGATAATTCTACTGCATAGTAACGTGATATTTGGTGACCATTATAGATGATTATTAATGTAATGGATACTTTTCTCCAGATTTCCTGGTAAGAGATGTGGTGAGGTATTTCTCTGAATTTATGCATCTGAAATATGCCTACCAAGTCCAGAGCCTTAAACAGAGATCTTCTTTCTGAGCTGCTGTCTTGTTTAATAACCTGTAAATGAAACTCTTATTGCTTCTTTGCCTCTCATTTATGAGCACCATTATTTCTCACAGTGGGTTGTCTTTGTCAGAAAATAAAGGTAGAAGAAGTTTTTGAGCTTGTCAGAGATTTATTGATATAAATGAGAAAAAAAGTTGGGCCAAAATTAATGACAGTGGTTTTCTGTATAGGGTAAGGAGAACATGTTTTTAAAATGATGGCTCATTTTCAGATATATGATTCTGCCTTGGAACAATAACTCTCTTCTGTTACTATGCTCTGATTTCAAGTTTACATGCTCATTTACTGTAGTTTTATGCTGTCTTAAGAAAAACAACAAAAGTTGGCTACATAAACAAGCAGAGGCCATCTGTCTTGAAACTCAGCATTTAAAAAGTTTTGTGGATATTGTTTTGTGATCATCAAACTACAGTATTTGGATTTAAGAAATCTTGTTGTTCATTATCAAACTGAACCATGACGGAGGCATGAGCATGATAAAATGAGTGATTATCAGAACCAATCAGGTTTGTATTGTTCATAGTAATTTCAGCAAA
Organism: Rhinopithecus roxellana; assembly: GCF_007565055.1. Classification (NCBI taxonomy): domain Eukaryota; kingdom Metazoa; phylum Chordata; class Mammalia; order Primates; family Cercopithecidae; genus Rhinopithecus; species Rhinopithecus roxellana. The sequence goes on along the minus strand of NC_044562.1, from coordinate 50,460,625 downwards.
TACACAATTTGAAGGCTTATTGCTCCCTTGTCTCTCATCAGCAGAGAATAAGGAAATTAAATCTGTAGAAAACATAAGTTTACTTGATACCTCAACATTTAAAAAGCCCCTTTGGAGTAATTTGGGTTATAATAACTACGTTTCCCTAATTGAAGAAAAATCACCACTTATATAGCTAATTAGTCTGAGAAATGTTGATGCTTTAGTCAAAGTAGCAAATATTGACTGGAAGAGTCATGTATCTGCTAACACGGAAACGCTTTTATCTCTGGTATTTTAAATGAATTTGTGACCTACATTCACGTTTCTTTTTAGTATTACTAATGTGATCAAATTCCAAGTTATTGTATCTATGTCCCTCATTTTTCTTGTTTATAGAAAAACTTTTATATTCAGATTTTAGTAGTGAAGGAATTATAGTTTCTAATGCTTTAATAGCTTTCAAAATAAGAAAGAGAAGAGTAAAAGTAGAGTTGAATGCATTGTTGGTTGAAATGCCACTTTAGAAAATGGAGTTTGATTTATTTCAAGGATAGATTTAGTGAGAGTAAGGGAAAGCAGGTTTAAGAGCTAAAACACTTTTAATGACTCTTTAGCAGCTTCTGTTTCTTTTCGGGAGGGAGGTCTCAGGAAATGATGACTTGCTGAGAATTTTGATGACTGATCTTGCCATGGAGAACTTTGCAAGTTTGTGGGCTTAGAATTCAACTTTTTTCCTAGCTGCTGAAGTTGCTGTCTGTTATTTAGCATTCACTCTGATGTTTCTTATCAGTATTGACAAATATGCTTATGGGACAAACTGAGTGTTAAGAGCACAGCTTTAGATGATTTACACAAAAAATGTGGGGACTATAAACCATTTCTTCTCTGCTGTATGATTACTGACTTAAATTTCCAATATAATTAGCTTCAGGTAAGGGTAAATACCAATGCACATTTGTGTTGAATTTTTGTTCAACTAATATAGTTAACCAATGAGGTGTTAAACGTGTTGGAAGGTAGACTATCAATAAACAAATTAAACTATTTTAGGAACAAATCTGATACTTTCTAAAAAAAATTAATGCCCACGTTTGAAGTAGAAGAAGGAAGGAGATTCTTTATTATGGGAAGGATGGAAACCAATAAGCCAATTTCCTAAGTTTTATCAAGCAAGAAGCTGTGTGTAAGTAGAAGCTCTAAGCAATGGATCATATGTGATTGTGTCATGCACAACATTGGCAAATTGATTTTTGTTAGCTTTCCTAGACCTCTCACATAAATTTGATAACTCATTTTGCTGTTGAGGAAACTGAGGTTACTTAGAAGTGCTAGGATTATAATATATTTGATATGGCTAACATAGGACAGTTAGGGTATCAGTAGCAGTTTCTGATTTTCTGTGCTTTGTAAAATCATGAGTTCTGTTTTGACCTTGGGTACTTTTCACAAAGTGAGGTTATATAATGGATACTTTGTTTTTCAGACTGGAAGTCTGTATTGATTGATGAAATGCTCCAAGTATTTTGGGAAAATTGAATGTCTTGAGAGTTTTAATCTAGAGTCCCTACATCCAACTCCCAACTGTTTCCTATTCTCCAAAAGTCTACTCCTTTACACAAATAAATGTTTCTGTTTAGAGTTACTAGATTCTACTGTGGCAGTGAACCCCATGTGGATGAGAATAAATGAGGGAATCCTATTGTGTTTGAGATTTAAGCTGCTGAGTTTCCCATAAAGTTATATTCTAGGTGTTTTTAATTTCCTTCTCTTAGTTTTGGTAACTGAATATAGTTTTACCAGTCTACCACAATAAAGTATTATTTAAAAGTATATATTAATAAATATAAGTTTGTTTTCTTATCAAATGACAGTTATGTTTCCAAGTTCGTCATTTATTTTTCCTGGTTTTGCATTTATGTGACAGGAATGACTTACTTCACTATACATTTCTATTTAGCCAGAGAACATCATCACTAATTTTGAAAAAGATTATGCTTTGAGAACCTAAACATTTTAAACATCAGTGGCAGGTATGCAGATGGAAGTAAGTTATATTTTGAAACTGCTTTAAAAGATTCATATAAAAACAATGACATGTATATAATTTTTATGCTATATACCATATAAAGAACAAAGGAAAGGAACTACTCTGTTACTTAAAAAATAACATTTTTTCCCCTGAAACCTTAAATTTTCCTCAAAAATTAATATGTGCATTACAGAAAAATAGAAGTGCAAGAAGCAAAGAATGCAAAATCTTCCAAAATTTTAAGGAGTTTACAGTTTGATGTGTCTTTCTGAGTCCTTGTAGATGTACAAAGACAAACAAGCATACAGCTTCATGTGGTTTCAATTCTGAAGTATGTATTGCTTTTTTATGTTATGAATGTTTACTAATTCTAAGTCCTAAAGCCATGATAACCAAGAATATACGCCAATCACTCAATCAAGAAAAAGTATAATTCTGACTTTTATGGGGGCAAAATTTCATAAAGACAAACTTGGCAAAAGGCATTTGAATAAATATTGGTAGAGTTACATGAAAATACTGTGTTGGCCAGGCACAGTGCTCACATCTGTAATCCCAGCACTATGGGAGACTGGGCGGCAAGATCACTTGAGGCCAGGAGTTTGAGACCAGCCTGGCCAACAGAGCAAGACCTTGTCCCTACAATTTTTTTTTTTTTTAATTAGCCAGGCATGGCGGTGCGTGCCTGTAGTCCTAGCTACTTGGGAGCCTGAGGCAGGAGGATGTCTCGCACCCAGGAGTTTGAAACCACAGTGAGCTTTAACTGCACCACTGCACTCCAGCCTGAGACCCAGACTGTCTCAAAAAAAAAAAAAAAAAAAAAAAAACTACACATTTCCTTAATGCTCAATTTAAAATGTGGCAAGAGAATACAAGTATGATGCTTCTGTGAGAATTTATTGTCAGATCTATACTATTAAAATATCAGGAAGAAAATGTTCCCATCAAATTATTTAATAGTGTATTCATATAGCCCCAAAATTATAATTTTGAAAAAGATTATGCTTTGAGAACCTAAACATTTTAAACATCAGAGGCAGGTATGCAGATGGAAGTAAGTTATATTTTGAAACTGCTTTAAAAGATTCATATAAAAACAATGACATGTATATAATTTTTATGCTATATACCATATAAAGAACAAAGGAAAGGAACTACATATACACATGTGTATAACACATACACATCAATGGATATTATTATATAATGAATGTGTATACAACTGCATAATCCCACTCCGCACTTTCTTTTGTCCCTCCCCACTAACCCAGTGAACAACCCTGATGCTTTAACAATTCCCTGTCCATAATGCTTATTATTATTAATTATAATATATCTACAAATCAGTTAACTCTGCTATTTATCACAAATTGCTACCTCAATATATTGAAGATCTTAGATGTTAAGAAATAAACAATACACATTGTTCTTAATAAACACAGGCACTTACAAAATACCCATGTATAGAACTTTGGTCTGTGCTATCTTCCACAAAAGGATATACTATCAAGGAGTCCATTTTTCTTCTTCCACCGTCTCAGTGACTAAGCATAAAAATGCACCTAGCGGCCGAACGCGGTGGCTCACGCTTGTAATCCCAGCACTTTGGGAGGCTGAGGCGGGCGGATCATAAGGTCAGGAGATCGAGACCATCCTGGCTAAAACGGTGAAACCCCATCTCCACTAAAAATACGAAAAATTAGCAGGGCGTGGTGGCAGGTGTCTGTAGTCCCAGCTACTATGGAGACTGAGGTAGGAGAATGGCCTGAACCCACGAGGTGGAGCTTGCAGTGAGCCGAGATCACGCCACTGCACTCCAGCCTGGGCGACAGAGCCAAACTCCATCTGTCAAAGAAAAAAAAAAAGTGCCTAGCTCCAAAAGATTGATTGATAAAAAGCACTTCCCAAAGATAGTACTTCTTAATCAATGAACAAAAGTCTATTTATAAATAGGTTATTTTTATAGTCTCTACTTTTGGACACTTAGGAATCATTTGTTTTATAAATATAGATCAATATTAACTAAAATGCACATACAGAACAATAGTTAGACCATCTCCTCTGGTTTAACAGCTCCTGGGTATAGAACCCTACTCTCTGCCTCTGCCACCCAGAGAACAGTCCCATTCCCAAAAGGAAAATATCCATATGACTTCCTAACAAAAAGGTGTTTTTATAGCCTCTGCTTTTAATACATGTTGTGTACTTAAAACATCTAGAAAGGCTAGATATTTAAAATAAAGCTTGTTTGTGCACTATATACACAATAGCATTGAATAAATTGCACATATAGGCCAAAGACTAATATAAGAGCTTCTTTTCAATAGGAACCTCTTAGCCTAGAACCTTTTCTTTTTGTACCCCTCTCAACCCACTCTACAAGTGTAAGCATCTGTAATGCTTAGAGATGATTTTAATAATTTTACATCCACAAGTCATTTTCAGAATATAAATTTTTACACAAAATACGTTAGTTTATAAACTTTGTCATACAGTGGCAATCTCCTTAACTCCTGATGTAAAATTAAGACTTGTTTTTCCATTATATTTGCATATGCATATAAGGCAAGTACATAGACCTAGTCACCTCACTATAAACTAACTGGAGTAGAACATTTGCACTTCATTCTCTCCTTCCTCCCCTGAAACCAGTGTACAGACATAATGTACTACCCAAAGAAGTGGTCTGGTCACTTCATTTCTAAAAGAAATGTTTCACATAAACTTCAAGAGTATTTAAAAATTATCAAATTAAAATTTGTTTAGTGAAAACAAAATATATACAGTATAGCAAAGTGAAAATTCACATTAGGATGTAGGGCATCAGATAATTAGAAATTTTCTAGTACACAGCAGAAAACTTTTGCAATTTCTTTCCTCCCATCTTCTTCAACCCGATAAGTACACACAATATAATGCTCAAAGTAGTAGTTTAACAATTCCATTTCCAACGATAGTATTACATAAGTTTTAAAAGCTATTTACAAAGTTTTTTTAATATCTCTACTTTTAAATATAGCTGACACTTCGGAACATCTAGAAAGACTGTGTACTCCAAATAGGAACTTGTCCACTATAAATAATACCATTAAATAAAACTACACAAAGAATTCTAATCAGAAAGTCTCTAAATATGACCATTCTGACCTTGAATTATTCCTTTCTTTCTTCTTTTTATGACCATTCCAGTGGCCAAGTACAGATATATGCAATATGAAATATAATTGAACAAATCCATATCCAAGTTATTTACAGAAGTCAAGTCTTCCTATGAGTTCCGAAACAAAGTGTATAAAATGTGCTGATCTTATTTTTACTAAATCTACTGTGTCATACATTGGCAATCTTTTTAACATATCTAGTAACTATTAATAGATGTTGGAAAATTAGGAGTCATTTTTCTATTGTATATGCTACATATACAGCAAAACAAAATACACATAACTTCCGGAAAGTGGTTTATTTGAAAGTGTCTGTCTATTAATAACACTAAGAAAATTACCTTTTGTAATTTCTTCCTTCCCACTTTTGTTAAACCATTGAATAATATTGATGGTGGTATACTGGTCTTGGAAGTATTTTTTTAAAGTAAGGAAGAAGGAATTACAAAAGATAATTTTCTTAGTATTATTTTCAACACAATATTTTGAAGTATGTCGACATTGGGAAATGGTTCAATTAAGTCAATTAAAATATGCATTACTTCACATTCTTATTTTTGTAGTAAGAACTATTAAAATCTATTTTTTTCAGGGATTTTCAAGGATACAATACATTGTTATTAACTGTAGTCACCATGTTGCACAATACATCTCTTGAACTTATTTCTCCTTAACTAAAATTTTGTATCCTTTGACCAGCCCAGCATCTCTCAGCCCCCTATACAACCCCTAGTCCCTAGTAACCAGCATTCTACTCTCTACTTCTATGAGTTCAACTTTTTAGATTCCACATATAAGTGAGATTTTTTCATTATTTGTCTTTTTGTGCCTTGATTATTTCACTTTACATGATGCCCTCCAAGTTTATCTATGTTGTGACAAATAGCAAGTTATCCCTCTTTTTTAAGGCTGAATAGTGTTCTATTTTGTGTATGTACCACATTACCTTCATCCAGTGATAAATACATAGGTTGTTTCTATATCTTGACTACTGTGAGTAATACTGCAATGAACATGGGAGTGCAGACATCTCTTTGACCTACTGATTTCATTTCGTTTTCATATACACCCAGTAGTGGGATTGCTGGATCATATGGAACTTCCATTTTTAATTTTTTGAGAAACCTTCATACTGTTTTTGATAAAGGCTATACTAATTTACATTTCAGCATGTGGAAAAGTCCCCTTTTCTCCACGTCCTTGCCAAAGCTTATCTTTTTTCTTTTTGGTAACAGCCATTCCAACAGCTGTGTGATGATACTGTGGTTTTGTGTTGCATTTTTTCTGATGATTTGTGCCTTAGTCCATTTGTGCAGCTATAACAGAATACCTGAGCCTAGGTAATTTATAAAGAATAGAGACATATTTCTTACAGCTCTGGTGGTTAGAAAGTCAAAGTCTTCCCATCAGGTGAGGGCCTTCCTTCACCAAATGTGAAGCATCTTTCACCATCTGGTGAGCGTCATCCCATGGTGAAAAGTGGAAGAGCAAGATAGTGTGAAAGCACCTACATGTGAGAGAAGGGGACCCAAACTCATTATATTTTTCAGGAACTCACTCCATCAATAATGGCATTAATTCATTAATGAGGGCAGGACCCCCATGACCTAATCATTTCTTAAGGGTCCCACCTCTCAACACTGTTGCATTGGAGATTAAGTTTCCAACACACGAACTTTAGGGAACACATTCAAACCACAGCATTTAGTGATGTGAAACATTTTTTAATATACCCGTGGGTCACTTGTATATCCTATTTAGAGAAATATCTATTCAGGTGCTTTTCTCATTTTAAAATCAGGCTATTTTGTTGTCTTGCTTGTAAGTTGTTTGAATTCCTTATATATTTTGAATATTCCCTAACAGATGTACAATTTGCAAATATTTTATCCCATTCTGTATGTAGTCTCCTTACTTTGCTGATTGTTCCTTTGTTGTGTGGGAGCTTTATAGATTGATGTACTCTCATTTGTCTATTTTTGGTAGTGTTACCTCTGCTTTGGGGATCATCTCCAAAAAATCATTGCCCGGACTAATGCCATAAAACTATTCTGTAAGGTTTTCTTGTAGTAGTTTTACAGTTTGTCTTTAGTTCATTTTGAGTTAATATTTTATATGGTATGAGATAAAGATCTAATTTCATTCATCCACGTAGGAATATCCATGGGGTATTCAACACCATTTATTGAAGAAACTGCTGTTTTCCTATAGTGTGTTCTTGGTGCTTCAGCAAAAATCAATTGAGTGTAAATACCTGTATTTATTTCTGGTAATTTCAATTCTGTTCCATTTGTCTATATGTATCTTTTTTATAGCTTTGTAGTAGATTTTGTCACTGGTTGTATGATGCCTCTCACTCTGTCTTCTCAACTTGAGATTGCTTTGGCTATTCAGGTTCTTTCGTGGCTTCATGAGAATGTGACGATTTTTTGTCTATTTCTGTACAAAAAATGTTACTGGAATTTTTATAGAGATATCACTCAATCTGTAGGCTGCTTTGGGCAATATGGATATTTTAACAATACTAATTATTCAATAAACAGGATATCTTTCCATTTATTTGTTTCTTCTTTATTTTTTTCATCAATGTTTTATAGTTTTCAAGGTGTTGGTCTTTTATATTTTGGTAAAATTCATTTTTAAGTATTTTATTTTTGTAGTGATTGTAAATGGAATGGTTTTTCTCTTTCTTTTTCAGATACTTTATTGTTAGTATGTAGAAATACTACTTATTTTTGTATACTGATTTTTATATTCAGTAACTTCATTATTAGTTTTAAGTTTTTTTGGTAGAATCATTAGGGTTTTCTTTATAAAAGATTATATTGTCTGTAAACAGGGACATTCTGCCTCTTCATTTCAAATTTGGATGTCTTTTATTTCTTTTCCTTGCCTTATTACCTTACTAGTACTTCCCCTACTATATTGAACGAAGCCATGAGAGTGGGAATCCTTGTCCTGTGCCTAATCTTAGAGAAAAAGCTTTCTACTTTTCATCATTAAGTATAATGTTAGCTGTGCGGTTCTCATATTGATTTTTATTGTATTGAAATAAGTTCTTACTATACTTAATTTGTTGAGAGTTTTTATTGTGAAAGGATTTTGTATTTTATAAAATGCATTTCCTTTACCTATTGAGGTGATCATGTGTTTTCGTTCTTCATATTGTAAATGTGGTGTATCACATTTATACATTGCTTGTGTTGAATCACCCTTGCATTCCTGGAATAAATTCCACTTGATCATAGTGAATGATCAATGTGCTTTTGAATTTGGTTTTCTAGTGTTTCGTTAGGATTTTGCATCTATGTTCATCACAGATATTATCCTGAAATTCTGTTCTTTCATAGTGTCTTGTCTGGCTTTGATATCAGCCCTCATAACATGATTTTAGAAATATCCCCCATCTTCCATTTTTGAAAGAGCTTGAGAATGAATAATATTCATTCTTTGTAAAATGTTTGGTTGAATTCAGCAATGAAACAATCAGGTCCTGGGCTTTTCTTTATGGGAGACCTTTTGTTATTGACTGAGTCTCCTTACTCATTATTGATCTGTTCAGATTTTCTATTTCTTCATGATTTACTCTTGGTAGATTGTACATGCTTAGAAATGTATCCATTTCTCCTAGGTTGTCCAATTTTTTGACCCTTAATTTATAATATTCTCTTATGGTCCTTTTTCTGTGGGATCATTTATAATGTCTCATTTTATATTTCAAATTTTATTTATTTGAGTCTTCCTTTTATTCTTAGTTTACCTTCTCTTTTCAAAAAAAAAAAAAAACTGATTCAGTGTTGACCTTCCTATTGTTTTTCTAGGTTTCTATTTTATTTATTTTAGCTCTGATCTATATTATTATTATTTTCTTCTTTCTACAAAATGTGGGCTTAATTTGTTCTTCTTTTTGTAATCCTTTGGTGTATAATGTTAGGTCATTTATTTGAGATCTCTTTTCTTTTTTATGTAGACATTTTTTGCTGTGAACTTCTCTCTTGTAACTGCTTTTTCTGCATTTTATAAATTTTATTACATTGTGTTTTCATTTTTCTTTGTCTCAACAAGTTTTTAAATTTCTCTTTTAATTTCTGCTTTGGCCCATTGGTTGTTCAGGAACATGTTGTTTAACTTCCACATATTTGTAAGTTTTTTTTTTTTTTAATTTCCCTTTTTATTGATTTCTAGTTTTACACCATTTTGGTCAAAAGAGATACTCGATATGATTTCAGTCTTCTTAAAATTTTAAAACTTGTTTTATGGTCTAACATTGGTATATCCTGGAAAATGTTCTGTGAGCACTTGAGAAGAACATGTACTCTGCTGTAGTTGAATGGAATGTTCTCATAGAAGTGGTTTAACAGCTCCATTTTTAAGAGATGATATTTCCTACAAATTTTGTAAAAAGATATTTACATAGTGCTATTTTACTACATCTGCCATAAACCTGGACTGGCTATTTTACATAAGAACTTAATTGATTTGCTATGTATGATAGTCTTGAATAAACTGCATATATGTAACAATAGTAATAACTTGTGAATAATACCTTTTAATATGAACATTCTGGAATGCTTCTCTCTCTCCCTTCTCCATCAATCCAGTTGTTTTATAATGCTCACATTTTTAGAAGGCAATCTTTTCTATGAATTTAATACAAAATGTACTGTGAAAGAAACAAGTAGGCTAGGCACAGAGGCTCATCCCTGTAATCCCAGGACTTTAGGAGGCTGAGGCAAGCAGATCATTCGAGGTCAGGAGTTCGAAACAAGCCTGACCAACATGGTGAAATCCCCGTCTTTACTAAAAATATAAAAATTAGCCAGGCGTGGTGGCACACACCTGTATTCCCAGCTACTCGGGAGGCTGAGGCAGAAGAATTTCTTGAGCCTGAGAGGTAGAAGTTGCAGTGAGCTGAGATCACGCCACTGCACTCCAGCCTGGGTGACGGAGTGAGACTCCATCTCAAAAAAATATATATATAATATATATATATGTGTGTGTGTGTGTGTATTATATATATTTGACATTTATTAAAGAATGGTGTGGCAGATTTTATTTGTGAGGAGTGGGGAGGCCGCTCTAATATTTAGTAGGGGAGAAAGATTAGGCTGAATTCTAAGTACAAAAAGGACAAGTGGAAATTAATAGCTAAGAAGCAGAGGTGTAGATTTTTGGATGGGAAATTACTAAAAGGAAGGAAATATCAGAAGAAAAGGGGATTCTGGCTAAACTGACTTGACAGAATTTTTGCTGAAGGCAGGACAGGGTGGTAAAATATTGAGTGTGGAGGATAAAGAATTTGATTAGATATCAAGCATGAGGGATTTTTGCCAAACTAACTCATCAGGCTTCTTGCTAAAACTGGAGTAAATAGTACACTAATAGAGCCCAAGTTTCAAAGTAGTGAGAAAGGACTCAGAGGAGCCCGATTCAAGTTGGGTCAAAAGAAAGTCTTTGCCAATCCTTGTTTTCCCATTCTCCTTTTTATATGTTGGAAAACTGTAGAACATCTAAAGACAAGACCTTGTGAAATCAGGACTCATCTTTCCATTACATACACTGTGTGTGCACAGCAAAAACGAACAAAATGCGCAGACGCATGGGGCGATAATCTTATTTAACTATAAAAACAGTGACAAATAATGCTTTGCACTGTGTATTCCCCCCTGTTCTCCTGAAAGCAGTGCACAAAGTGTAAACTGCTCGGGGAAATGGTTTGGCCATTTAACTTAAACATAGCATTATCAGTATTTCAAAGAATTTTAATAAAAAGATATTTACCAAATGCATTAGCTTACTTTTAACATAGCACTTCAGAATGTCTGGAAAGACTAGCTATTTCAAGAAAGGTACTTAGCATCAACTATATAAACAGTAGTGAAGAATAACATGCACTTCAGAACAATGATTATGATATAAATTTGACTTTTAAATATGAGTAGTGTGGCATAGTGCCTTTCTTCCTTTTCATGGTAGGAGATTCTGATGATTCTTTTGTTTTGATTTGTGCTTCTGTATGATATTGGGATATATGTTTTCTTCTCTGCCATTTATAATTATATACATTTGCATGAACGTGGGTATTATGTTAGCTTTTAGCTCCCTCATATATGAATTGAATATGTTAGACATACTTTCTTCTCAACACACCAATTATGGATGAAAAATTTCTTCAATTTTCTAATCAGCCTCTTCACAGTTCTTCGCTCCATCTCCTCTTCTCTCTAACCCATTGATCAAATGTGGAGATGTCACTTCTGGAGACGGTCTAACAATTCCATTTCCAAAAGTCGTTCCCAGAAGGCATTTCTTTATGACTTTATTTTATTTTTTTCACAAAAGGTCATTTACAAGTCATGTGATTTTAACTCTGCCTTATTTTATGTTGACACATTCTTTAAGGCTTAAACGTGGAAAAATAAGTTGCATATTTAAAGGTGGGACTTTAAAAAAAAGTTGAGAGCAGCCTTCCCTCCAACCCCATATTATGTACACAGGCCTTCTATGAAAAGCAGTAAATCTCCCCAAATGGTGGCTCATCCTTCCTATTGGTCAAATATGGCCCATTATTCTTTCTACCCTGTCTTCTAATATCAAGGTAGGGTAGAAGGAAGACCAGCTGCCTGCGCATCATTTCCCCACTGCCATCTTGTAGGGCTCTGCTCCTTTGCCCATCACCACTGGGACTAGGTGGTTTCTCATTCATGTGGAACACAGTGGTAACCCCTGGTTCCCAGATCTGCACAGCCCCTAGCCTGAGACAACTGAGCTCACATACATACTGATCTGCCTGCTTTCAGGTGGCTTTCACTCTTCTTGTCCAGCCACGTCAACACCATCAGGCCTCAAGAACGGTTGTAGTGGCTGCTGAGACAGAGGTGGTCATGGAGAGCTTCAGGTGTCCCACAGGATGTGAGCCACATCACTCTGGTCTCCAGCTCACCTGCTGACTAGGTAAGAGGTATGGATTTGTGCTCCTCCTTACAAGCTTTCTGATAGAATTTTTCTTCCTTCTAAGTAAACATATTAGGCATGCAAATATTCAGTTAGGTTCTCCAAATAATAGACATTAAAATCAAACTTGACTTCAAGCCTAAACCTTTCTAGATTTCTTGTCTGCTAATTCGCAATCTTTCATTAATAAGGCTGAAGAAAGTGCTTACAATAGTGAGGTGAATCTCACTAGAATTATTTGCATAAGAAAATACATATCAGGAAAATATGATGAAATATTTTTAAGCTTGAACCTAATAGACTTTTGATATTTTGTAAAGTAAAACATAGTGACCCTACAAAATGTGTGATATGATTGGGCGCAGTGGCTCATGCCTGTAATCCCAGCACTTTGGGAGGCCAAGGTGGGTTGATCACGAGGTCAGGAGATCAAGACCATCCTGGCTAACACGGTGAAACCCCATCTCTACTAAAAAATGCAAAAAATTAGCCGGGTGACTTAATTTATTCATGGTTCTAGCTTAAACCAAGTTTAAATGGCACATAGATTAAGGTGTCTGATTAATGTATCTGAGAGGCTAGATGTTGGCGAGTCTAAGGTACAGTCCTTAAAGATTCATCATTAAGATTTTTGAAAATATGGAGTATATGAGGGTCATTTAAATAATCTATAAATTTGTCTTTAACAGTGAAGCAGCATCAATGCTTCTGTCAACCAGCTTTGATTATTCCAAAGAGCTTAGAAGTGCAAAGAGGAGTCAGTCTATAAATAAAACCTAAGCTGCCACCTTAATAGTAAACTCTTATTTATTGACAGCTTATATTTATTGCATTACAATGGAATACCACGATGACAATACTAGGGTGAAATAGAGATGAGCAGTTCTTTTTGTCCTAAGGCTAGAATTTGGAAAGTGCTATGATGGGATAAGTATCAGCTACAGATATTATGGCAGTGGTGGCCCGTCTAGAGCAGCTGCTGCCATGATGCTGGCTGCAGCTGGGGAGGTGCAGCCAGCATCATGAGGTGGGAACCCTGCCCCCTTCTGAGTTCATGGGCAGGAGTCCCGCACTTCATGGTGCAGCTGCAGCCACCCAGCCATGGCTGAGGACCTGGGCATCACTCTGCTCTTGGGGGCCCAGGAAGCCTCTTGCCCATGCGGGCTTAGGGGCCCAGGAAGCCTCTTGCCCCTGAAGGCTTGAAAGTGCCTGCTCCCACTCCCTACTCCTGCTCAAATTTTGGAGCAAAATTGAAGCTGATCCCTGATGCGATTACAACCCAGTCAGGTGTGCATGCACTCAGGGTGGCACTGACACACCAGCCCCCTGCCACCTTGGCCCCCTCTGGATTTTGGGTAACAATGAGCAAAGGAGGGAAGACAAGGGTGGCTCCACGTGGGCCTGCAGGCACCCCTCCGCATGAACAGCCTGGGTACTATGGACAACATGACTGATGGTGGCAAGAGGCAGGCAGGCTCCTGGGCAGAAAAGGGCAGGTCCTTGGTGAAGCCCCACCTTCAAGCCAGGGATGGCCGGAAGCCTAGAGCCTGGGCTGCCAGGTCTGTGAACCGAAGTGAGAACTTATAGTGCTTTTCCAGGCCCATCCATGGCTGCACATGGACAGATCAGCATGGACTTCATCCCTTCTGAAGCCCCTAAAAACCCTGGAGTCAGCCGCAACTTGGGGATATGACCTGCCTGTGGGAAGGAGCTACCCACTCTGGGTCTCCTCTTGGCTGTGAGCTGCACACTTGTAGGGATGACCTGCCTTTGGAAAGGAGCTGTCCTTTGTATGTCTCCTGAGAACTGTTCAACGGCTCAGTGAAGCTCCTCTCTACCTTGCTCACCCTCCAGTTGTCCATGTACTTTGTTCTTCCTGGACACAGGACAAAAACTCAGGACCTGCCAAATGGCAGGACTAAAAGAGCTGTAACACAAACATGGCTGAAACATGCCCTCCACCACATCCTGCTCACCACATCATAGGCAATGGGGACAGATGAGTTGTGGCCTTTCAGGGAGCACAGACCTAGGGGATCACTGAGCCAGGACTGTGACACCCTCTGTGGAGTTCTGTGGTTCTTGACATCTCCAAGCTTCTGAGTGCTACTGCATTTCCCTTGTCCAGATATGGGTACCTGCAGCAGAAGCTGTATGCAGCACATCTGGTCCAGCTGCAGCCTTGCACAGAGCCATCACTGGTGTTGGCATCTGGAGCTGTCTGCCCCCTACAGCAGCCAGCCTGTCTGCTGTGCACAATGGCTTGGTCCCATGCTCACTCATTTGCACACCTCTCACCACTCTGTGCCTGGCTCACCCTTGGCAGGTGTGAGATCTGGGCTGGTAACAAGATGTGAGCACAGACTGCTGGGCCGAGTGGGTGGAACAAGCCCAGTGGGCACGAACAATACTTAGGCAGAAGGTGCCACCAGCCACAGAGGTTTCCGGCTGGTGAAGTGACACCTCAAGGATCCTGTGAAACAGAGAAACAGCAGTCAAATCTCACTGGAAACATAAGGAATGCTTCAATGAATGACACTTGCCAGAGTTAGATTTTAAGAAGCATAGGAGATGGTTAGACGGAGAGGGAGTAATTTCCTGGCAAAGAGTGCTAGCAGTATATGAAAAGTAGGAGAATAGGAAACAATTCTAGAAACAGTAGGTTGTACTGAGAGGGGGAATACAAGGATCTATACTGTGAGTCACCTAAAAATGGGATAATTTCCCTATTAACCAAGTATGAAATAGATTCACTTTGAAATGACAGAGATGTCTTCATTAAATGAGAAAGTAAGAGCTTCATTTTGGTAAAATGAAGCCTCCTCAGTTTGAGGCACTGCAGAAAGGAGAACAGTCTCAAGCACAAGCTCTGGATGTCAAAAACATTAGGGTGGTAGACATACATCAGGGCTCTCCTGTCACCAGGGCTGTGCAGTCCACATTCCAGCTTCCATTTAAAATAGGGTTTCTAGAGAGGGATCATGGTGTATGGGAAACAGGACTAGATTGCAGCTCCAACTCAGATGGACAGAGCAGTGTGTGAAGGCTTGCATAGTGAATTTTTGCTTCAGAATGATGGCAGGAATAAATCAGGAAACCTGAGAGGACCTACAGACCCTCTGAGGGAAGCAAATTGCTCTTGCAGGGCCCAGGAGACAACACAAATACTGTGAATGTCCAAACTGTGGAAGGGGGAAAGGGAGGTCATCTGTCCCTGACATATGTCCCTACTGGGGAGACCGAAGGTCTAGATTACAGGAGACTATTCTGACTTTACCTGGAGCTGGGTCAATTTAGAGAGCTGAGCAAAATATAGGGATAGAGGAATTAGTGGAAAAAAGCCTTGTGAGCTCGCTGGGTTCCCTGGCAACCCATTTCTGCCTGGCCTCACAAGGGTCCTTCAGGAGGGTGGCCAGAGGCACTGGGAAAAGGTCACAGGGAGAAGGAAACCTTGAGCTGAACTTTGAACTGATCCAGAAGTCTCCAGGCCAGAACCTGGGGCATGAATCTGATGTGCAGAGTCCACAGGCAGGGAAGAAGAAAGAAAAGCCATACTTGCTTTCACAGCTGAAAGGTGGGTAGCCTGGGGCAAGTTCTCAGTCCTGCTCACTCACCACCTGGAAACAGAATCAGTACTGTTGGTGAGGATGTCATGAGAGTGAGACGAGCCCTTCGGATGTATGGGAGCTGGGTGAGGCCCGTGACTGCAGGCTTTCCCGTACTTCTCTGACAACCTGCATGACATAGCAAAGACAGCCATAATCCTCCGAGGAACATAATTCTATTTACCTAGGATCCTCACCCCCATCCTCCACAGCAGCTGCAGCTGCAGCAAGACCTGCCCAAAAAGAGTCTGAGCTCAGACACGCCTAACTCTGTCCCCACCCAATGGTCCTTCCCTACCCACCCTGGAAACTAAAGACAAAGGGCATATACTCTTGAGAATTGCAGGGCCCCACCCACCATGTGTTGCTCCCCATGCTACCACAACTGATGCTCTCTGGAAAGTGCCACCTCCTAGCAGGAGGCCAACCAGCACAAAAATAGTGCATTAAATCACCAAAGCTAAGAACCCTTATAGAGTCCATTTCACCCCCCTGCCACCTCCATTGGAACAGGTGCTGGTATCCACGACTGAGAGACCCATGGACAGTTCACATCACAGGACTCTGTGCAGACAACCTCTAGTACCAGTCTGGAGCCTGGTGGACTTGCTGGGTGATTAGATGCAGAAGAGAGATACCAAACGCAACAGCTCAGCTCTCGGAAGCTACATCCATAGGAAAAGGAGGAGAGTATTACATCAAGGGAACACCCTGTGGGAAAAAATAATCTGAACAACAACCTTCAGCCCTAGACCTTCTCTCTGACAGAGCCAACCCAAATAAGAAGGAACCAGAACACCAAGCCTGGTAATATGACAAAACAAGGTTCATTAACACCCCCCCAAAATCACACTAGCTCAACAACAATGGATTGAAACCAAGAAGAAATCCCTGATTTACCTGAAAAAAAAAATTCACGAGGTTAGTTATTAAGCTAATCAGGGAGACACCAGAGAAAGGCAAAGCCCAATGTAAGGAAGCACAAAAAATGCTACAAGGAGTGAAGGGACAAATATTCAAGGATATAGATAACATAAATCAAAAAAAAATCAAAACTCCAGGAAACAATGGACACACTTATAGAAATACAAAATGCTCAGGAAAGTCACAGCAATAGAATTGAACAAGTAGAAGAAAGAAATTCAGAGCTCAAAGACAATGTCTTCAAATTAACCCAATCCAACAAAGATAAAGAAAAAAGAATAAAAATATATGAATAAATCTCTAATAAATCTGGGATTATGTTAGACAACCAAACCTAAGAATGATCAGCATTACTAGGGAAGAAGAGAAATCTAAAAGTTTGGAAAACATATTTAGAGGATTAACAAAGCAAAACTGCCCTTGCCTTACAAGAGACCTAGACATCCAAATACTTGAAGGACATAAAAACACCTCGGAAATTCGTCACAAAAAAGTCTTTGCCTAGGCACAACATCAACAGGTTATCTGAAGTTAAGATGAAAGAAAAATCTTAAGAGCTGTGAGACAAAAGTGCCAGGTAACCTATAAAGGAAAACTTACCAGATTAACAGCATATTTCTCAGCAGAAATCTTATAGGCTAGAAGGGATTGAGGCCCTCTCTTCACTCTCCACAAACAAAACAATTACAAGCCAAGAATTTTGTACCCAGCAATGCTAAGATTCATGTATGAAGGAAAGATACAGTCTTCTTCAGATTAACAAATGATGAGAGAATTTGCCACTACAAGCCACCACTGTAAGAACTGCTAAAAATTCCTGGGCAAGATGGCCTAATAGGAATAGCTCTGGTCTGCAGCTCCTAGCGAGATCAATGCAGAAGGTGGGTGCTTTCTGCATTTCCAACGGAGGTACCAGGCTCATCTCACTGGGACTGCTTAGACAGTGGGTACAGCCCACTGAGGGCAAGCAGAAGCAGGGTGGGGCGTCACCTCACTGGTGAAGTATAAGGGTTTGGGGAACTCCCTCCTCTAGTCAAGGGAAGCTGTGAGGGACTGTGCACTCTGGCCCAGATACTATGCTTTTCCAATAGTCTTTGCAACCCTCAAACAGGAGATTCCCTCAGGTACCTACACCACCAGGGCCTTGGGTTTCAAGCACAAAACTGGTTGACCATTTGGGCAGACACCAAGATAGCTGCAGGAGATTTTTTTCATATCCCA